>NC_079213.1:30025914-30325914 GCF_029633865.1 Lampris incognitus | reverse complement strand
GAGCCACCTGCGGGAAATTCACCACCCCCATGCACTGAGGAGCGCAAGAACCCGCTTCACAGAACCTCAACAGGACACTCATGCAGCTGGAACTTCTTCCAGCCAACCCTGTGAAACAAACAAGACAATACGCACAAGATATGGAAGAGCTGTTTTCAAACCAGCTCACTACAAGGACTATGAGTAGAGACAATCACACACAAAAGGAGGGCTCTGAATATGTTTATTGTTTTTTGAGATGGACAATTCTGAGTGTGTTGTCTATAAAAAAAAAATTTTTTTTTAAAAGAAGGCAACCTCTGTGTAATGACTGTACAATGCTGATCAATGATTGTACCACATTGGAATTGTGTGATATGTTGGTTTATATAACCGAATGTTCTAGAGTATTTTGATACTTTAAAAATTGAAAACTAAACAGGGGGGATGTAGTGATATAATGCTATGTACAGTGCTGCTTGAAAGTATGTGAACCCCTTGAGCAGTTTAGATTTTGTTTTACCATGATTTTCTTATTCTATCATCACCTGTTTTTATGTATGAAATGTCAGATATATGTTTATCAGTTGCAGGTACTTGCTTAGTGGGACTTGTTTAAGTAGCCCAAAAACTACATGAAACATGGAATTAGTGTATGTGCAAAAGTAAATGAACCCCCAGCTGCATTGGTTAAGTCAAGCAGGTAACAGACTCGGGTGAAACACATTTGGGTGCTTAATTAATCATTTAAGCAGACCAATGAAATGAGACATCCTTGGCAAAGGGTTTGGCCTGCACTAATTAAAGGAGAGAGGAAACCAACCAAACCACTGTGGTCACATACAAATCAACAATGCCGAGAGCAAAGGAGATATCCGAGGACATGAAGAAGAGGGTAGTGATAGCCCATCAGTCTGGGGAGGGATATAAGACCATCTCCAAAAGATTCCAGCTCCATCCATCCACTGTAAGACAAATAATTTACAAATGGAGGGCCTTCAACATGACAGCAACTCTGCCTAGAAGTGGACGCCCATCAAAGCTATCACCCAGAAGCACCAGAAAAATAATAAATCAGGTAAAGGCCAACCCACAAATCACCTCTAGAGAGTTGCAGACCTCTCTGGTAGCATCTGGGACAAATGTGCATGTGTCTACAATCAGACAAAAATTGAATCGCCATGACATTCATGGGAGGGTTGCTAGAAGGAAGCCTCTGCTCTCAAAAAAGAACAAAGCTGCCCATTTCAACTTTGCCAGAGAGCACTTGAACAAACCAGAGACCTTCTGGAAGTCCATTCTCTGGACAGACGTGTCCAAAATAGAATTATTTGGTCACAATCAAAACCAACATGTTTGGAGAAAAGCCAACACTGCATATGAAGAAAAGAACCTCCTCCCAACAGTGAAGCATGGTGGTGGAAATGTGAAAGTCTGGGGCTGCTTTTCTGCTTCTAGACCTGGATGACTCCATATTATCCAAGGAACCATGAATTCTCCGGCATATCAACAAATTCTTGACCAGAATCTCCTGCCATCAGTCAGGGAGTTGAAGCTGGGACGAAAATGGATTGTGCAACAAGACAATGACCCAAAGCATTCCAGCAAAACTACAAAGGCATGGCTTCAGAGAAAGAGGATTCGTACTCTGGATAGGCCCAGTCAAAATCTGGATCTTAATCCAATTGAAATGTTGTGGCAAGACCTGAAGAAGTTGGTACATACCAGATGTCCCTCCAACCTCTCTCAACTGGCTGAGTTCTGCAAGGAGGAGTGGGCAAAAATCCCCATAAGCAGATGCGAGAGACTGGTTAGTGGTTACAGAAGACGTTTGGTTGAAGTAATGGCTGCAAAAGGAGGAGCCACAAGCTACTAATACAAGGGTTCACATACTTTTGCACATGTTAAATTTTCAGTTTTTGTGAAATAAACTACCTTTGTTGAATTAAATAATGAAAATATGTCTCTTTTTTGTGTGTGTCCATTATTTGGAAGGTGTGCTTTACAAATTGGGATTTGGATGTATGTGTAATAAGCTTATTTTAATGTCTTTTACAAAAACAGTGACCATGTCTGGAGGGTTCACAAACTTTCAAGCAGCACTGTATATCCACTGGAACTACACTAGGTGTTATGTACTACCCGGACTGTTATTATGGTTACACCACTACCATGTATGGTTATTACGTCTGCCTACTGAGCCACGATTAAACCTGAGTTCTATAACCCGGTGTGGTCATTGATCCTCAACCAATACTACTCCAAGTATTACTTCATTATGCATTAAGAGAAGCCATAGAGAGAGAACTGGCAAAATTGGAAGCTGAAGGTGTCATCTCACCCATTAATTACAGTGAGTGGGCAGCTCCAATAGTTTGTGTGCCTAAAAAGGATGATAGTGTGAGAATATGTGGAGACTACAAGGTCACCATCAATCCATGGTTGAATGTGGAACAGTATCCACTACCCACAACCCAAGATTTATTTGCTAAACTAGCAGGAGATCAGCAGTTTACCAAATTAGACTTGTCGCAGGCTTATCAGCAAGTTCTGTTAGAGGACAATTCAAGACATTACCTAACTATCAACACACACAGAGGGTTGT
Organism: Lampris incognitus; assembly: GCF_029633865.1. NCBI lineage: Eukaryota > Metazoa > Chordata > Actinopteri > Lampriformes > Lampridae > Lampris > Lampris incognitus. The sequence continues at coordinate 30,323,330 of NC_079213.1, read as the reverse complement.
ATCACTACAATAGGTTACCCTATGGTGTTGCTAGCCCCTGCTATTTTTCAAAAGATTATGGATCAGGTTCTTCAGGGCATGGAAGGGGTCATCTGTTATTTAGATGACATCTTAATTACTGGAAAAGATACAGAAAGGCACCTGACTAACTTGGAAGAGGTGCTTAGTAGACTTGAAACTTACAATCTCAGGGTTTAAAGAGAGAAGTGTGCATTCATGCAGAACAGCATTTCATACTTAGGGCATGTCATTGATGCCAGGGGCATACATCCAATGAAGGAAAAGACAGATGCTATTTAGAGGGCTCCAGTTTCCGAAAAATGTAACTGAACTCAGGTCATTCTTAGCTCTGTTAAACTACTATGGGAAGTTTATCCCTAATCTATCTACTCTGATTCATCCAATGACAGCATTGCTGCATAAAGATGCAACCTGGGAATGGTCAGAGAAATGTCAAAGTGCATTTGATAGTGATAAGAGGTCTCTTCAGTCAGATATATTGTTAGTACATTTTGATGCAGAGTTACATATCATACTAGCATGTGATGCTTCTCCTTATGGAGTTGGTGCTGTAATCAGCCACAAAATGAAAGATGGAAGTGAGAGACCTAGCGCATTTGCATCCAGAATGTTAACTAAAACAGAACAGAATTACTCTCAACTGGAAAAAGAGGCACTGGGTCTTGTTTTTGGAGTTATGAAATTCCATGAGTATCTTTATGGAAGGAAATTCTTGTTATTGACAGACCACAAGCCACTGTTGAACATTCTGGGGCCTAAAACAGGTGTGCCAACACTGGCCGCCGCTAGATTACAAAGGTGGGCTCTAATTTTGGCAGCGTATACATACGAAATCCAGTACAAGAAGTCAGAGCAGCATAGCAATGCTGATGCTTTATCAAGATTACCTGTGAAGCCTGATGTAGATGTGGTGTCAAACCCAATTTACAGAGTGTCTTACCTGGAAGACTTACCTCTTACTGCTAGAGAAATAGCCAAAGAAACAGACAGAGATCCTGTGTTAAGAGTGGTTAAACAGTTGGTGTTAACTGGATGGCCTAAACATGTACAGGATGAGTCACTGAAGCCTTATTTTCAGAGAAAATTAGAGCTTAGCATTGAGGATGATTGTTTATTATGGGGTTACCGTGTGGTAGTGCCTGATAAACTAAGAGACAGGCTATTGTCGGAATTACATGAGCACCACTGGGGAATAGTTAAAATGAAGTCCCTCGCCAGAAGTTTATTCTGGTGGCCTACATTAGATGACAGTATTGAACGTGAAGTGAATCAGTGTACTATTTGTCAGCAGCAGCGTAGTATGCCTGCTACTGCACCGGTACATACATGGAAATGGTCTTTGAGTCCATGGGAAAGAGTACATCTTGATTTTGCTGAGGACCACAAGCAGATGTTTTTAGTAGAGATGGATGCCTATGCTAGATGGCCAGAGATAGTTCCCATGACCACTACTACTTCATCTAAGACAATTGAAGCAATGAGAAATTTATTTGCAGCTTATGGGTTGCCTAAAGAGGTTGTAACTGATAACGGACCTCAGTTCGTATCGCAAGAGTTTGAGTAATTTTTGGCTAAAAATGGAGTAAAACACATCAAGTCACCTGCATACCATCCTGCAAGTAATGGTTTAGCTGAAAGATTGGTCCAAAATCTTAAGAAATCCCTTGCAAAGAATAGAGCCATTGGTGGTATGACGCTTGAGCACTGTGTAGCAAATTTTCTGATTGGGTACAGAAACACACCCCATACTAAGACAGGAAAGACCCCAGCTGAGCTATTTCTGAGAAGACAGGTGCGAACCAGGTTGTGTCTTATCAAACCAAAGTTCTCTCAGAGAATGCAAACCGAGTCTGAACCAAATCTTCCCCGTGTTAGGTCTTTTAAGGTTGGTCAACACGTGTTGGTAAAAAATTACAGGGGAGGGGAGAAATGGTTGAATGGAGTTATAAGTGAAGTGTTGGGTCCTGTCACATACAGTGTGGAAGTAAATGGAAATTGTGTGAAAAGACATGTGAACCAGATGTTGGGTGTCAAGGGAAATCCAGATCAGACTCAAATGGACTCTTGTGATGGAGCTTCTTGGGAGATTGATGATTTCAATGCAGACACTGATTTGTCAGAACATCCTGAACCACAGGTTGTGGAAGAACGACCTGTAGAACCACCACCGCCAGTTGTGGAAAGGAACACTCGTCCTGTGAGAGACAGACGTCCTCCTGATAGACTGAACTTGTGACTGACATGCAGATTGGTTATTGAAAAAAAAAGAGAAAAGAAATCTGTAATGTAATGTATGGTTACTGTTGAAGAAATACTGTACATGGTTATGAGCTTAAGAGCAAAAAGGATACGTTAGAATCCTAGAAAAAAACGGTTTGAATTTACAGGGGAGGAGCTGTGGTGTTCCCAACACAGAATATTAACCAGTGTGGGTTGGTTGGTTTTGAATGTGCACATTCAAATGTGATTGGTGCTGAATGAGGTGGAGGTCAGCTATTGATTGTTCCTGAAGAGTATATAAGGCAGAATCGCCACCAGGGCGTTCTCTTGGTACTCCGCTCTACTCGGGATAGCTAGGTTGTTACAGCGTAATAATAAATATACTACGTTACTGTCATAAGTCTGCCGTGTGCACTTTCCAGCTATCTACTTAAACAGTTTAGAACAATATTAGTGTTTCATACACCACAGTATTTTTTCAACATTTTCACAAAAACGTCAGTGATAGAGGTTGGTTATTATATTTGAATCAGCCATTCGCGCTTTTGTTCATTTCTTTTAATTCACCAATTGCTTTTGCGCTAACCTTCATGCGCACACCGCCATCACGTGGAACTAATTGGTCTTTGTCGTCATTTGGAGAATTGCAGTTTGTGCGAAGGCGTAAGCAAGGTAAGTCCTCAAATAATTAAAAACAATTGGCTATGTAGGCTGAAAAGAATTACCTTAACTGTACTATTCTGTAAGTATAATACAATAAAATACATTAACTTGCAGCTTGCTAGGGAAATCATTTACGTTACTTTCGTCCCTTCCCTCGCTGGTACGTTCGACCCTCTCAGGTCACCTCTCCATTTAGCCTGGCTAGCATATTAACTGTGGTAGCCTGTCGATTTAAAACTATTCTGTCATCGAGACAGTAAATGTGCTAACAAAGCAACATAAAGTCATTTACCGGAACTTCTAAGAATGAAACGCAATTCGGAAAAAAAACCTCAGATCACGTAATTTTACTTACCGCATGAAAAAACAGCTTTCACTCTATAACTTTTTTAAATAACTGCGTATCGCGCCAATTTTTTTGGGAGAAGGGAGAGGTCTTATAAACACACACACTGACTTAATTGCATCACGTCCTGTTTTGTTTCCTTCGAAAAAAGCTCTGTGCTAATTTCGCGGCGTGTTACTTTGGGCCCGGTTCTCCCCTATCTTACTGTTGTTAGGGTGGATTACATGTGAATAATACAGTCTGTGCCACCTGTGTAAAATTCGCTGGTCAATATAATACCAGTAACGTTAATATTGTTTTATTTGTACAATAACATTCTTTTGCCAGTTGTAAAGTCAGTGTTATGGAATATGACTTATAAAGTCTCAGTTCATAGCCGGGTGAACACCGGCACTGAGCATAGCCTAGCTAGCTGGCTACGATTTCGCAGTTGGACATAAATACAGTACAGTAATATTATATTCACAAAATACAACCAATAGTGATGTTCAATCTTACTTGTGAAAAGTAATCCCCCGAGCCCTGTTTTCGACGGTCCGTCGATTGGAGCAGGAATATGCTGAACAGTGTTCTGGCATCTTTCTCAGTCGTCTACTCTGCTGCTAGGCAACTCGTAGGATAACCGATCCAAGATGGCGGCCGTATTTCTCGCGCCCCAACAGCCAATGCGGCGTCTACTCTTTATATGTCTATGGCCTCTACCAAAATAAAAGGGGGCGTCCGGGTGGCGTGGCGGGCTGTCGGTCGTGATGTCACAACGCCGCCGATCCTTGGAAGATGGCGCCTGGCGTCGCGTTGCCCTTGGAAACGGCCCAAGTCCTAAAGACCGATTAAACTGGAGAATGGGTTACGCTTTTTTTTCCTTCCCTTCTTGGAAGAGAAACGAAGGAAAGGACATAGAGGACTTAACCAAGAGGCGCAGGGTGGCCTGGGCTGCAGCAATGAGACGCAAATCTATCACGTTCAAATACATTTCGGCGGCAGTGTTGGTGTGTTCTCTGCATTTTCACAAAGCTAAGCTCCCCTTTCTCTCACACACACATAACGTACATAGCTAACGTTACCGTACGGTCTCACAGGCACTGAACTGTTAAACTAACTGCGTTAGATGGATGATGATAACGTTAGCTAACGTTGTACTTGGATACGATTTGAGTTAGCTATGATCGAGTTAGCTCGCTATGATACGAACGATTAATGATCCATAGCGTTAACGTTAGCTAGGCAACGTTTATGCAAACGTAAACAAGGCCTCTGATCCTTGGAAGATGGCGCCCGGCGTCGCGTTGCCCTTGGAAACGGCCCAAGTCCGAAAGACTGATTCCGTTGCCTACTAACACGGGGGAATCCGGGATGTGGATGTGTGTCCTGGTCGCTGCACTAGTGTTGAGTCTTATCTTTTGCCTACTCCCAGGCCCAGCTCCTTTACTAGCGCCTCCTCTGGTCGGTCGGGGCGCCCGTTCGGGGGGAGGGGGAACTGGGGGGAATAGTGTGATCCTCCCACGCGCTACGTCCCCCTGGCGAAACGCCTCACTGTCAGGTGAAAAGAAGCAGACAAAAGAGAAAAAGCAGAGAAAAGGGACGCCTTGGAAGAGTGGGGTAATTAGCCGGATACAATTGGGGAGAAAAAAAAGGGGGGATCCAAAAAGGGATAAAACCCACAAAGAAGCTTGTAGTCAGCTTTAATAAAAGCTCATGTGCATTGCTCATTTTAGATATAAATTAATTTTTATTTAGTGTTTTAGATGGTGCCATATTTGAAAATGGAAATCCAAATCAAGATGCTTTACAAGTTTAAATAGATTTACTATTGTTGCTGAGACCAACTGGTGAGGGTATAAAACTGTTTGAACTACATGTTAGCCTATGTGTAGGAAGTTAAATGAAGACAGTTTTAAGTAGCGTTAAATGGACTGTGTGGGTGTACCAGGATTCCCCACTGAGCCTGTTAATACTGAAATGTTTAAATGCTGATTTCAACCAGGGCGGCATGGTGGCAGCGCAGTGGTTAGCGCGGCCGCCTCACAACAAGAGGTCCTAGGTTCGAGCCCCAGGGTAGTCCAACCTTGGGAGGTCGTCCTGTGTGTGGAGTTTGCATGTTCTCCCTGTGTCTGCGTGGGTTTCCTCACACAGTCCAAAAACATGTAGGTCAGGTGAATTGGCATTACTAAATTGTCCCTAGGGGTGTGTGTGGGTGGGTGTGTGGGTGTGTGTGTGTGGGTGGGTGGGTGGGCCCTGTGTGATGGCCTGGCGGCCTGTCCCCCTGCCTGCCGCCCAGTGACTACTGGGATAGGCTCCAGCATCCCCGCGACCCTGAGAGCAGGATAAGCGGTTTGGATAATGGATGGATGGCTGGATGATTTCAACCAGCTGCAACAAACCGAGTTAATAGTAAAGACAAACAACGATAACACAGATTTAAAAAAATGAGTTTAATCATTGAGCATATACAAAATAAAACTGTGTACAGATGTTAAAATTTAAATTTGAGCAATTATCTCTAAAAAAATTTCCTCAAATTAAAGGTAAAAATCCAATGTACAAGTGCCCAAAAACACAAAACTCATCAAGGACAGTTAATAGAAAAGAGGTTGAAGGCTTCAGTGAATCAGTCCCGACATACCGGCTTTGTTGTCGTCCAGCCGGTATCCAGTTTCCATCCTGTTACTGTGGAAGTACTGGGAGCTGTGGGAACCCTGCTAGCACTCATGACTATGCTAATGCAATAACAAGCCTTCCCAGGCAGACGCTTACTTAAATAGCAGATGTACTGAATTTGAATTCTAAAAAAAAATTTAAACCATCAAATACGCTCAAATTACTGGTCTCGTCAACAACGCCGCCACTTCTTGAGGTACTCCCAAAGCCATACAAGAGGTGGAGGAGACACATTCCAGAATTATTTCACACCATGAGACCAAAATATGACGTCAAACTGTAATGACATGAACAATTCAAATGTGGACGCCACTCGGTTTTAGAATAGTGGGGGGGGGCATGTTTTTGATGAATGGACTTGATTCGGTGAAGAGACTTTTAACCTCTGAACATGTAAAAATACACACTGATGTGAAAAACAAAATACTTTTCACGTCACACCAAATTTGTACCTCTGTACATAAACCTTGAGATGCCTGAATTCGAGACCTGTGTGTGTGTGTGTGTATTTGGCCTCTTCTATGCTCAAAATGTTGCTGCTTGTGTGAATTTTGTTTGGCTGCATGGAACAATTCCTTCCTCAGCATCACCACTGGGAGACATCTAGCATCCTAAAAGACCACCAGGTGGCGACACTAGATACTCGGGTGACAATCATGACAGGTAACGTGAAAACTGCTTCCACTGAAAAAAATAAACAGCCAAATGCCGTTTTTTTTTTTTATGGCAAATCATGTTCCTCAGCTCCCTCCATCCCGCTATTCCCGGACCCCTGTACTGAGTGTGTTTGTGAGAAGGCTACACAGCACCAGTATACCCGCTTATCCATGAGGTGCACGTGCGTTGTGCGAGTGCATCAGTCTTCCAAAGCAAAGTCGTAAGGTTGGAAGTCATCTCGAAGACGCTTGCTGCACTCCTCCTCCTCCTCTCTCGTCTGCTTACACTCCTTCCAGTCTGCACGGGTGGGGATGTTCATCACCGCCTCGCTAGCTAGCACCTCCCTACATACACACACACACACACACGCACACACACAAATACTGTTACAAATTAAGAAGTCTCATGCTCATGTCAGAGGTCACATTCAGTACCGACTATGAGATGAAATCATTCAACCCTCCAGGTTTAAATAACCATTTGCAAAGTTTCTCCAAGTGGAATTTACAAACTGCTACTGTATGTCCAGCCAACTGTCAATACGAGCATCACCCCTGTGACTAAGCTTGTTTAACCTGTCATGTTAACGTAGTCAGTAGACTGAGCTAACTGTCGCTAACTTACTGGTATGCAGCTCTAAGTACCCTTCTATTGTCTCCATGAAGTAGGAGGTGTCGTGTTCCCAAGTTTAAACTATAGAAGGAATTTCTGAAGGTCAGATTTGGGTTTCGGGAAAGGAATGAAAATAAAAATATGGGGTGCCCAGGAAGCGTGGCGGTCTATTTCGTTGCCTACCAACACAGGGATCACTGGTTCGAATCCCTGTGTTACCTCCGGCTTGGTCGGGCGTCCCTACAGACACAATTGGCCATGTCTGTGGGTGGGAAGCCGGATGTGGGTATGTGTCCTGGTCGCTGCACTAGCGCCTCCTCTGGTCAGTCCTCCCATGTGCTACGTCCCCCTGGTGAAACTCCTCACTGTCAGGTGAAAAGAAGCGGCTGGCGACTCCACATGTATTGGAGGAGGCATGTGGTAGTCTGCAGCCCTCCCCGGAACAGCAGAGGGGGTGGAGCAGTGACCGCAACGGCTCAGAAGAGTGGGGTAATTGGCCGGGTGCAAGTAGGGAGAAAAAGGGGGGGTCAATAAATAAATAGGATTATCCTTCAGTCACTCAGCATGGCGTCCATCTGTTTTAGTCCCCTTGACAATATGTTTGCAGCGTTTCCCTTTCTGTCTTTTACCTAACCAGTTTCTATCATACGGTGCGTCAAAGCTGCTCTCTCCGTTGCCCTTAGTGGGGTATCAGATGTGAGATGAAGTAAAGAGACTCACTAAATGCTTTTTGGTGGACTGCTGTATCAATCATTATTTTGCAAACGGCCAGTTATGGACATCAAGGACAATTTTTTATTCCTCTCCAAGACTGGAAAACCACAGAAAGGTGAGGGAATCAGTTCATCTGGACACGTTTGTTGAGAGAAACGTTTCATCCCTCATTCTGCGTGACCTCTTCAGTCTCAACTGACTGCAAAAATGTTCGGCATGTGATGCTGGCTTGTAAAACAATCATCGGTGATGGCGCACATTTATTCAGACCACGGCCCATACCTTCCAAACTGTAGCGGGAAGTGTTTCTGGATGCGATAGAAGAGCTTCTCCTCGGAGTCCAGCTCTACGTAAAAGTACGGGGTCCCCGGAGGAGCAATCTGAAAACAAACGTGAATAAAAAAAAACAAGTTTATGGGCATTCGTTTGCATCCGTTTTGAGTTTATCGTGTCTTTCACATCTCGCACCAGCTTTGTGCATGCAAAGGGATAAATGAAAAATCACACTGGCGCATTTGTGTGCGATATCCTTTTAAAGATGCGTTTGTGTGGTGCACATGCCGACACGCACCTGCTTGAGGTCAGTGTGTTCTGGTATCTCCATCAGCTCCATCTGCTGTTCCTGCCCCTGGACCATGAAGGCCTCTTTGATGTCCTCAGTAGCACACTTATCTAATGGTACCGGGACTACCTGAAGAAACAGAACCAGAATTTTTGTTACAGCATCTATGTATTATCTCTGTGTGTACATACGAGTGTGTATGAATGTATGTATGTGTGTGTGTGTGTGTGTGTGTGTACGTGTGTGTGTGTCTAGCGACACCTGTATTTGCAGATGCTGGCTTCGATAGTTCCTCTCAAAAATCACACAGCGCTCTCCTTTGCTCCGGTAGAACTTCTTGAGGGTTGTCTTGTACTTCTCCATCTCCTCCACCACCTCTGAACTCAGCTCCACCACAGACTGGTAGTGTCCGATGGGCAGGATTAGGACGTGGTGGGGCGTCAGACCACCTTTAGCCAATGCCAAGTAACACTGGCAACAGAATAAAATATGCATATGGCGTTTTTAACATCTGATTGTTAAGAATTGTTTCTATTAACTTGTAAATAGTAAAGGTTGGTTTTGCACAATCGCGCCATATGATATCCAACTTTTACAAGATCAGATCCTTACAATACTGGTGATACTATTTCAATACTGCGAACCTCAACTTTAAAGTATTCAAGTTGCAAGTTGTTTATGATTTTTTTTCTTTTTTGTGGCTTTTTTCCGCTCTTTTTCTCCCCAATTGTACTTGACCAATTACCCTATTTTCCGAGCTGTCCCGGTTGCTGCTCCACTCCCTCTGCCGATACAGGGAGGGATGCAGACATGCCCCCGCCGATACATTTGGAGGGGGACGTAGCGTGTGGAAGGATCACACTATTCACCCCCAGTTCCCCCTACCCTCCGAACAGACACTCTGACCGACCAGAGGAGGCGCTAGTGCAGCGACCAGGACACATACTCATATCCGGCTTCCGACCTGCAGACACAGCCAATTGTGTCTGTAGGGACGCCCGACCAAGCCGGAGGTAACATGAGGATTCGAACCGGCGATCCCCATGTTGGTAGGCAATGGAATAGACTGCTATGCTAACCGGACGCCAATTTTTAATATCAAACATTTTATGAATCAAGGGGACAGAACATTGTATGTTTTATATATGATAAAATGTGTACACACAAATGTAGGGCTACTATTTAAAAAGTAATCATCAGTTCAGTTCACTTGTGCCTGGATGTGTGCCTTGGGCATAAACACATTCTTTGGGGGGGGGGTCATGTATACAGTAGAAAATATGTTAAATATGTCCTTTATATGAACCCTGTCAATGGACCTGGCTCTTGTTATTCCTATTTATTTTCAATTTATTACCATTTGTTAAGGAAAACATCATAAGTGTGTGACTACCCCCCCCTCCCAACTGTACACTTGGTTGCGCCCATCTAGCCCACACTACTAACTCAGTTGTCTGATTCAGCATGTTGTTGCTGCTATTAATGTTCGCTAAAGAAGCTCAGAATTGGATCTCCTAACGTTCTTATCCACCTCACATCGTTCTGTGCTGTGATGGTGGATTTTTTTGGTCAGTCAGTGGAGGTGAACAAATGGAGGAAGTAAGCTGAGAAAGCAGGAACGTGTCATGCCATATATCCCCTGATAGGAAGTATACCTCTGGCCGCTCTGTGGGTCATAGCATCTAAAGTATAGCTCAGATTGTTTCAACCCTGGTACCATTCGACTCGGCAGAAAATGTCAAACATTTTTGATGGATAACATGTGTATGTTTGTTTAAAAATGGGGGAACAAAGACACCTATAAAGTGTTTGTAGAGCAAGACATTTCTGTAGGGATCTGCTAGCAAATGGCTCCTTATTTCTGTGTTTGATCCCACAATTTGAAACAAACAAACACATGATATACTTCAAAAATGTTCAATGTTTTCTGCTGAATCAAAGGTACAGGGTTAAAGCAACACGGTGGCGCAGTGGTTAGCACTGTCGCCTCACAGAAAGAAGGTCTGGGGTACTAAGTCCGGGGTTGTCCAACCTTGGGGGTCATCCTAGGTCGTCCTCTGCGTGGAGTTTGCATGTTCTCCCCATGTCTGCGGTGGGTTTTCTGCAGGTGCTCCGGTTTCCCCCACCATCAAAAATGTTAGGGTTAATACCCCTGTCTGTGTCCCTGGCCGGGACATGGCAAGACAAACTGGAGTTGGTCCGCAAACGCTGCACGGCAGCTGCCCACTGCTCCTAGCTGCACAGCTAAGATGGGTTAAATGCAGAGAAAGAATTTCCCCACGGGGATCAATAAAGTAGTAAAAGAAAAAAAAAAGCAATCTCACCTCTACTTTTGATGGTACAACCCTTAGAGCGGCCAGGGTTACACTTCCTATCAGAAGGTAACGTCCGAAGGTGCTAGCGTCCAAAATAATGCCTATACCATAGTTTCGCCCTTGTTGTGTGTATGACTTACATGTGCTCCTATGCTGATGACCAGGTGCTTCTCCACCTGCGGACTGGCCAGACAAAACCAACATGGACCAGTGGGCTGAGCTGGAGAGACACAAAGTTTCAGGTTGGAAACAGTGAACAAACAAGAAAAGGAAAGAGAAATTATCCTAAAAAAACTTTAGCAGTCTAATTAAGAATTAGTTTAAAAAGATAAAAATGAGTGTGTTTTTCCCCTCTTGTCTGTGTTTATGTAAATGAGGGCGTTGTATATCTGTCGTATATTTATTTGTACTTGATGTCATTTCGGAGGATGCTGGGGGGGGGATAATACTGGATTTATTTCATATGTTGATTGTGATTTGTAAAATGCAAAATCCCATAACTATAAGTTTAAAAAAAAGAAAAGAAAGAGAGAGAGAGAGAGCGCGAGGGAATGGGAGAGCATGGCAGGAATTCCATGATGGGCTACCTCATCCCAGCCTTTGAAAGAGTGATGGCTGAAATTTATTTCCTTGTGTACTCATTCTTGTATACGGACTACTTTATTTATCTGTATTACTTTAACAGCCATCTTTGTAAGCCACCAGTTAAGACATGTTCATTATATGTGCAAAGTTACCTGTCAAATAAACGTAGTTCTGATTTTAAGTGCACATTAAAAAGTTACAAGTGAGATTGTGCGTACTTTTTTTTTTAAGACTGGTTATTTTGCTTACATCTCACAACTACTAGTATAACTATAACTACATCTACTACTACTCTCACCAAAAATAAGTTACTCAGCATGTTTATTTCATTGTATTTAAAAATTCTACACAAAACGCTTTCAGGAGACTGGGCCCTGTTTGCAGTGTTCGGACTCTTTTTAAGAAATAATTTCTCATGACTTTTGCTTGGATAGACATGGCAGGTGTTGCTTATGGAAGATCATATAATTCAGTATTAAATATAGGTGGAAGCCTTAACACTTTAAATGGACTGTGTAATTTTAAGCTGGCCACTGAACAAACAGCCCAAACTTAAAGCACTGATCTGCAATGTCAGCAGCTGAAAATATGTGATCTCATCTCATCTCATCTTCAGCCACTTTTCTGGGGTCGGGTCGCGGTGGCAGCAAGCTAAGTAGGACACTCCAGATGTCCCTCTCCCCAGCAACGCCCTCCAGCTCCTCCTGGAGGATCCCAAGGTGTTCACAGGCCAGATTGGACATGTAGTCCCCCCAGCGCGTTCTGGGTCTACCCCGGGGTCTCCTCCCAGTTGGCCGTGCCCGGTAAACCTCCAAAGGAAGGCACCCAGGAGGTATCCTAATCAGATGTTTGAGCCATCTCAACTGGCTCCTTTCGAAAATATGTGATCTCAGCTAAAAATCATGTCTAAAAAAGGCAACCTCAACAGGTAAAAATATAATAACCTAACTTGACAACTTTCCATGACCTCAATAATATTTCCAGGATAACTGATCAATCAATTTTCTAGACGTTTTCCATGACTGGGAAACTAGTCTACAAAGTTCCAAGTTTTCCAGGTATTTCAGGACACATGGGAACCCTGCGTTAGACTCACGGGGCCTTCGAGGTTGTTTGGGCTGTCCTTGGTGTTGCCTGTTTCCATCATGTGACTGTCTCTGGCTGTGTCCATCTCCGTCCCGGGGCTGTCCCTGCTTACACCTGTCTTCTTCTACGTGTCTCTTCCTGCCGCGGCCCCGAGGACTGCCTCCCTGCCCCCTGCTTAGGTCAAAGAAGAACTGGGAGGCTGGCTCCTGATGGACACAAGAAAAAAAAGAGTCAGATTTCAATGGGAATTTCAAAATGAACAATGAAGATTAGCAAGTCAAAGCACAAGAGGCGCAGTGAAAAAGATAAACATTATGAGACAGCATAAATCTGATGAAGCTGGATAATATTGTCTGCATGGTATCTGTTCCATTTGCAAATGAACTCTCTTTTAAAGCCAAGTGACAAAACAGGGATATAATCTGTAGAAAATCAGAACGACAATGGAAGGTCCACAAGTCCGAATTAGCACATAACACCTTTAAAACCCAATGTTAATTTGCCAGAAGGTAGTTAAGGATGCGAGAGCAGAATATCTCCCTGATATGATATTAAGAAATAACCACAATCCTAAAGTTCTCTAATTGATTGAACAGAATCAATTACCATGTGGAGGGACCATTAATGGTCCCTCCACTTCCACTTCTTTTTTTGAGCCTGATGTTGAGCTGTCCAAAAAATTTCTCATTCATTTTGTAAATAAGGTGGCGAATATCAGGTCCCAAATCCAGCCTGGCCCTTGCATTCATTCCATTCCCCATGTTAATTCTGCCTTTTTACCCAGTTTTAATCAATTACAATTTCAGTGTTAGAGAGTACAGTCTCCAATATAAACTCCTCCTCCTGCATCTTAGACATCATTCCCAGTAAGCTGCTCAAGGGGGTATTTTCAACTATTAGCCCCGTTATTCTGCAAATTCTTCATAATTCTCTGGCCTCTGGTTCCTTTCCAGACAGTTTTAAGCATACCATTGTTCACCCATTGCTGAAGAAACCTAATTTAGATCCCCTGTCCTTAAGTAACTACAGACCAATCTCCAAATTGTCTTTTTTAACTGAGGCTCTGGAGAGAGTAATTTCATCTCAATTTGATTTCTTTTATGAACACTAATAGTGTTTTTAAAAGTTTCCAGTCCGGTTTTAGAGCACTTCATAGTACTGAGACAGCTCTAGTTAAGGTCACTAATGACCTACTGCTGACAGCAGACAGAGGTGACTGCTCTATTTTAGTTCTTTTAGACTTAAGTGCTGCCTTTGACACAGTCGATCACAGTATCCTCTTACGTTGCTTAGAGATTTGAGTTGGCATCAAGGGCTCGGCTTAGTTTATAAGGCTCTTACCTCACCAACAAAACTTTTTCTGTTGTTCTGGCTAACTATACTTCCTCGATGGCTCGGTTGAGTTTTGGTGTCCCTCAAGGCTCAGTTCTTAGTCCCCTTCTGTTTTCTATATACATGCTGCCCCTTGGTCACATTATTCAAAATCATGATGTGTTTTACCATTTTATGCTGACGACACTCAGTTATACATGCCACTAAAACCCACAGATCGCGCCCTAGCAAATCTCACAACTTGCCTCTCTGACAATAAATCCTGGATGTCCGAAATTTTCTTAAATTTAATGAGGATAAGTCCACGGTCATTCTGTTCGGTCCCCCAAATTCCATCAGTCCTTTCGGTATTAACCTTGGTGGTCTGTCAGATAGTCTTAAGCAGGCTGCTGGGGATCTTGGGGTGATATCCAATGCTAATCTCGGTTTTGATAATCAAATCAAACATGTTGTTCAGTCATGCTTTCTCCAGCTCAAGGTAATCTCCAAAATAAGGTAATTTTTATCAATTGCAGATCTGCAAAAAGTTGTACATGCTTTTATTTATTCTCAACTTGACTACTGCAAAGCACTTTACTTGGGTATCAGCAGGGGCTCCCTCCACCATCTGCAGTTGGTACAAAATGCCACTGCTCAACTCATTACCGGGACAAAAAAGCATGACCATATCACTCCTGTGCTTGCCTCCCTACACTGGCTCCCTGTTATATTTTGAATTGATTTTAAAAGTTTATTTCTCACATTTAAGGCCTTAAACGGTCTTGCTCCTACATACATTTCTGATTTATTGACCTGGTATATGCCCTCTTGACCATGAAGGTCCACTGATGATGCCCTGCTGGTTATTCCCAGGTCTTCATTTGTCACAATGGGTGATCGAGCTTTTGCTGTTGGAGCCCCCACACTATGGAATTCTCTTCCCATTGAACTAAGACAAACCAAGACTCTGGCTTCTTTTTGATCTTGTCTTAAAACTTTTCTTTTTGTGAAAGCTTTTGCAAATGTTTGATTTTTATTTATTCATGCCATTTTTATTTTTACTCTTACTTACTTGGTCTTATTCTTATTTTTCCTTGTCTGGTTTTATTTCTTTGTAAAGCACTTTGTAACATTGTTTTAGAAAAATGCTATATAAATAAAGTTATTATTATTATTATTGTGTCGCTGTTTCTCGCACTCACACATGCCGTACCTCCTCCTTTGATGTGTCAAACGCTGGCTTCTCTTTCTTCCCGCCCCTGTACGGGTTCTCTGTAACATCCTGAGGCTGCTTCACCAGTTCAGATGGCTCCATAATCTTCATTGGAACTATGTTAAAAGCATACAGGTACTGAAGGCAAAAGAAAGAGACAGGACAGAAATTATCAGCAGGTATAGAAATCGAGGGGGGGTATCCTCACTTGTGCAAGCCTTTTTATTCGCTTTTTTCCCCGCTTTGTATTCGTTAACCGTCATGGTTTTAAGAAATGTTTACATTTACATATCTGGCTATCATCAAATGGTGAAGTTGCAGGAACTAATACCTTTGTAAGGCCAACACTCATACATACAGAGACATATCATATCTTCAGATGGGCAATTTTCTTTTTAGCTTTCTTGGAATTTCAGTTGTCTATCTTCAACAAAATGTCTGTGATGTGAGATGGCATTTTAATAATTTCATGGACAACTGTTTTCTCTTAAGTCATAGGCACTCTTATGGGTAAAAGAACAAGGAATAGTTGCATCACATTTTTTTAAACAAATAGCATATGTACAATCACATTTTTTGCAAAGCTTAAGAAACCAGGTCTTATGTTACCAAACCTGAGTGAGTGTGTGTCTACATGTCAGCAAAATGAAATATTACCAATCCATCACAAGATGAACTACTCAATGAATTACATTATCGAATTGTATGCATGATGGCATGCTGTCATTAATTAGTTTTCCCAGTAAAGGACACCCTTTCTCTCACCTTCTTCTTGGCAGGGTTGTTGACAGTTGCAAGGGCGATAAAGCGGCTGACATGCTGGGCATTTTCCTGGAGGACCATGTGATTTCTATGAATGGGAAAATAACAAACATTGTTATACTTATCGGGATGTATCATAACTTCCCCCTTAAATCTAACATGAATCATTTTCTGGATCTGTGGTTCAGTTGCGCAGTATGGACAGGTGTATGTACCTGTAGGGAACTCTTTCATAGTGAGCACCTTCTAGTGCAGCAAAATGGTAGCGCGGCTTCAGTTTCTCAGCAAGGTTGGCAATGGAACCTGATCCACAAAATTTTGAGTTCACTTCCTGCAACACACAATGCATGAGATGACTCACGGAATGGGTGGTGGTTTGGCAGGCTTAGAAACAACATGGGCCAAATAACAGTTGGAAATATCTTTATGCATGCTCAATAATCCAGTAAGAAATTTGTTGGAAATAATTCTCTCACTGTTTGCTTTCAGCTGTATGGGGAGCAGATAGATGCACCTGCAGTATCAGAAGAATTCATATGACATCTGGCAGGGTTGTCAATCACAGAAAAGTACTTTAATTGGCTTTAAAATAGCATTCTGTGACTGTCTGAATTTGCTAGCATTTGCAGTTTTATCTGTCATAAAACCACCCACCTAATTAGGCTGCAAAAAACTGTGAAAAAGGATTTCAAAGATCATATTTGACTCAGGTTTGGTTTTAAGTTCCAAAATGTCAAATGCTAAAAGTATGCTAATTAAAGTTGCATTCACGTCATAGCATAGAAAACTCAACAATAATTTGATCAATTTTAGTTATTAAGTATTTAAAGGGGTGTGTATCCACCCTGTACACGTTGGAAAAAAACTGATTTTAGGGTGGGAAGGGGGATGGGAGAAGAGAAGGGGGTTGCTTAAACAGAGAACATGGAGATGCAAGTGTGACTTGCAGTGTGTCACCTTTTTTAAATTTGTCCCTACTGACATCATTACCTCAAAATCTTTACTATATCATCAATCAAGGTGATAAAGCTGACAGGTTTCATCAGGTACATGGCATGTGGACATTTCTACAAATCATATGCATGATTTAAATTTAATTAAACTTTTGAGTTTATATGGTGTGAAATAAACAATGCTATTTCAGTTAAACAGACTTTAATATGAAGTGATGTCTAATTTGCTGTAATGCCTGTAAAATTAGGTACATTGATCTGGCATACAGTATGATGTTGCACTATTGAGATGTGCCTTATCTTTCATATACCTTAGCTGACAAAATTATTGCATTATAGGAAAAATAAAGTGAGAATGTGAAACTTGATAGACTAAAAGAATGTGAAAAAGACTGGCAAGACTTTCTCCCGTTTCAGTGACAGAGCACTCTTATAAGAATACTATTTTCAGTACTTCCTCCAAACTACAAACTCTTTACCGGGGTATTCCCGTATAGCCATACTCCTCTGGGCCACTGTGGCGTCAGCAGGATGTCCACTCCTTTGAACTTTGAGTTATTCAATAGCGGGGACACCAGGGCAGACAGGTCATTAGGGGTGAAGCAGTGAGCTGGGGCCGGATCCTGGAGGGCCTCCCGACCACTTACGTAGGCAATCTGTAGGCCTGATGCCCCTGTGAACACCCCGCGACGACCTAGGAGACAATAACCCACACGTTGACACACACTCTCAAAGTGAATATAGGCTTGATGTCCTCATACAAAACTTTACATCCTTAAGTACAATGATGTATTGATGAAAATAGAATATAAAAATGTGATCACATGCAGTAAGCTTGGAAGCTCCCAACTACCTGTGGCTTACCCAGGTAGGTGATGTTTTCAGCCAGCTCACAGCCATCAGCACTGGGAAAATACTTCACTGTCTCCTGGGTAGCTGCTCCAAGGATGTAAGTGTGGATCGGAGCTGAGGGATGGAAAAGAGAAAAGAAACATAGGGTGTCATTTCTAAAGAAATTAGAGCTAATCATGGGAAGAAACTAATGTAACAACTGGCCTATTAAAGTGGCAGAGGAATTCCACAATTCAACAATCTTTTTTATCGAAGAGAGAGCTAGAAAAACAGGTGTTTCTAGTATCCTCTCAAACTAGACCACTCTTGTGAGTCGATCACACTGCTAGGTGTCTGTTCGAAGTCTTATCAATCAGTCAATCAAGTTGCATTATGGCATTCATTTCAATTGAAATAAACAACAAATTACCTATAGTTATTTTTACTTTAGCAGGTATTTTGTTTTGCAAATGGAGCACCCCAGGTTTAGACATGTTCTTTTAGCCAAATCTGGTTAGTTAGGCTAAGTAGACACTTTATTATAATTACTATTATTTTCAAACAAGAAGCAAATAGTTGTTGCTAAAAACAATTGCTTGAGAATAAAATGCATAAATGACAGAGAAAAACAAATAAATGTGGACATTTATTTTAAAAGATGTGAAGATGGCACAGACATTGCAAGTCCCCATGCTCTTCAGGCTGGCACTCCAAAGACTGGACAGAACAATTCTGTTTAAGATAGTATTATTGTGGTTGGGCATCCATTACTTACCTTTCTTGGCTCCAGATTTGTAGCCCTGCCATTCTGCTTCGGCCTCTGGTGTCGTTCCAAAGAACTCTCCCACACAAAGCAGCAGCTATAATCAAACATTATATAAGCAAGCAGCAACTGGAACTGACAGTTTATCAAACTATTTCACTAAAGCCTATCTTTCAGGGTTGGTATTTACAGCAAAATCTGACAACATTTGAAAACATGGCTACTACTACTACTACTGCTACTACTACTACTACTACTACTACTACTACTACTACTCTTGGCTGCTCCCGTTAGGGGTCGCCACAGCGGCTCATCCGTTTCCATTTCTTCCTGTCTTCTGCAGCTTCCTCTGTCACACCAGCCACGTGCATGTCCTCCCCTCACCACATCCATAAACCTCCTCTTTGACCTTCCTCTTTTCCTTTTCCCTGGCAGCGCCATATTCAACATCCTTCTCCCAATATACCCAGCATCTCTCCTCCACACATGTCCAAGCCATCTCAATCTTGCATCTCTTGCTTTGTCTCCAAACAGTCCAACCTGAGCTGTCCCTCTAATATAATCGTTCTCAATGAAAATCTTAGCATCTTCAACTCTGTCACCTCCAGCTCCACCTCCTGTCTTTTCGTCAGTGCCACTGTATCCAAACCATATAACATACGTAGATGGTCTCACAACCATCTTGTAAACCTTCCCTTTAACTCTTGCTGGTACCCTTCTGTCGCAAATCACTCCTGACACTCTTCTCCACCCACTCCACACTGCCTGCACTCTCTTCTTCACCTCTCTTCTGCACTCTGCGTTACTTTGGACAGTTGACCCCAAGTATTTAAACTCATACGCCTTCATCACCTCTACTCCTTGCATCCTCACCATTCCACTGTCCTCCCTCTCATTCACGCATAGGAATTCTGTTTTGCTCCTACTGACTTGCATTCCTCTTCTCTCCAGTGCATACCTCCACCTCTCCAGTTTCTCCTCAACCTGCACCCTACTTTCGCTACAGATCACAATGTCATTCGCGAACATCATAGACCTCAGAGACTCCTGCCTGATCTCGTCCGTCAACCTGTCCATCACCATTGCAAACAAGAAAGGGCTCAGAGTCGATCCTTGATGTAATCCCACCTCCACCTTGAACCCATCTGTCATTCCAACCGCATACCTCACCATTGTCACACTTCCTTCATACATATCCTGCACCACTCATACATACTTCTCTGCAACTCCCGACTTCCTCATACAATACCACACCTCCTCTCTTGGCACCCTGTCATATGCTTTCTCTAAATCTACAAAGACACAATGTAACTCCTTCTGTCCTTCTCTATACTTCTCAATCAACATTCTCATTTGAAAACATGGCATGACAGCAAAATATCTATGTTAGATAGAAATAACCATATTGGGAACAAATATTATTTTTATCAAATTAAGTGCCACCTTGATGGTTTTGCACTGCATATTTACAACAAAGTGTGCATGTACATCCCCAAACTAAAAAGGCTGCTTATATTACAGATGATGAGTGACGTTTCCTGGCCCAGCAATATGATCAGTTTTAAACAATGTAGTTTGCATTGGTAATACTAGGCAAGTCTCCACATCCTGTAATGGGTTCTCCTTTTTATGACCATAAATACTGACTCTTGTGTTTACCAGTATAATTGACAGGTGTGCTGCTATGTAGATTAATTCAAAGTGCACAGCTGATTGTGAAACATTTCTACCAAAGGAAGGACTTTATTTAACTCCAAATCTTGTCTTGAATGAACCCCAGTCAGCCTACAACACAACCTTCCAGGTTCGTTTGGACGCAACGATGTGACTTTATAACAGACTAGCTCTGACTTACATCGAACTGCCCACTTTTCTTCTGTATGGTCCGCACTCGGTTGAACAGAGCATCCACCTTCCCTTCAACATCCCCACACGCCAGTCTGGATGAAAAGAGAGATACACACAAATGTCACACACAAGCATATAACCTAAAAACAAAACAAACGTGATCATAAACTCTCTTCTATCGCTGTGGGGTTTTTTTTTTTAACTAACGTTGCCGTGCATCTCTAGCCCGGCTGGTCTAACGCTGGAAAGCATCACACAAGACCTCATGACATACATTCACTGTATGTCTTGGCAGTGTCAGTGATCCAAACAGTAAATGACCTCATTTTCAGTTTTAACCACCAATGGTGATGGTGGCCGCCATTTGGATGCTGCCTGCCCCTCCACTCCTCACCTAAGTTTTTCTTATTACATGATGATGCTGGTCGCGTGGCTTGGGTCCTGGACTGCTCCGTTGGCACGTGGACACTGCTTGGCATCCTGTGCATCATGTTCTTCATAAATTTTATGTCCATTATAATTCTGTTATCCTCTTTCAATGTTGTATTGTGTAAATTGCGTGAACACAACATCCATTGCACGCTGTCCGTCTTGGGAGAGAGATCGCTCCTCTGTTGCTCTCCCTGAGGTTTCTTCCTATTTTTCTCCCTGTTAAAGGGTTTTTTTAAGGGAGTTTTTCCTTATCCGATGAGAGGGTCTAAGGACAGGATGTTGTGTTGCTGTTAAGTCCACTGAGGCAAATTTGTAATTTGTGATATTGGGCTATACAAATAAAATTGAATTGAACTACTGCAACCCACTGACATGCAGCAAAATATGAAACCCCAACTAGCCAGGTGAACAGTTTCAGATTTAAAAAAAAGAAAAAAGGACTGAACCTCGGGTGAACTGGCCTCGTTGCTTTAGGGTGTGTGGCAGCGCGAGGGAGAAAATTGGGCACTTACAATTAATTGAAGAGCTAGAATCCCACGCTGGGTGTGTTTTGTACAACAAAAATAACAATATTCAAGGACCCGGCAAATAAATAAACTTACATTCGTAACGGCTGATCTCCCATTTCGAAGCCGACCGTTACTACGATTTCTGCAACTTGTCCCGTACGTCGGTAGTATTGGTCCCGTCAAACTAACCGCGGAACCTTTGACTTCTGTACTTAAGAAATCGTTCGTAAAACCCACCCGAGAACTTGCCTTTTTATTATCAGTATAAAATATAAATAATGTTTCATTAGTACTGGTCGTCTCTCTCGTTTTTTCAATTTTACAAAAAAAAATGGTCAAAATATATCTTTAACCATGCTCACTAGTCCAGGTATGTTTTACACGGCTGACTTTGCGAGTGGACGTGTTGGTTGCCATGTCCAGTAAAAACACGGAATTATTTAGATAATTGTCGAACTCCACAAAGGAGCAACGGTGATATTTCAGTATTGGCAGAAACAGCTTTAGTAAATGTCGCGTACTTACACTGCTTTGCCCACAGAAAGCGTTTAAAAAGCTTGGGTCCTGCTTTCTGGACTGTGCTCAGATAATGTCAACGTATCTGGAAGTGACTAGAATTTAATTCATTATATACATCGAATCTACTTTCGGTGCAAGCGAAACTATTTCAGTTAATGGTATGATAAACTAGGCTAGAATAAAACTCAACTTGTCGTTTTATTTGTTCATTAATACAAACGTAAATTCTCCAGAACGCGCGGCTACCTCATTTATCTGGCAGCCCGAGATGTTCGGACGGCCGCTCCTCCATCCTGGCATTTCCCTCCATCCTGGTCCTGCCGAAGTCCCCGGACCAAAAACAGGAAGTAAGTAGCCGAATCAAAAGTAAAATTCACTTTCTGTTCGGTCCTTGAGGCCTACTTACGGCGCGGTGCCGGTTCACGTCCAAAAAAACCCCCAAAAACCCTTCAGCCAATCACACGATTAGACGGCAGGACAGTGTCACTCTCATGTCGTAGCTTCACCCTGTGTACTAACTAACATGGCGCCGGAGACTTTTCGTCTTTCTTTCAGCCGACTAGTTTGCTGGGCTCCGTCGGTAAAGCGTGTGTGCGGTCCGCCGGCGGACGGTCCTACCGCGTCGTTCCGTGCCGGTGCCTGGCTCCGCTGCGCGGCAGTGAGCCGCTGGTCGTGTTGACCCGACGCTCCGCAGTGGGGCATCTATCCTCTTTCTGCAGCTACTGCTGCTGCAGCTGCTGCATCACACACCTTGCAGGACACACAGCAGCTCTGTATGAAGAACAGGGTGCACATCTCGTCATTCCTGCATGCACGGCGCCCTTCACTGTTATTGATTAATTTTATCGAACAAACAAATTTTGAAAGTTCTTTCACTATCGATTTTTTTTGGTAATGATATGGTATCGAAACAATTCAAATAAAACTTTTTAAGGTCCTTATATAAAATTTACACATGTGGCGTTGAAACAGTGAATTCAAGTTGTCATATATTATATATTCAGACTGTCATGATAGACCATGATACATAGGACTTAGATGAGACTTTGGTGTTGCCCTGTTTTAAGTGTATTTGGTCTTGTGTTTCATAGGACACAGATATCAAGTTGAAGTTCTTAGGATTGCTCTCAGTAAGAGCAGCAGCTGCTAGGAACTTGGCACACTGTCATTTAAGACATTAACCCCACAATGAGGGGGGAAAAAAAACAAAATAGGTGGCCTTGTAATTAACTTGCACTTCGCAAAAACCAGTGTCAAATATGTCTGGTGAAAGAATATTTACTTTATCATGTATGTAGTGCAGTCAAGTCAATTTTATTTGTATAGCCCAATATCACAAATTACAAATCTGCCTCAGTGGGCTTTACAGCAACACAACATCCTGTCCTTAGACCCTCTCATCGGATAAGGAACAACTCCCTAAAAAAAAAAAACCCTTTAACAGGTAGAAAAAAATAGGAAGAAACCTCAGGGAGAGCAACAGAGGAGGGATCTCTCTCCCAAGATGGACAACGTGCAATGGATGTTGTGTTTACACAGTTTACATACTACAACATTGAAAGAGTTTTAACAGAATTATTGCAGTCAAACTGTCAGCATGAATAAAAAGTTAACCTTTCATGTTGGGAAGTGTGATAGTGGGTATTTTAACATCTGTAAGTTGTGTTTTGTTCTGTTTTGTACCCAAATGAAGTCGTTGTTCCTCCCACTGTCATTCTGCAACCAGTGCCCCATCCCACTTCCACCACAGTTATTCTGTACATAATTACCCTGATATATAAGACTGCAAATGAGGGATTTTTTTTTAAACTCATCAGGCACAAAAATCAGTACTGGGAATCAAGGAGCGGGTTGATATGATCTTTTCTTTGCTAGGTAAATCATGAGTGCAGGAGCGGAGGATGAAGAGGATGTGCCATTAGAAGAAGTCAGCTCAGTTACACTCACTCAGGACAGTGATGGAAGCATCATACTACACTGCCCTCCTGATGGTGGGTCACAACACGGCACACACTTAGCACAACTACACATCCTGCAGACACATCTTCTTTATCTCTCTGTCTCGCTCTCAATTTTTGTGCATATTGTCTATTTGTTTCTGTCTACCATGATTTCCTATAATACACTTTAATTCACACTGATTTGTCAAACTATACTCACAATCTGAAAAAAAACACAAGTACACACAGTGTCATAGATGCAAGCTAGAAGACTTTGGCCTTCCTTGTGCTCACTGGAGACCTGTAAAAAAGGGCTTTATGTGTTTCTGTATTGTATTTTATGGAAAGGTTGAGCTTTGAAGGTTCTTGACCCAACACAGGATCCTCACCCTTTTTTAGAGTCTATGGCTGTGAATACTCCAAGTCTTTACAATGATGAAACAAGATGTTTTATGTGGAAACTAATAACCCAACGACTGTTAGTGAGGTCATATTTATATAAAGGCAATGTTTCACCGTTTCAAACCCTTACATGTTACAGTTCAGAAAATTATATGGTATGAAATAGCTCTGGCCCTGTGATGGCCTGGCGGCCTGTCCAGGGTGTCTCCTCGCCTGCCGCCCAATGACTGCTAGGATAGGCTCCAGCGTCCCTGAGAGCAGGATAAGCAGTTTGGATAATGGATGGATGGATGAAATAGGGTAGGAAATAGGGTAGGAAGGGTGGAGGTCTCCTCATGTGTCCTCTGATACACATGGAGCCCCTGACTGCTTCTGTTCACCTGCCAGTCGCAGGTTTCTTCTGAGGAACATATGTTCAGAGGCTCATGCCCTTTCCCCCAGATCCACCCATAGTTGTTCAGGTGCCCCACCACGTGTTTTTTTTTCTCCCCAATTGTATCTGGCCGATTACCCCATTCTTCCGAGCCGTCGCGGCCGCTGCTCCACCCCCTCTGCCAATGCGGATGCGGGGAGGGCTGCAGACTACCACATGCCTCTTCCAATACATGTGGAGTCACCAGCCACTTCTTTTCACCTGACAGTGAGGCATTTCGCCTGGGGGACATAGTGCGGGGGAGGATCACTGGTCCCCCCCCCGAACAGGTGCCCTGACTGACCAGAGGAGGCGCTAGTGCAGCGACCAGGACACATACCTGCAGACGCGGCCAATTGTGTCTGTAGGGACGCTCGACCAAGCTGGAGGTCCACCACATGTTTGAGTCACTTCTTGCAATGTTGGGACACATTACCCTTGCCAGATGCCCACCTAGAAGTACCACCAATTGATGTATGAAGCGCAAACTTCAGCATTGGTCTGCTAGAGTATTAGTCCAGTACACCACCATGCCTCAGCTATGTCTTCTCTGTTCTTTATTGGTGATTAAAACTGAAAATGAGGTCATTTACTGTTTGGATCACTGACACTGCCAAGACATACAGTGAATGTAATTGATTGCAGTGCTTCACATTCAGTTTGTGAGAGTACACATACCCGACAGATGGCTGTTTTTGTATTTCAAACAGAGCTTTTCACCATGTTTGTGTTGTTCCAACAACATCCCGTTCACATTCCCTGCGTCTGTTGACCAGCAAGAATGAAGGGTGGGTTGGACTATTTTGTCAAAGCAGAAGATAATCAAAAACTAATTAAATGAATCAGTAGATAGTGTTGAAATTTGTCTCGCTGCACAGCCACAACTATCTAGCATCTCTTCCCAGCGCTCATCGCCTGCTTTCATACAACACTGCCCAAGAACACACCTCCAGCGCTAGCAGTGTTTCTTTGAGAGGTCTACGGTAGACAGGGGCCCTTATTCTGGTTATGTCCAGTCGACATGAGGCTTACAAGGACATGTTTTAATAGTTGCAAGCAGCTCAGGGTAGGAGTGGAAGTGGTACGATCCATCCTACTGGGACTTGCAGGGTGAACAGAGTTGTTCGTTTTACTGATGTAAATCGCTTTTTTTCCCCCCACAAAACACAGATGCGAATCTGTGTTTGTCTCCGTTCTAGACTTCACTCAGTTTTATAGGATGCTGTGCATGTGTGTGTTTGTCTACATGCATGTGTGGGTGTCTGTTTGTAGATGCGGACGCTGAACCCATCAGGAAGAAACTGCGTCTCACCACAGGAGAACAGGAGGACTCTGATGCACCACAGTTCTCAGTTGTAACGCTGCCAAGTGAGACTCACACACACACAGCTCTTATTTATAGTCATCTCTCACCATCTCGGGGAAAGGGAGGGGGGGCATAAACACTAAAGGTACTGACATATACCAGACCTGAGTCATATAATGGGTATGTTCAAATAACTGGAAGGGATTATTTTAGTGACTGATGGTAAGGATTTGCCATATAAGGCACAATAAGGAAATATCTCTGGTAACTGCTGTTTATTCATCTGGTCAGTCTGTTTCTTTGGGATTGATAAATGCTTGGACCACATGTTCTTTGTCCCGGTGCCATAATCCCGCTGGCACACAAAACATGTTCAACCAAATGCGGAAATTTATCTGGTAATCCTGTTGAACAGAATAATATTCAGCTGATGATAAATACCAGCCAGGATGACTGTTGGAACTGCCGGTTTGCATGGGCTAGCAGTGAGCTTAGCCTGCCCCACTTCCGTGTCCTGTCAGACCGCCCTCAGTGTTTCCTCTTCGGGCACAGCTCCGGTCAGGGCCGTGGTCCTTGAGCCCACAGGACGCAGCAGACCAAGCTCCCTCAGCCAATCCAACGCCAGCTCTCCCAGCCAGACACCTTTGAGACACCTCCCCGCACTCCACACGACGACACTAAAAACACAGTCAAGGCTCGGCGAGGCCGCCGCCAGACCGCCCTCGGTGTTATTGGAACTGCCGGTCTGCATGGGCTAGCAGTTAGCTTAGCCTGCCTCACTTCCACGTCCTGTCAGACCGCTCTTGATGTTACCACTTCGGGCAGGGCTCCACGCAGGGCCGTGGTCCCTGGGCCCACAGGATCCAGCACCAGCTCTCCCAGCTATCAAACGACGACAAACTTAGACACAGACGTGGACAAAAACACTGCATGGACAGTACTGGGTGAGGCCGCCACAAACATGAATTCACGCCACCATCTTCCCATACCGGTACTGGGTTAGGCCACTGCAAACATTAATTTACGCCACCATCTTCCCACACCGGAAGCGGCATGCAGAACGCCAATTAAGGATAACATTTAAAGATAAAGATGAAAACCATAATTTCTTTCCCTCTCTCCTTGCATTTTTGGCTGTACCGCTACAGCAACGCCAGCCCGACACATGCGGTTGTCCATGACTGAGTGCCTGAGTGAGTGATGGAGTTTCACCATTGGTCGGACGGCCGAGTTGGAGTTTCCCCATTGGCCGTTGCTCTTTCAAAATGAATCGGCGCCAACAGTTTTCTATTATGCCGTCAGCTGTTTATGGAACTGATGTCAAAACAGCCACTTTTTAAATGTAGTCACGCAAAAACAGCCGTTTAATAAATGTTGTCGCGGTCCTGCCATATACTAAGGTTTTAACCTAGTCTTATTCTTCCAAGTTTCAGGGAATGACGAGAGCTTTGAGGTGACGATGACTGCCACAGCGGACAGTGACCTCACGGAGGAAGGTGTGGCTCAGATTCAGGTAAGAAAAGAAGTGTCCGTCCTTTCTCTCTCTCCTTTTTTCAAGAATCAAGAACAATTTATTGTCATTTCTATCATGTGCTTGAGTACACAAAAGAAACGAAATTTCGCTCCACCAAACCCCCAGCAGTGCAACACAAAAGATAAAAACATATCCAGATTTCCAAAACACCACCAAAAACAGAGAAAAAAAAGCAGGAAAAAAAAACACAAACCGTTAACAACACAGTCCATTCAGTGCAACACAGTCCAAAAATTCCACTGTCCGGATAATGAATGCCAGCCAGGATGACTGTTGGAACTGCCGGTCTGCATGGGCTAGCAGTTAGCTTAGCCTGCCCCGCTTCCGCGTCCTGTCAGACTGCCCTCGGTGCTTCCTCTTCGGGCGGTGCTCCAGACAGGGCTGTGGTTCTTGGGCCCACAGGTCACAGCAGACCAGGCTCCCTCAGCTGATCCAATGCCAGCTCTCCCAGCCAGACACTTTCGACAACCTCCCCGAACTCCACACAATGACACAATTGCAGATATAGACAAAACCACTGCACAGTCGACGCTAGACGAAGCCGCCGCCAGACCGCCTTGGTGTTTCCTCTAGCGCACAGCTCCAAGCAGGGCCGTCCACAGGACGCAGGAGACCAAGTTCTCTCAGCCGATCCAACACCAGCTCCCCCAGCCATCAAACCAAAAAAAATTTTAAATTGAAGATCAAAATAAAAACTTCACACGATGACACAAACTTAGACACAGACGTAGACTTGGACAAAGACACTGCATAGTCGGTACTGGGTGAAGCCGCTGCAAACGTGGGTTCCCGCCACCATCTTCCCACTCTTCCTCTCTCTCTCTCTTTCTTTCTCTCTCTCTGTCTCTCTCTCTCTCTCTCTCTCTCATGCTCATCCTTAAAGGCACCAGTTATACTGTTTTGATATTAGACCTCATTCAACAAGCAAATTTGCTTGAAAATACCTTCGATCAATGTTCGTTATCCTTTGCTGAATTTTGAGTCATACATTTTCTCATGTAAAGTTTTTTTGGCGTGTGTGCATGTGCTGGTATGCATGCATGTGTGTGTGCGTGCGTGCGTGCGTTCGTTCGTTTTAAGATTTTGCAGGATGATGAGGAGTCCCTCTCCCCTCATCAGAAGACGGAGAACGTGTCTCCAGTCAGCCAGGCCTGGTTTACTACTAAAGAAGACAAAGACACGCTGGCTAATAAAGGTAAACACGTTTACCAGCAGACCACTGTTACCATCCATTACCCAAATAATGGATGGTAACAGAGTGGACCACTTTGTTACATTGTTGCAAATTCTTCTTTATAGTTTTATTCAGTCCGACTCTGTTCCAGATAGACGGGGTGTGCCACATGAGTGCCAACTCAAGACAATGAATTTTATTTTTGGTTTATAGGAACAATAATGGTTCTAATACTTTTTTTACACAATTGTTTGTCTTGCTGTGATTTGTCTTGTTGTGGTTTGTCTTGCTTTACCTGGTTTTTAAGTAGCTGATGACTGGAGACCAGCCCAAACATGATAGCTGGACGTTCTTTCTGTCTCATCAGCATTCATGCTATTACAGACAGACATGATATTATAGACAGACAGGCAGACCAGACAGGCAGACAGACAGAAAGACAGACGGACACAGGCAGATAGACAGACATACAAGCAGACAGACAGACAGACACAGGCAAGCAGGCAGACAGACAGGCCGACAGACAACAGATAGACAGACAGACAGGCAGATAGACAGACAGACACAGACAGACATACAAGCAGACAGACAGACAGGCCGACAGACAACAGACAGACAGACGGGCAAGCAGATGTACAGAAAGACAGACACAGATAGGCAGGCAGGCAGACAGACAGACAGACAGGATGTCAGGATATTTTCATCTAGTTTTAAGAATCAGACTTTCCATTGTTTTCCGTTGGATCAGACTGTGTTGGTAAACATGTTTGTCTCATTGTACTTGGCAACATAATTCAGTCCCAGGTAATAAACAATATAGACTTGATAAGATAGTACACTGTGAATACACAATAACCTCACTCTTCATCTAGCAAGTAACACTCAGCAGTCTGTTGCTAAAAGCTGAGATATTTTTAACTTATAGCGCCTGCTGCCACATACAGTAAAACATATTAAAAACTCTCAGGGGAATATGCACAAGCACATTTTTTGATCGGAAATATTGAGGAGAAAAGTAAGTTAGCATGGGGACAAAGTATTCCTAGATGTCCACAAGATATTTGGTCATCTTGGTCCGAGCCATCTGTTGTTAGTGGCATCCTGGCCCCATCCCGTCATAAAATCCAGTGGATAACCATATTGTGTGTTTCGTTTTATTTCGGACTTTCATTGAGTCACATCTTGCTGTTGTTTAGGTCACAAGTGGAAACAAGGTATGTGGTCCAAGGAGGAGATCGACATTCTCATGAACAACATTGAGCGCTATGTAAAGGTAGGCATCGAACTCTGACTCTTCTACTGCTTCATTTATCTTAATGTCTGTCAAGCACAAGATGTCAAGTGCTGTGCTGTACATGCAGTGACATTTTTTTTCGTGTGTGTGTTTGTATGTGTGTGTGTGCAGGGCCGGGGCATGGAGGACCCAGCAGAGATCATATTTGAGATGTCAAAGGAGGAGAGGAAAGACTTCTACCGCAGCGTTGCCTGGGGTTTAAACCGACCGCTATTCGCCGTTTACAGACGAGTGCTCCGGATGTACGACAACCGCAACCATGTGGGGAAGTAAGTCCACAAAATAAGGTGGAGGAGTTGTCATACGTTGATGAGCAAAGTTGGCTGTAAACAGTGTAAGTTTATATAGATAGGACTCGAAGGAATGGCTGAAGACTTATGAATGTGGTCCAGAATGGGCCTGAGATTGTTGTCAGTACTGTAACTTTCAGATGAGTGTCCATATCTGTTGACATGACTGTCATTGTCATTTCATTTCATGTACTTGTGTACATGAAATTAAACGAAATATTGTTTCCCCCAGCCCACAACAGCTCAATACAAAGACAAAAACACATATCCAAAAACTGCAAGAACACATGTACCCACACTACAAAAAAAAAAAAGGACTGTCTAAGAGAACAAACAACAGCCAGGATGACTGTCGGAACTGCTGGTCTGCATGGACTAGCAGTTAGCTTAGCCTGCCCCGCTTCCGCGTCCTGTCAGACCGCCCTCAGTGTTTCCTCTTCGGCCGCAGCTCCGGTCAGGGCCGTGGTCCTTGGGCCCACTAGTTGCAGCAGATCAGGCTGCCTCAGTCAATCCAACGCCAGCTCTCCCAGCCAGACACCTTCGACACACACCCCTGCACTCCACACAGTTAGTGTGTCAGTTAGGTGTGTATGGTGTGCTGAAGTCAGTAAATAGATGCAGATTTCCTGTTTGCCAAAGCAGAGCGGTGAACGTCCTATGCTGCGTAGCTTAATAAATACATATACAATAATAACATAATACAAACACACTCACATGCATTCACAACAGTTTCGTAATTACAGATGAGCAACACTCCAACGACACCATATTCCTCCTGGGTTAAAATCCCGCTGCCAGTCAACATCGTCTGTCTTCTGTCTAATCCGTCCTCACTTTCCATTCACTTCCTTCACCGGCTGCCCGTAAGCTGTGTAACACAACAGACTTGCTACTCTTTGTTTTGCACTAATTTGTTGTTTTAATTTTCGTAAGGTATACTCCCGAGGAGATAGAGAAGCTAAAAGCGTGAGTAAAACTTGAATATTACCTCCTTAAATAAAGGACAAAATATGTTATGCATGTTACTTTACTTGCATGTTTTTATTTAATAATTTAATATTTATAGTGTGTGTGTGTGTGTGTGTGTGTGTGTGTGTGTGTGTGTGTGTGTGTGTGTGTGTTCAGGCTAAGGCAGAAGCATGGTAATGACTGGGCCACTATAGGAGCAGCTCTGGGTCGCAGTGCCTCGTCAGTCAAAGACCGCTGCAGACTGATGAAGGACACATGTAATACAGGTACAGACTGATGAAGGGCACATGTAGTACAGGTACTGATGAGTGAGTGTGTGTTTGCTTGCCTTTTGGTTTCCTCAGAATTTCACTATTTCCTGTTTGAAATTCAAACTATACAATAACAGGACAGTAATGGGCAGCACGGTGGCGCAGTGGTTAGCGCGGTCGCCTCACAGCAAGAAGGTTCTGGGTTCGAGCCCCGGGGTAGTCCAACCTTGGGGGTCATCCCACGTCGGCCTCTGAGTCGAGTTTGCATGTTCTCACCGTGTCTGCGTGGGTTTCCTCCAGGTGCTCCGGTTTCCTTTCACAGTCCAAATACATGTAGGTCAGGTGAATCGGCCCTATTAAATTGTCCCTAGATGTGTGTGTGTGTGTGTGTGTGTGTGTGTGTGTGTGTGTGTGTGTGTGTGTGTGTGTGTGTGTGTGTGTGTGTGTGTGTGTGTGTGTGTGTGTGTGTGTGTTGGCCCTGTGATGGACTTGCGGCCTGTCCAGGGTGTCTCCCCGCCTGCCATCTAATGGCTGCTGGGATAGGCTCCAGCATCCACGTGACCCTAAGAGCAGGATAAGCAGTTTGGATAATGGATGTAATGGATGGAAATTCAAACTTCCAAATGTAAACCAGAATGGTAAAAAAAAATGTTTTATCCAGTTTTTTTCGGTGTTCAGAAGTCTTGTGCTGCTCCACTAAGCGTGGTCATCTCTAAAGTCGGTGAATTGAACCATCTATAGTAACGAATTCTTCTGTTGTTTTGTTTACCCTCCTCTTTGGGTATCAGGTAAATGGAGTGAAGAAGAGGAGAGGCGGCTCGCCGAGGTCGTGTACGAGATGGCAGGGGTGTCGCCTGGGGTGGCCGTCACAGGGGGCGTGTCCTGGGCGTCAGTCGCCGATCAGGTCCGAACGCGCTCAGAGAAACAGTGTCGGTCAAAATGGCTCAACTACCTTAACTGGAAACACAGCGGCGGCACAGAGTGGACGAAGGAAGATGACCTGAACTTAATATGCAGGTAGAGAGGGAAAAATGTACAGGTAGGGAGGGAAAGGTGTGTGTGTGTGTGTGAGTGCGAGTGAGCAAGATGCATGCATGTCTGCCTGTACATAACTCATCAGTTCTACTTAGGAGGAAAAACGTACTGAGTGTGTGTGCAGTGGGTGTGGGAGTGTGGAAGTAGGTAAGGATGTCCATTGTTAACATCTATATTACGTCTGTCATTTATCAAATGTACGTTCACTACATAGGATATTGGAGATGGATGTGGAGGATGAGAATGAACTGAAGTGGGAGAAGCTGGCCGGCGGGTGGAGTAGTGTCCGATCCCCCCAGTGGCTACGGTCCAAGTGGTGGAGCATCAAGAGACAAGTAGCCAATCACAAGGACATCCCCCTAAGCGGTACACACCTCTACTGTGTCTTCTAGTATTTATGTTGGATTTTAGGTAATCTCTCCCTTATTGTACCAATAAGTCTTTACATTTGTTCCTTAGTTTGAAAAACTGCTTGCTTACATTTTGTGTTGAAATGAAGAAGTATCAGTGAAGGCACACTTCTACCCCAGTGTTCCAGTGGAGTCTAGTAACACCTCAACGCCATCTTGTTGTCCCCCACCCATGATGCATTGATCAGCTTCCACAGTTAGCTTAGCAAAGCACTGTAAATCTTCTGCCTGTGTCATATGAAAAACATACTGGCCAGGGTGACAAATTAATGATTTTTTTTTTTTTTGCTTTCTTCATTGCCTATACTTTTTGTCAGACCTCCACTGTGTGGCAGACACGTGGTACTACAGTGTGACAAACCAACAAACTAGCAAACAGACGGAGACAAAGCCATAGCAGACGCCCCCCCCCAACCCTCCGGTTTCATCGGGGTGGGGCACAGCCAATCATTAGAATGAGACTGAAGTGCAAATGTAGTCTTTTTTTCCCTTGCAATGCCAGGTAAAAGAATCCGCTTCACATAAAAAATAACATTCATAAAGTGTGTGTGTGTGTGTGTGTGTGTGTCCTGTGTGTCTGTCTGTCTCCCCAGTCTTACTGAAAGGTCTTAAAGAACTGATGGAATCCTCCCAAACAACAGGAACAGGAAGTCCCTCCTCCTCTCTCCAGATCCGAGTTACGCGAGTGGAGGAGAGCAGCAACAACCCCACCCCCAGCTCTGTCACCGCCCTCCAGATCCCCGTACAGATTCCTCTCCAGATCACACACATGGGTAAGAGACATTGTCAGTCTGTTCAGCTATAGCAGGGGTCGGGAACCTTTTTGACTGGGAGAGCCATAAAAGCCAAATATTTCTAAATATATTTCATTGAGAGCCATATAGTATTTTTAACGTATAATAAATTAAATATGTCTTACTTTTAATGCGACTTCTGGTGCTGCAAGGTTTTGCTGATGGCCTTGTAGTCTGGTTCATACGTGGTGAGGTTGAGCTTCATGCAGGCGTTGAGGCTTCCATCAGTTAAACGTGAGCGTAGGTTGGTCTTAATGTTCCTCATATGCGAGAAAGACTGTTCACATGCATATGTAGAGCCAAACATGGTCAATACGGCAATACTCACATGCTGCATTGTGTGGTATGTCACAGGAAGCTCGTTCCAAGTTTTAAGAATCAGCTGGTCTTCAGGTTGAAGATTTTTAATTTCTGTCCACTTGTGTTCCCTCGCCAGCTCTGCTCGCTGTCGCGCAAGACTTTCCAACTCTCCATTAAGTGACTTGAACTTACTCATCCACATGTCTGATGCCTTCAGGTCAGCAACTTCCAGCTCAAAGTCTCCGATAGAGACCCCGGGGATGCATGTCAGGTCGATTTTGTCCACTGCACACTCATGTGGATGAGTGATGAACTTGAAAAGACCAGTGCGCGCACGAAATTCTCCAAAACGTGCTTTGAATGACTGCAGGAGATTGAACGTAAAGCCAGCTAGCTGCTGGAGATCCAGATGTTGAGTGGAGTCACTTGCTAAGCATGCATCTCTAAATTGTTGCAGTCTTTCAAAGTGCAGAAGACGACCTGTTTCAATGTCCCTGAGAAAGACTTCCAGCTTGCTTTCAAATGCAAACACTGCTTGTTGAAGGGATGAGATTGTATTTCCAATACCTTGCATTTTCACATTGAGCTGGTTCAGATGGCCAGTTATGTCCACGAGATAGTGAAACTGCAGGAGCCAGTCAGTGTTGTCTAGCTCAGGATGCTTGACGCCTTTCATTTCAAGAAAAGTCCGGATTTCACTCAGGCAAGCTGCAAAACGGCTGAGCACCTTCCCCCTTGACAACCAACGCACGTTGCTGTGTAAAAGCAGACCGGGATAATGATTCCCAACTTCTTCTAACAGAGCTTTAAACGGGCGATCATTTAAAGCTCGGGCAACAATAAAGTTGACCACTCGAATGACCAGAGACATCACCTCGCCAAGCTCCTGGCCACACGTCTGAGCGCAAAGCGCCTCCTGGTGCAGGATGCAATGAAAACTTAGGATGGCTCTCTTTTCATGTTCACGGAGAAGCGCTACAAATCCTTTGTTCTTCCCCAACATACAGGGTGCACCATCAGTACAGACAGAAATAAGTTTATCCATCGGTAGTTTTTTTTCTTTAGCAAACTCCATGAAAGACATGAATAAATCCTCTCCTCTTGTTGTCCCTTTCATTGGCAAAACAGCCAAGCTTTCCTCACGCAGTGTGTCACCTGCAGCATACCTGGCAATGATACTGCACTGAGATAGATGGCTAACGTCTGTTGACTCATCTAACGCGAGAGAAAAGTATGTCCCGGCGTTTATGTCCTTAATTTGTGTTTCCTCGACTTGATTTGCCATCATGATGCTACGATCGTGCACAGTTCTTGCTGACAGGGGCATGTCTTTTATTCGTTTGATTATCTTGTCTTTATTTGGGAAGTCATCAAACAGTTCATTGGCCACATCAAGCATGAATGTTTTGGCATACTCGCCATCTGTGAATGACTTTCCATTCCTTACTATTGCCAAAGCCCCCGCAAAGCTAGCGGAATTCCCGTCACCTTGCTTGGTCCACACACGTAGTTGCTGCTGACTCGTCTGCACTCTCCGCTGTAGCTCCTCGCATGCCCTTTTCCTGCTGTCCCCCGCTGGATATTTCGATACAAATGAAGCATGGTGCGTATCGAAGTGCCGCTTTATATTTGACCGTTTCATCGATGCAATTTTATCATTGCATATTAGACATACCGCAGATCCTGCTCTCTCCACAAATGCAAATTCCTCTGTCCACGCAGCCTGGAATGCACGGTAATCATCGTCTTTTTTTCTTTTCGCCATCTTTTCCGTTACAAGGGTTGAAGCGGATAAACTAGTTGGCTATCTGATAAAATTGATTTCTTCACCTTTACAATGACCCGGACATGCTCGCGAGCCATTGGTTCCCGACCCGACCCACGGGTGACCCGTGACCCGTGAAATTTATCTTCAAAACTAATTTCTGTTTACTTTAAAATGACACAGTATTATTAAGAAATATCACAAGTATTTTAAAATCAGTTCCAAACTGATTTTTTTGAAAAAAAAATAATTTTCAACTCAAAATTGTCTGGGAGCCATATGCCGTCACCGGAAGAGCCATATATGGCTCGCGAGCCATAGGTTCCCGACCGCTGAGCTATAGCATTTTGCATTTGTTGAACTAAAAAGTGCCGTGTGTGTATTTCCTGTGTTGGGGGATGTGTAACGCTTCTTTCTATCCCTCTATCTCATCGTCAGTTTCTCTGACCCTTATCCACTCTCCTTGTGTTTATCTGTGTTTCAGCCTCAGACAGTTCTACAGCAGTTAGCGACAGTGAGACCATCACACTGAACACGGGTGCCCTGCAGACCTTTGAGATCTTACCTGTAAGGAGAAAAAGCACACACACACAGGCACACATACATACAAATATATATATATTAAAAAAAAATCTCCCTCTCACCCTTTTTTGGGTGATTTGTGTCTTCCTCAAGGGAGGGTCCTCTACCAGAGGCCTGGGAGTTTGAGGGTTCTGTGCAGTATCTTAGCTGTCCCTAGGACCGCACTGTTCTGGGCAGAGACCTCAGATGTTGATCCTGGTCACAGCCCCTAGTGCTCCTATTACCACTGGGACTACTGTGGATTTCACCTTCTACATCCGATCTAGTTCTTCCCTCCACCTTTGGTATTTCTCCAGCATCTCATGTTCTTTCTTCCTGATGTTGCTATTGTTCAGGATTGCTACATCAATCACTACTGCTGTCTTCTGTTCCTTGTCGGCCAGCACAATGTCTGGTGGTTGGTTAGCCAGTTACCTGCTTGTCAGTCTGGAACTTGAAGTCCCTCAGGATCTTAGCTCTGTCATTCTCAACCACCTTTGGTGGTGTCTCCCATTTGGACTTGGAGACTTCCAGTCTGTATTCAGTACAGATATTCCTGCACACTATCCCAGCCACTTGGTTATGCCTTTCAGTGTACGCTTTCCCAGCTAGCATTTTACACCCTGCTACTAAGTGATGGACTGGCTCAGGGGTGTCTTTGCACAGCCTGCATCTTGGGTCTTGTCTGGTGTTGTAGACCCCTGCCTCAACCCATCTGGTCCTGAGTGCCTGTTCTTGTGCTGCTATGATCAAAGCATGTGCTGTGCAGTCCAGCCTTTTCTAGCTACTGGTAGGATTTCTCGATATCAGCTACGTCTTCTTTCAGTCGATGGTACATCCCATTGAGGGGCTTGATCTTCCATAATACTTACTCTTCTTCTTCTTCCTCTACACTCTGTCTTCTGCTGCCTGAGGTACTCACTCAGCAGTTCATCCTGGGGTGGCCCTCTCTCTGATGTACTCATGGATGTTTCTTGTTTCATCCTGGTAGTGGTCCCGACACTCATAACCCTCGGCCCCCATCTTTTTGCTTATTGTACTGTGTCAGGCTGCTGGACTTCAGGTGGAACCCTCCGTGCATTGTGAGGAGTTTCCATGTCTGGATATCTGTGGCCTATATCTCCTCCTTATGCCAGTTTATTATTCCAGCTGGGTATCTAATGACTGGTAGGGCATGTGTTGATGGCTTGGATTTTATTCTTCTCATTGAGCTGGCTCCTCAGGACCCGCCTCATTCTCTGGAGTTATTTGGCTGTAGTTGACCTCCTTGCTGCCTCCTCGTGGTTTCCATTTGCCTGTGGAATACCTAGGTATTTGTAACTGTCCTGTATGTCTGTTATCCTGCCATCTGGTAATTCAACCCCTTCAGTGCTCACCACCTTTCCTCTTTTTGCCACCATTCAACCACACTTGTCCAGCCCAAATGACATCCCAATGTCGTCGCCGTACATCCTGGTGAAGTGGATTTGCGAATCAATGTCCCGCTCATTTCTGGCATACAGCTTGATGTCATCCATGTATAGGAGGTGGCTGATGGTAACTCCACTTCTGGACCTGTAACCATATCCATTTTTTGTGATGATCTGACTGAGGGGGTTGAGGCCTATGCAGAACAGCAGCAGGGATAGTGCATTACCTTGGTATATGCCACATTTGATGGTTACTTGTGTGATTGTCTTTGAGTTGGCCTGTAGTGTTGTTTTCCACTGCCATATTGAGTTCTTGATGTAGGCTTTTAGTGTCCTGTTGACTTTGTATAGCACCAAACACGCCAGTAACCAGGTGTGGGTCCTTAAATCGTAGGCTTTCTTGTAGTCAATCCAGGCTGTGCTCAGGTTGGTTTGTCTGGTCTTAGAGTCTTGGGTGACTGCTCTATCAGCCAGTAGCTGATGCTTTGACCCTCTGGTGTTCCCAATTCCTTTCTGAGTTTCGCTCATGTATTGACTCATGTGCCTATTCAGCTTAGCTGCTATGATGCCTGACAGGCTCTCCTATGTTGTGGAGAGGCATGTTATCGGCCGGTAGTTTGAAGGTGTTGTACCCTTGTGGGGATCCTTCATGATCAGTATTATTCTCCCCTGTGTTAGCCAGTCAGAGTGAGACCCTGATGTTAGCAGCTAGTTAATTTGTGTCACCAGGCATTCATGAATTGCCATTAGCTTCTTCAACCAGTAGGCGTGAAGCATGTCAGGGCCTGGTGCAGTCTAGCTCTTCACGTTTGAGACTTGTCGTTGGATGTCGGCCACTGTGATGATAACTGGTTCTTGTTCTGGGATATTGCGGTGATCTGCTCTTAGGCTCGCCAGCCACTGGGCATTGGTGTTGTGTGATGCCTCCTTTTCCCATATATCCTTCCAGTATTGCTCAGTCTCTGTTCTGGGTGGGTCTGATGTTTTACCCTTGTTACTCTGCTGCTGGGAGTACACTGGCTAGGCGAACAGGGGTAACTCAAACATGGAATTAACTATAATCCTAAAATACAAATGACCAAATGACTTATTCATCATTTCTGATACTTGGTATATTTGGCCTCCCTTTCTCAGTGAGATAAAACGTAGCTGCATACGTACACGTCATACTGACACCCACCTTGTGATAAGAGAAAAGGTGTGTAAAAGATATATCCATGCATCTCTGTTTTCTAGTCCTTCCACCTGCAGCCCACTGGCACTCCTGGGACCTACTACCTCCAGACAACGTCCAATCAGGGCCTGCCGCTCAGCCTGACCAATAACAGCACAGTTACCCTGACAACAAGCTCCTCCCCCTCCTCACCTGAACACATCATCTTGCACAGCCTCTCGGTGAGCCGTGTCACAGGCTTTTTCCAACCTTTCTGCTTACGCCCGAGCACAAATCAAATAAATAAAAACCTAAGTAGGCAGCACATGTACAATGTGTGCCTCTCCTCAGCCAGTGCACTTCTGTCAAATTTGTGGATAATTAGTTTTATTACTGTTAAACTAATATTTCAGGTTTAAATCAAGCTTTTTATTGTCCTATTTGAAAATCATGTTGATTAAATGAACAGAAACACAAATAGATCTGTCCTGGCCAGAGAAAGAAAAACAAGTTAGTAAACCGATTTGTGAAGCCATCTGTGTCGTAGTCAGTTGTGAAGATTGTATAATTGGTCACCTGGCAACACCTGTGTGTGTGTGTTTTCAGACGGAGGGCCTCTGTTCAAGCGACGGTGTCATCATCCAGACTGTCACCTCGGACCCCGCCTCCTCAGACGCTCTAAGAGAATCACAGCTGGTCGTGGAGATGGAGGGCCAGGAAGACAGGCTAGATGCTACGAGTCTGCTGGTTGGTTCAGAGGACGTTCCTCCAGAGACGAGAGGAGTGGCCACAGACAACTTCCCTGACAAGGTAAAACCCACCGGCCTGCCTTCCTTAATGACGTAGTCCTAAACTCCAGTACACTGATGTTGAGTATTTGAATGTTTCAGAAAAACATCTGGGCAGCAGTTCTCGATAACCACTGTTTCAACACCACAATAGAAGCATACGTTGTTATAGCCGATGTAAACAGTATGTTGTTGTTGTTTTTAAAGTCTACATACTGTGGAGCTTGCGGGTGGCATGGCATCTATTCCATTGCCTACCAACAAACATGGTGATTGCTGGTTCGAATCCCCGTGTTACCTCCGGCTTGGTCAGGCGTCCCTACAGACACAATTGGCCATGTCTGTGGGTGGGAAGCCAGATGTGGATATGTGTCCTGGTTGCTGCACTAGCGCCTCCTCTGGTCGGTCGGGGTGCCTGTTCAGGAGGGAGGGGGAACTGGGGGGAATAGTGTGATCCTCCCACGCACTATGTCCCCCTGGCGAAACTCCTCACTGTCAGGTGAAAAGAAGCAGCTGGCGTCTCCACATGTATCAGAGGAGGCATGTCGTAGTTTGTAGCCCTCCCCGAATCGGCAGAGGGGGTGGAACAGAGACCGGGACAGCTCGGAAAATAGGGTAATTGGCCAAGTACAATTGGGGAGAAAAAGGGGGAAATCCCCCCCCCCCGAAAAAAAAGTCTACATACTGTATTTGTGTGTAACTCTGTAAATCTATGTGCCTCAATACTCGTTGTGTTCATCAGGCTCTCAGCTGCCCCTCAGAAGAAGGGCCAGTGGTGGGTTCTGAGATTGCTGCTGGCAGTGCCGTGCTGATTGTGTCCCCTCCCAACATCAGCAGCACACTGACGGGTAAAACACCCATGCAGTCACACAGGACAGACATATGTTGTACAGTGTATTCACACGCACACACACACACACACACACACACACACACACACACACACACATTCAGGAGCAAATTCGCAAAAGGATGCGTGGCTTTTTTTGGCTGCTGAACCTGCAGAAATAAGACCAAAAAAAAAAAAAAACCTGTTATTCTCAAAACACGTGCAAAGGGTGAAATGCACCCCTAACTGCACTGCCACGCAAATAGTCTCTAAGTGCTCCCGTGCTATTTGCAAGTATTGAAATTAGGTAATATGCACACATTTGGTGCAAAATTGGCCCCTCACTATGTAAATGAGCCTCACTACAAAAAAAAGTCAAACAGCAGCACTAATAATAGCCACACTCAGAGTGAAAATTATTACCGTCTTCAGAGAGTTGGTGGTAACTGGAGTGCATTTATAAGGGTGTCACGCCCAGACTTTCCAGTGACCATGGCAGCGGTGGTTGTAGCCAGGCGACGGCATAGTCGTGCCAGGCGTGCTTGTGAGCGGATATGTCGAAGGAGGATATCACTTTTAATGTAAGTGAGACCGAAATCCTTCGCATATACAGGTTGCCAGGTCAAACAGTTCTTGCTACACTTGACGACATCAGGGATGACATTGAGCCTACCTACTGTGTTCTTGGCACAAAGCCACCGTTTATACTTTGCCACCTGGATAATTGCAATCAGATGCAAAACAAGGGCAAATTGCACTCTTGCAAACTTTATGGGCGCGTTTGCGCTGTGACATCATTAGTGCAGCATCTTGTGAATCGGACGGGGGCAGACAGCGGTTGCAAATTATGCACAATTCATAGCGCTATCGGCGGCCGCAATCCATTCTTTGTGGCTCGCCAATCAAGTCTGTTGTATTCTCCCTCTGTCTTGTTCCTCAGACCCAATCCTTGAAAACCAGGAAGGATCAGACTAAGCCGTGCCCTGATTGGTCGGTCCGGTGACATCACTGACAGTACCAAAGGAACAACTGGAAAAGGAACTTTTTTGGGGGGGGGGGGGTCCCCCTCCTCTGTGTTGCGCTTGATAAGCACATAGCTGCTGAAGGGGTTAACACCACCAGTACTGGGAATATCGTAACCGACAGCAACTCCTCGTCCCATCTGTTTGGAACTGAAGTCAACGTCACACCAGTGCAATTCTCATAGATTCCGTTAGACAACACGCCGCTGACACTTCTTCAGGCTTCAGAGACCTCGATTTTTATATATTTTTTAAATTGTGACTCAAATTGAGACTTGTTGAAGAAAAAAAATCCCACGTGTCCTGCTCTCAAAGCCTCTGGATGCACTGTGAATGGGGCTACATGCTAGCATGGCTAAACTAACACTACCACGTGTGGTCGACACACAAGCCTGGTGCCCTGCTCCTTCATACTTTTAACTACTCTGACTAAAGGGTGTGTGCAACGTTTTGAGGCAGTGCAGGTGGGTAATTACAGCACCTGCAACTCGAGTTTATCGCTGCTATTTCCTGTTGACCCCCACTACATTAGAACCGCTTCTCAAAGTTGCACATGCCTTTTACTGTAGTATGTGGAACGCCTATGGTCCATTAAGTAGACTGCTTTGCTGGCACTGCACCAATACCTCTTTTTAGTACACGAATTGAGAAAAACTGCGCTCTAAGTGTCAGCCGGTACTGAGCCCTGATGAGAACGACGCGTTTTTGTTTGAAGGATATAGTCTTGTACCATGATGCCGTTGAGCAAAAAAATATTTGCATTAAAAAAGGCAGAAAACTGGGTCGCAGGGTGGTGAGGGAGATAGCTTTGCAGTCATTAGGTTGCTGGTCCAATGCTGAAGTATTCAATGCTACTGATGCGCCCCTAAGCAGCACCACCTACACACTGTATATGTAACCACCGCGGGGGGGGGTTCTAGCTGAGCTGCTTGCGTCAAGTGTTTGTGTTCACATCTGTCCCTGTAAAAGTTACCCATACATTTAAGTTCAACATCAGTCTAACTTTACAGCTACTATGGTATCATAGTAAAGGGGAAACGCTGCAATACTATTACCCAGTTTGTTAATATCAGCACAGTAATTTATGTCAGTATTTATATCCATGTTCCCAAGTTTTAAGATATTGTTTGTGTCTCTATGAGCTCATCAGATGCATTACTTAGTCCGGCTCGGTCAGTTTGAAGAGTGCGACGGTCTCGTGACGTTTCGTCGGTCCGGACGGGAAGCTTCCTCCACTTCAACCTACTGGATGTTGACACGCCGAATCTTTTGGTCACACCACTGTTTTACCTGCCGGATGGGTTGAAGTCAACCTTCTCGTGCTTCATTGAACGATGTCCCCCTTTTGCAGGTGTGCCAACCTTCTTTTTTTTTATCAACTTTGTACCATTACAATAAATATCTTCAGATGTGATCGTGTCTTCCAGGAGATTATTCTGCGTGAGACGGCAGTTGGATGGTTTTCAGATGTACAGGTGTGCTGTCAACTCAGACTTATGAGTTCACTAGCAGTCATCTGCTAGTGTATTTCCATACAACACAAGGGAAAAAACTGCCAACTGTGTGAAAACCATTTTCTCAGTGGTGGCAGTGGTTAGCACCATCGCCTCGCAGCAAGAAGGTCCTGGGTTGGAACCCCAGGGTTGTCCAACCTTGGGGGTCATCCCAGGTTGTCCTCTGTGTGGAGTTTGCATGTTCTCCCCGTGTCTGCAGTGGGTTTTCTGCGGGGTGCTCCGGTTTCCCCCACCATCAGAAAGACATGCAAGTTAGGGTTAATACTCCTGTCTGTGCCCCTGAGCAAGGCAGTGGGAAAAGAACCGGAGTTGGTCCCCGAGCGCAGCATGAAGGCGGCAGCCCACTGCTCTGAGCTACACAGATCACAGCTAGGATGGGTTAACTTGCAGTAACTGAATTTCCCCGAGAGGATTAATGAAGGAAACTTAACTTCACTTAGCCAGACACATCTCGTACTGTAAATGAATTAAAAAAAAAAATCAAGGATTTTATACCAAGACTTTTTGTTCATACAGGACCTGCAACTCAAATGTTAACCTTTTAATCAGGTTTTCTTTTCTTATTCTTGACAAGATTAATTGAACCAAACCAGTGCAAACCAAAGTTTTTACTGCTGGCGGGAGATGGGTGCAGGTAGACCAGATACTGTGCTGCACCTGCAGCAGATGAGACGTTGCACGAATTGTTAGTCGGTTTGTTCCAAGCTGTAAGAAGCCAGAGGCTACCAGTTAAACTTATGGAAACACGTTTTTTATGCAAATCAAAGTTATAATAGTGTTTTTCTCTGAGGTGATTGTGCAATCATATCACATGTTTTAGATGTTTATTTATTTTTGCCCCCGTTTTCTCCCCAATTGTACCCGGCCAATTACCCCAATATTCCAAGCCATCCCTATCGCCGCTCCAACCCCTCTGCCGATCCAGGGAGGGCTGCAAACTACCACATGCCTCCTCAGATGCATGTGGAGTCGCCAGCCGCTTCTTTTCCCATGATGAAGTTTCACGAGGGGGACGTAGCACGTGGGAGCATCATGCTACTCTCCCCAGCCCGACTAGAGGAGGTGCTAGTGCAGCAACCAGGACACATACCCACATCCGGCTTTTCCCACCCGCAGACACGGCCAATTGTCTGTAGGGATGCCAAATCAAGCCAGAGGTAACATGGGGATTCGAACCAGCGATCCCCGTATTGGTAGGCAACGGAATAGACCGCTACACTACCCCATGCCTATCAATTCTGCCATTCGCCTCCAGCAGGAAATAACCCTTGTGTTCCCTAGTGAAGGGGGGCTTCTCGCACCTCCTTTATCCAGGTTGTGTGTTTCAGCCTTCACATCTGGTTTTGATCCTGCAGAGATCAGGAGGGGCCGGCGGAGGAAAGCAGCAGTGCTTTCTGGAGCTTGGGATTCCTTCATAGTTTCTGTGTTGAGAGCGGTGTGATGTCAGCTCGCCCAGAGTAAGAAATCTATTAAAAATGCACGAGTGAAACCACCAATGGGATATATATATATATATATATATATATATATAAACACACACACACACACAATTTTAGTCAGCAAACCAAAGCTGATGACTGGTAAGTTGTGATGGGACTGACACTAATGTAAACCCAGTGGTACTTTTATTATGAAGGGACCCAGATCAACATGACCCATTTTAAATCCCAACCGGAGCTTACATACGGTCACAATAACTGCTTTCATGTGTTCATGATTACTGGGTAATATTGCTGGTCGTAGGTTACATATCTATTAAGGGTTTTGTCCCGTGCCTTGCTTCCCTCAGATAAGAAAATAGGGAGGTGGCAGCT
This sequence comes from Lampris incognitus, assembly GCF_029633865.1. NCBI lineage: Eukaryota > Metazoa > Chordata > Actinopteri > Lampriformes > Lampridae > Lampris > Lampris incognitus. The sequence goes on along the minus strand of NC_079213.1, from coordinate 30,278,784 downwards.
ACATGTAAGATTGTTTATTTCATGAAATATTAAATAAAAAAAGCAACACTTGGCTTTGACAATCCTAAGGTCGTGGCGAGGTTATTCATCTTTTCATGGAAGGCAGGACTCGTTTTCCTGGGCGGTACCGAGCACCGAGGTTTGTATCTATTCCGTCGAAACAGATGATTCGTCATCTGGATTTCATTTTTAAAAGAACGAACGACTGCTGTGATTTGGAGATAACCCTGTCATGCTGGTCCTGGCCTTCAAACACCCCGCTGGGCCTTACTGTGTTGACACGCCACTGGATCGCCGAGATCCATCTCTAGTCCTGCAACACACATGCTGCCAGTCCTGTACTGAATTGGCATGATTTTCAAAACAGGAAGAGTTGATAAAACTGATGAAACCTAACCCGGGTTGTCAGAAGGAGCTCGTCCGGTATCAGTGCTGAGGTGATTCTGGGAAAGTAGGCCCAGCCCTACCCGGTCTCTATCGCTGGTGAACTGTGGCTGTATTGTGACTCCTTAAAGTGATTTGCTAACTTGCGAACAGTTAAAACCACTCATCTAAACAGGCCGGTCCTGTCAGATTCCTGTCAGTCTCCTTCCTGATGCCAGGACAAACCAGAATCAAGAACCTGGATCAGAAAGCTGCTTAAAGCTAGGAAGTAGATTGGGAAAGGTAAATGGAAGGACAGGTGCAAAGTTCAGATCACAGACATCAATATGATACAGCGACCTAGAAGGATCCACATGAAGAGCTCCTGTGTGGTGAAGCCTCGGTGCAAAAGCCACCTAGAGAACTCCCGTTCACTCCGAACGGTGCTTCAAGTTCTGCAGTGCTACAGTTAACCTCTTTGTGTGTGTGTGTGTGTGTGTGTGTGTGTGTGTGTGTGTGAGTACAGCCTCGATGAAACGAGATTCAGCTCCACCGAGTGCAAGCGTTGGCAGTCAACAAGAATTCCATGTTAAAATAACTTGGACGGGTATAAAAATCCTCTTGGTTTCACTAGATTTCAAATTAAGAAAAAAAAAATCAAATCAAATCTGGATGCATCGAACAGAACAGCCGAACGAGAAAAAAAAAAAAAAAAAAACAGGTGGTGAAAAGAGACAAAGAAAATATTGCATATATATTTGTCACTAGACCCTGCGGCTGCTTGTGCAGTGAGGGTGTGAGCTAGTATACGTTGTGGTCTACAGTACTGAGGGGGGGGGGGGACCAGGGAGATGGTGGAAGCCCCTCCCTGCACATATCACGATGTACACGGCGCTCTACCAGCTCCTACCAGTGACGGTCTTACTCGGGATCGACTGCCGATACGCATTCTTCACAACATGACCATAAAACGTCCCCGTCTACATGAACAAAACAGCACTGCCAATGTTAACATGGTAAACAGCACTTTCATCCATCGCAAAAACAACAACAGTAAACATGATGTGGTGCACACATGCCTCACTGTCCTACCAAAAGTGGGCACTTCCCCACTCGGATTCAGGTTTCTCATAATCAGGCCGCTGGAAAAGGGCGATGGCTTTTCACACACTCGAGCCCAACACACCGAAATATCCTGAATAACATCAGAACATATGTGTGTGAGTGTGTAAACACTTGTTCGATTTTAACCTCGTTTGGCAGTCTGTCCAGTGGCCTCGCATACCATGATAGCGTAGATTTTCTTTTTATGACGGTGCCACGTGGTACCACCAAATCCATTAGTTCGACCCCACTGGTGCACAGGCTGTGAATCCTTAGCTGGCTGTGTTGTTGTTCTGGACAGAAATCCGTTCAGTTTTAGTGTGTCTTTTTGGTCCCAGTGTCAGGAATTTTCATAGTGTGTCTTTGTGTCTTATGTCGAGTAGGGTCCCCAGTGAGAGCTGAGATTCAATCTGTCGTTTCCGCCTTCCTGTTCTTCCTTCCATGTTGAATTTTTCTTTTTCTACCGTGTGTGTGTGTGTGAGTGCGCGAGACAGTCAAGCCATGTCCTCTCTTCTTGGCTCCCTTTACGTGACATCATGGAAGTAGAGATTGGCACATAGACACAACAGCACAATGGATGCCAGCATGTAGTAGATCAGCTTCCTGAACTTTGGCTCCAGATCACCCTGCCGGTACCAAAATATCTGGAAGGTGAGTGAGAGAGTGAGAGAGAGCGAGAGAGAGAGACAGAGACAGAGACAGAGACAGACAGAGAGGGAGGGATGGGCAAGAAACAGGATGAGGGGGAGAGGGAATCGAAACAGAGGGATAAAGAGCACAGTGTCATATGGAAATATGGGTTTTTTTAAGTGAGAGTGGAGAAGCAACACAATTACAGTTTTACTCATTTAAAATGGGGGGGGGGTGTTTAGTTGTCCAACAGACTTTTGTTCTGTTAGCCTCTGGCTCGGCCTAGTGTCACAAGGAACACAACTTGCCGTTACGATTAGTGCCTCCTACAGGTGGATGGGTGTCTGCACAGCTGCAAGCCGCTCTGAGGGAACGCCTGAGCCACCTGCACATGTTCAGTTCCCCTGGAGATCCTGCAGCTGGCAGGCTGATAAGAACCCTCCCCACCCACCCCTGGCTGGGTGGTGCAGCTTAGGGGACTGGACTTGCCAAAAAAGGGAAGAACTATTTTTATTCTTATTTGTAAGTTTGTTTGTGTTACCAGCACAATTGTCGAACCACAGATCAGCAGGACACACACGGCAAAGAAGACATTGAGCGGTCGTGGAGGCATCGAGGGGAAGACAAATGAGCTGATCACGGTGAACTGGAAGAAGACACAACAAAGACAGCCATTCACAAATATTAAACTTTTCATACAACTGCTGCTTAAAATCTTTGAATCAACATTTTCCAAATACTCTATTTAACCAAAAGCCCCATTATGAGGCTGATTTACCCAGGAATCTTTAAATTTCCAACTAGGGCGTCAAAAGTTTTTTTTTTTTTTAAATCAAACATTTTCAATAAATGTATTTTCCTTGTTTTTTTCTTATACAATGAAGGTTAAAGCTGGCAAAGCTTGTCTGGTACATCGTGACTCATGCGGCCATTCATTTTCATTCTGAGTATTTCATCAGGTTTTTACTGACTCCCCCCCCCTTTTCCCCCCAAATGTACCCGGCCAATTACCCCACTCCTCCGATACATGTGGAGTCGCCAGCCGCTTCTTTCACCTGACAGTGAGGAGTTTCGTCAGGGGGACTTAGCGCGTGGGAGGATCACGCTATTCCCCCAGTCCCCCCCCCCCACCCAGACAGGCAACCCAACCGACCAGAGGAGGCACTAGTGCAGCAACCAGGACACATACCCACATCCGGCTTCCCACCCTGCAGACACGGCCAATCGTTTCTGTTGGGACGCCCCACCAAGCTGGAGGTAAGATGGGGATTTGAACCAGCGATCCCTGTGTTGGTAGGCAACGGAATAGACCACTACACTACCCGGACTCCCTACTGACATTTTTAACCTATCCCTGTCATTGGGTGTGGTTGCACTGTGTTTTAAGAAAACCACCATTGTGACTGTAGGTAAGAAAACACCTGTCTTTTGCCTTAATGATTACTGACCTGTTATTACTGACCTCTGTGATTATAAAGTGCCTGGAAAGATTGGTAATATCATATAGAAAATGTGAAATTCCTGTTACCCTTGACCCATTACAGTTTGCCTACTATTCCAACAGATCTGTAGATGATGCTATCTCACTTACTCCTAATACTGCTCTAATACACCTTTAAAAGAAAAATACCTATATCAGAATGTTGTTTATTGATTACAGCTCTACTTTTGATACAATTGTACCATCCAAACTGGTGTTGAAACGCAGAGGTCTAGTCTGAGCATCTCTATCTGTAATTGGCTATTTGACTTCCTGTCAGGCAGGCCCCAGACTATGAGAATAGGTAAAACATACTCATCCACATTAGCTCTTAGGACCGGCGTACCTCAGGGCTGCTGTCTCAGTCCCCTATTATACAGTCTGTTTACACACGACTGTGTTGCCAAATATGACAACAACAGCATCATTAAATTCGCGGATGACACCACAGTGATTGGACTAACAAGCGACAGTGCTGAGAGGGCCTTGAGGGAAGTGGAAGATTTAATCATATGGTGCCATGATAACAACCTCTCTCTAAATGTCAATAAGACAAAAGAAATCACTGTTGACTTTAGAAAGATCAGAGAAGATCAAGTTCCTATTTCCATCAATGGGTCATCTGTTGTAATTGTGGAGTTTTAGATTTCTCGGTTTACACATCACAGACACCCTCACATGGTCTCTCAACACCAATTGCATCCCGAAGAAGGCACAGCAGAGACTGCTGAGGCATCTCAAGAGTTTTGGTATGAGTACCAAAACTCTTATGAACTTTTATCTCAGTACCATGGAGAGTGTCTTGACTGCTCAGGACTGCAGACTGCTTCAAAGGACAGTAAAGACAGCAGCATAAATCACTGGCATGGAACTGCCACAACTTCATAATATTTACACCACTCGCTGCTAAAGGAAAGCCCAAAACCTCATTAAGGACACCAGCCACCCCACTCATGTTCTGTTCTCACTCCTCCATCTAAATACTGTTGCCGGAGCATCAAATCACACACCACCCGTCTCAGTAATAGTATCTTTCCACAGGCAGTCAGGTTGCTGAACAGCTGACACACCCATATGCACCTTAAATTGTTGTGTTATTGTGTCTGTATATTGTGTATATAATGTATGAATTCGTGTGTACATAGTCTATGTAGGTCTGTAGTTGTTGTTTTTGTTGGATGGTGTGTCTTTTCTCCTCGTGTCCGTTGTGTTGAGGTAGTGTACCAGAGCACAAGAATTTCATTGTATTCTAAATACATATGACAACAAAGTTGAACTTGAATTTAACTAATTTCCCTTTAACTTGTCTACTAACTCAAGTCAATAGGACACAGTGACTACTTCAAACCAATGACCTAACATTGGATGGAGTGAGAGTGTTATAGGAGAAGTGAAAACAAGTCATTGTTGCAGCTGCCAGCACCCAGTTCCTCCGATGCTAAAGGGGAATGTTACGCTGCTCCATAGATGTCATGCTTTATGTAGGTTTGGTCTGTGAATTTCAACTGGCCTAGTTTGGCACACAGCTGTGTTTTGATGGTTTGCTTGGGTTAAGAATGTTAAAAAGAATGATGTAAGGGAAAAAACAAGTGACACTCAACACCAAATTTCGTTGTACACCAAATTAAGCCAACTTGCAGTTTTTACGGCGACTCATTGTCTTTGTCAGTCTGCATGACCATACTCTGAACAGTACTGACCGATATTAAGACTAGCTGCCCTTTTTCTTAAAAGGTTGACTGATGATATGATTCTATGCATGAGCTACCATCTCTTATTGATTTTACTGCTTAAATCCACTTGAGTCATGAGGAGTAAGCAGAAATGGTGTCAAAGAAGTACTCATGACTTTGGTGAAGGAGGTGCATTTCACTGTTACAAGTGAGCCTACCTCCACCATTCATTCAAAACCCTACGTCACTGTGAACTGAATACCGTAACGACATGTGCTGGTGGAAGTTCCCTTATCTGTGAGGAGTACTTACTAGGACAACCAGAGAGGTGAATCCTCCCACGGCAAGGTTAATGATTCGATCCTGGTGGAGAGAAGAGATCTGCTCAAAAACATACAATATACTTTTTTTTTTGCCTGCTGCTACTATTTCATACACTCAATGAAACCAAACCTCACTTGAGAAACAAACACAAGTGCCTTTGTCTCTTTATCAAGCCCATGCTGAAATTTTCCCCTTTTTTTTGAATTATCAAAACACACCAACCCGTTCACAAGCACATGCACTTTAAGGAGGGTGTATTTGAATGCATTCACCACCAGCTGGGACCCACCTGCAAGTGTGTTCGCACGCTCGCGCACGCGCACACTCACACACACACACACACACACACACACACACACACACACAATGTCATACCCGTGCCGAGGTCTCCCCAAACAGAGGTCTGTTGTCCAGCCCGCTGGTGCCATAGGTCCTGGTGGTGAAGTCATCCATGACCAGCCTGGTACACAGACAGACAGACGGCACCAACCTCTCCTCTTAGCAGCCTTTACCTCATGGATGTGTGGGCCAACTGCTGCATGCTAGCACCTAGCTACCTTCCTCCGACACGGAAGCTATGAATGCCAGTAAATTGATGGGGGCATTATGATGGGGAAGAGCCAGCTGGCCTCATAGGCTAGTTTCCTTACCTATTTTGGATAGTTAAAAAACAAAGAGCATTAGAGCACTGATACACAAAGAAATGGATAAATTAAACTTACAGCCTTCATTTTTTTGAACCTTAAGCCATGCTGAATCAGTTATGATAAAAGAATGGGAACACAATTGCTGCTTAAGTCTGCCTCAGAGACATTAGTGACTCCAATTAATACTTTTACTCAAAACAGTACATGCTCCATTCCAGAGAGGAAACGTTGATATTCCACCTCTCCCCATATCTACTCCAGTTCGTCAAATGGGTGTTTGTGTCTAGTAACCTCTAAGGCAACTTCACTACATCATTAGCTATAAAGAAAACCCAAATCAAAAGCATGTTCTCTTATGACCAGGAAACACCCGGCCTACAGACCTGTTAACCACTCAATGTTACCCAGGCAGGGAGTCATTAAAACAACAGTAATAATAATGGGGCAAGCAAATGGCATTGTTAAATGTTCCAGTTAGATAACATGTGTGTAACTGTGCTGCATCTTCCTTGCTTTCTAACTATCCTCCAGCATAGAGAAAAGTACTTCCCAGCCCTGCGGAGGAGGGCAAGGGTGAGCTGTATTCCTGTTAAATCATTTAAAGCAGTGGGGAAGGAAAAAAAATACTTTGCGTACAATTCCACGACAGCTCATACCCACAGTGATCATTAACCATTTATATAATCAACATTTTTATTGACACTATTTTTCCTTGCGGTGGAGGTGCAGGGGACAAACCTAACCTTCCAGTAAATAAAGACAATAGGCGAAGTACTTTTAAGCATGGATTAAAAAAGAAAGAAAAAGCACTCTCATATCTCAGTTCCTCATTACCACCCTTGCAGACTTAACCAGCCATTTCCAAAGAGAGAACAGATGTAACGCGTCGCTTCCTTTCTAGGTCAAAAGCCAGTGAAAAGGGATACCGAACTCTAGCAGAGCTGCCTCAGCAGAATCAACACCCGCAGTGGAAAACAACAGCCCCATTATAACTGGCATCAAACTAGCCCAAAGCTACATTCCACTGCAGCCTTGTGATTCACCGGCCTTCTTAAAAGCAACCCACTCCTTCAAAGTATACGTGGTTCAAGTGAAAGCCAGCCAGCCAATGTAGCTCTATCTCGGTCGTAGACCCCTGCTTATCGACCTGTCAGATAAATATTGACTCTAAAGTCAAAAACGTAGCGGTAAGTGGCTGCAAGACACGTTCCACCCACACCCATTCCACCTACACCCATTAATGACTTTTTTTTTTAAAAAAAAAACAACGATGAGCACAGGAGCAAAACGACTGACACAGCAACAACTTAAGGTTACCCAGGTCGGGATAACACCCAGCTGCTATCAGAAAACTAGCAGACAGACACATGGACAGATAGAGACCTAAACTTTTATTGATTAATCACCGATGGGAGGGGGGGGCTATTAGCTGAGATCGTTAATGACAGCTAATAATCATTAACTTTGCCCAGACAACAAACACAGACCATGCGTCCAAGTCGGCGAAGGCATGGGATGAATGAGAATGGGAAAAGCGTTATCTCTTCATCCAACAGCAGCAGCAGCGGAGGTTAATGAGTCACAGTTAACTCACAGCATTAACAACTAAACAGCTAACACGACATTATAGCGTCGCCGTTCAAACGCCACCGTCAGCGTTGATTGGCATGCTAGCGTGGCTAAGCTAACCACCCAGACAATTAACGCTCAGGTAAAATGGTTGGGGGAATATTTACCGAAACGTCGGAGGGTATGGGAGAGGGGGGTGTACTGGGCAGCCTTCCGCCAAATGTTAGAAGTGACGCACCCGAGATGATCCTCTGGATTTACCCCCTCACGGAGTACGCCGCTGTGGCCACCGGACACAAGTTGTGACTCGACGGCGCTCCGATGGGTCAAGTACAAGTTAAAGGGGATGGGCCGGCGGCCATTTAAAGGGGCCGTTATTTACTGTTGAGCCGACACGACTGTGAGCCGGGCGAGTCAGGTGCAGATTGCGCACAAACTATTTACGATACAGCCAGTCACCTTAATACAACCATTCAAACCCTTTCAAATCATCCTGTATATATATCGACAGCTACTTTGGTGTTACTTGTTACACGGAAAGAGACACACAAAAAAAGTGAAGTCACCATAAGTAGTCCTTAACGCAGTTCCTCACTTTAATCAGAACTCTTAATCACGATTCGGTTCGCTGTAATTCTTCATGTATTATGGATTCTCTCACCTGACGATCGCTGTAGCAGGGCTGGTCTGCAAGCTGCAGTGAGGTTCCTCTCTACACTACCTTTTGGATAGTCGCTCACTCACTAACCAAGTGTATGACAGGAAACCACAGCATTAACAGGAAACCATTCAGCAAACATAAATGTCATATCACAGTGTGCTGAGCTGCAACCTATGATTTTATCCACGGGAAAACCACGGATCTGAAAACCCACGGAGGTCATAGCTGGTGTAATACCAGACCTCGTGTTGCCATCACATGATGTGAGTGTGATAGGTAGCCTCAGTTCATAATCCCCCCCCCCCAAAAAAAACTTGTGATATTTCTTGTGTTGAATTTCACAATTAACAGGAAAGAAAGCTCTCTAAAAAAGAAAAGAAAAATCCAGCGTGTAAAGAGAAATAAGATTGCAAAGACATCCATCAAAAAGTCGGAAGATCCCCCCCCCCATTCTTGCAATTTATGTGAGATAAAAAAAAATTCAACTCTGTAAAGAACAAACACACAGATTAAAACAGATTAATACCATTTATTCACTGAACTGGTCACTTGCAAAAACAATTGCTGAGGGAATGGAAACAAAGTTGCTTTCCCCCCCCAAAAAACACAACAATATCTTCCATTGTAAGATGGGAACCTACTGAGCAAGAAACAAACTGTGCACAGGTCTCTGAAACCAGGCTGAAATATGAAGTTAAAAATTTCTGGTTTTGTGTGAGAAAAGGTCAAGTCAAGTCAATTCTATTTGTATAACCCAATATCACAAATTACAAATGAATGTGTCATGCTTATTATAGGAATTCATCAGCAGAAGTCCACATTTGTGTTTTTGTGTTGTGTTTTAGGGGTCAGTGTGTGTATAATAATTGAAGTTGCAGAGAAGTATGTAGGAGTGGGGCAGGATATGTATGAGGGAAGTGTGACAATGGTGAGGTGTGTGGTTGGAATGACAGATGGGTTCAAGGTGGAGGTGGGATTACATCAAGGATCAGCTCTGAGCCCTTTCTTGTTTGCAATGGTGATGGACAGGTTGACAGACAAGATCAGGCAGGAGTCTCCATGGACGATGATGTTCGCGGATGACATTGTGATCTGTAGCAAGAGTAGGGTGCAGGTTGAGGAGAGCCTGGAGAGGTGAAGGTATGCACTGGAGAGAAGAGGAATGAAAGTCATTAAGAGCAAGACGGAATACCTATGCGTGAATGAGAGGGAGGACAGTGGAATGGTCAGGATGAAAGGAGCAGAGGTGATGAAGGCATATGAGTTCAAATACTTGGGGTCAACTGTCCAAAGTAACAGTCTTTTCCATTTCTGACAATGTGCATGCTATTCATATTAACCTTCTACCACCAGGAACAACTTAAAGACCTATAGGAAACATGGTGCTCAGTAAAGAGCAGGGGGCAGGAAAGTGGTGAGCCTTTCCTAAATCAGTGCCATACAAAAATGGACCATAGTAACACCTTAGAAAAATAGAAAATAATTTCTTACTATACAAACACTACAGTTGTGTACTACAACATTTCTTTAGTAATATCATAGGAGCACTTTTTACACTATAGAAATAGCATTATAGCATACGAATAGTAATGTGATAGAAATACAGGGAACACAGCAGTATTCTTTGTGGTTTTGCTATAACCTGTTTTTGTACGGGGTGGCGTAACTAGTATAGCTAGATTGGTAGATCATTTACCAGGATGCCTTGTTTAACTTGGCTGTACTCCTGCTGGTCTCTGTAGCCGGCCTGCTGGAATCTGTACAGGTTTTCCACCTCCGCGGTCCATCTTTTGGCTCTGCTCAGTCTTTGGCTTGGCATTGCCGTCTATGTTGGCAGCCGAGGACATATCAGCTCTGCAGGAAAGAAGTCTATATGGAATTTGAGAGAACATAGTTTGGTGTCTGTTGTTTTTGTCTGGTTCCTGCTGGGATGTGAAGAACAGAGCATGTTTTTAAAAGTACAAAAAAAGCATCTAAAAACTACACTTTTAAATACAACAGCGTTATTTCAGCAGCACATATTATTGTTAAATTCTGTTCTTACCCCAAGACATTGTGTATATTTGCAGATTTTTTTTAAGATTATTGGGGTTCATCTATTAGCTAGACACAATTATTATTAAATTGTGTCTTTGCAAGCAACATCTTAATGCAAAAACCAACATGTTGGTAATAACTTTGGAAGTTGCAGTGTTCAGACGTTCGTTTTGAGTTATTTTGGGGGGGGTTACTTTGAGCCCCTGCCGCTCCATTTTATATTGTAGCGAATTCGGGGGGCAACGCAACCACAGGAACTGCCGCGGCCGGGAAGCGAACCCGTATCGCCCGCGCCGCAGGAGACATCGCTAACCGCTCGACTAAAGAGTCAGTCTCGCCAGCTAGTGGCCAGCGTATCTTCTTATCCATGCACGTTACACTATTTTATTTAAGCACCCGAAGTAAAATATAAACAATTAGTTAAATATGTAACCAAGAACGTCTGTCAGCATTTCTCCTGGTCTCCCTGTTTGCCAACTTCATGGATACAGAGGTGTCGTTAGCTTTGGCTTTTCCAGTCTGTCAGCCAGTTCCACATAAAAGAGGCTGGATTATAAACTTTGCATCCACTTTACACTTTCTCGGTCATTCGGGATAAATCACAGGAAAATTTAAACAACTTATAACTGTTTTAGACCATACGTTAGTTATCGGGATAAATCACAGGAAAATTAAAACAACTTACAACTGTTTTAGACCCTACGTTAGTTACTTCACACGGCTGCCAAGCGAACAAGCTGCAAACGTTGTTGAAATTGCGTGTCCTATGTTGCTTAGCAACCGTAGACGTTCTTCTTCTACGGTGGCTCTATTAGGGACCAACAGCCTCCGCACCAGTTGAGGGCGCCAGATAGGCTTTATGAAGGGAGGCTGGCAATTGGGCGGAAATTGATTATTATGAAGGGAGCGATGAAGAGAACGAAGGGGAAATGGCGGGACGGATGAATGAACATTGATGCAAACAATTAAATGGGAATAAAAGAATAAGAAATGACATGAGCGATCTGAAAGTGAGGAAGTAAGGCGTGAGCAAGTTAAGACTTGAGAAATGTATTGTCATAATAAAGTTTAATGAAAAGCCCGAAGAACACATGAAGAAAGTCTACCTGTTTGTCCTAACAACAACTCTGGCAAGTAAAATTGGGGAAAATACTATATGCAAAGGTCCTTAAAGGACCACTTCGCCGATTTTCAACCTTATCTCCAGGGACGTCTGGTATAAATAGGCTAACCCTATCTTTTACATAAAGATGAGAAATGTATTGTAAAAAAAAAACCAATAACCTTGGAACAGATTGTTTTAAATTTTGGTGGAATCTAGAGCAGCAACAGCACTAAATTCTATATATATTTCCCCACATCTTCACTAAATTTACTGTTGGCAGGCACATAGCCCTATCACACTGGCCAACATTTTTTTTAATTGTACAAAACACATGTACATTACATTATGACATGTTGGCCAAAAAGTTGCCCAGTGTATTTTCACCCCGACGTCATTTGTTGTCTTCACTTATGTAACTTGCAATTACCGCTGTTTTTTGTTTGTTTGTTTTGTTGTTTTTTTACAATAATTGCTAACGTTACAGTGTGTGATCAGTACTTGCAACTTCCTGATGAATAACCACCTGATGAATAACAACAGGCATCTATATCTAGGGTAGGTAGTGGACACAGGAGAGAGGGAAATGTGTTGACAAGGTTAAGGTTGGGACACTGTGCACTAAACAAAACGCTGGAAATGGTAGGGAAACACCAGACAGGCTTATGTGAGGGATGTCAGGGAGAAGAGTCAGTGGATCACGTAGTTCTGAGTCGTAGGGGGGTATGGGACACACAGACAGATGATGAGGAATAATCTGGGGGAATTAGAGGTGCAGGAATTCACATTAAAAGGTTTACTGAGCACGGGTGAGAGAAAACAAGTCAGGGTACTGTGAGCTTTCTTAAGAGATACAGGGTTTTTGTTGTTTTTGTTTTTGTTTTATATAGGATAGGGGTTTTATAGGGGTTTAAGGGATTTAGATTGTAACTATTGTGTGATTCACATTCCGGAGCAAAAGGTGGCGGTAATGCACCAATAACCTAAATTCCAACCGCCATAAAACACGAAAAAGAATTTTTTTTTTCATTTATTTTCGAAGCAGAATGTGAGAGACGCTTGTGGTCATGGATTGTTTTAGAGGATAACGAAAGTATAGGACAAGGAAAATGAGCTCATTTGCAGGGCGTATGAAGGAGTATCCAACCATTTCGTTGGACCGCTTCGACAGGGAGAACTTACATGCCCGGGCATATTTCCTCTCCCACTGCCACAAAGGTGAGTCGCGAACAGTTCCCTCAGCCCTCGACAGATCCAGATGCTAATAGCATTTTTGACTATTTTCAGTGTTCATAGAGGAGCCTTGCTTGTGTGCTTTATTTGACAAGTGTCTTTCTCTGTAGCTGCCTCCATCTCTGCATCTAACCCCTTTCCCCTCTGTATTTCTGCCTCTGCCTACCGGTGTGTGTGATGATGTGTCGTTCCTGTCAACAGATCACATGAAAGGACTAAAAGGACCTTTTGTGAAGAGGAAACTAGAATTCAGGTGACGTCGGCGAAATTATATAATTCACTAGGGTTTTTCTTTTTTTCTTGTCTTTTTGTCTCTGCCTTTGGCTGTCTGTCTTCCAAGCCTGTAAGTGTGCCGTGATGCAATCGAAGTTACATCATGTATTTCTCTCTTGCTTTCAGTCGGACTGTCAAGTTGTACTGTTCCTATGTGACCAAAGAGCTCCTACTGAGCAATCCCAAGTATGCATTTTGGGAAGAACACATTGTAAGTGAAAGTCACCGTGCACACTCTCACATTGTGCATGCAGTAATGCACTGTAGGGTTTCAGTCAGGGCCTTCAGTAATGAACTGCACCCCCCCCCCACACACACACACACACACAAATTTCTTATATGGGTGCCAACACATACAGCCAACACAGTCACATACAAAATACACTATGACGCACTAAGGACAGGATGTTGTGTTGCTGTAAAGCCCCTTGAGGCAAATTTGTGATATTGGGCTATAAAATTGACTTGATTATATGCTCTACAGCATCAACACCAACAAAACAGCTGATCTTCAACAATCACAACGCACACACATGCCACTGTGCACTGTAGCAGCTATTGCTCAAGCCAAATGCTCAAGCTCTTGCATTTGGGCGGCACGGTGGCGCAGTGGTTAGCGCTGTCGCCTTACAGCTAGAAGGTCCTGGGTTCGAACCTGAGGTTGTCCGACCTTGGGAATCATTCCAGGCCGTCCTCTGTGTGGAGTTTGCATGTTCTCCCCATGTCTGTGGTGGGTTTTCTCCAGGTGCTCCGGGTTACCCCACCACCAAAAAAAAAAAGACATTCACGTTAGGGTTTATACTCCTGTCTGTACCCTTGATTGAGGCATGGCAAGAGGAACTGGAGTTGGTCCCCAGGTGCTGCACGGCAGCTTCCCACTGCTCCTAGCTACACAGCTAGGATGGGTTAAATGCAGAGCGTAATTTCCCTACAGGGATCAATAAAGTATCTCAAACTCAACAAAGCTCATAGTTGATGATGACACTGGGGCTAGCACCAAAACATCGCAGGGCCCTGGGGAGTTCTGTCACCACACATCAAAACTTGATTGGCTGATGATACGGTCACTCAAAGTTGTAATCAGTTTGCAGCTTCTGGCTTCAATGAAAGGCTAGCAATACCACTAGTGCTGGTCCAAGCAGCTGTGGTGCATTTAGATGACATTTAGATTTTAGATTTAGATGATCCTGCTCAGCCCAACGAGAAAACAAGTAATTGAATTCAGACATATTTCAGGCACACTTCAATTTAAATATGAAAAACAAATTATGATTTTGATTTTGACAGGGCCAACAGAGACAGCCCTGATGGCCTAACAGCCCACCACTGTGTGCATGTTTCATTAAAACTTACACCAAACTTTAACATCAAATATTAATACAACAATTCTGGTTAAAAAACCAAAAAAAAAAACAAACAAACAAACCAAAACGCCACGACAGTGCTGTTGCAGTGGAAATAACCAGTATTGCTTTAGTCGGTAGTTCCGGTTCTTACAGTAGGAAACAGACCTGGTGTAGTTGTTGCATCAGGGTAGGTCACACATAAGACCTCATAGTATTGCACTGTGCCAGACAGTTAAAGAGGAGTTTCCCAATTCAAATGAGGCTGGATAAATGGATGCTTTTTATTCAGAGTCAGAATCAAGCTTTATCAGCCGAGTATGGTTACGCATACCAGGTATGCTGCACGTACGTGGATTTATTCCTGGTTAAAAAGCAGTTGCCAATGTACCCAAACAAAACACATACCACACCGAAGAAACTGTTGTGGTGTCTGGTGATTCTAGCTCTCAGTGATCTGTCAGGCCTGCCAGAGGGTTGGAGCTGGAGAAGATGGTGTCCAGGGTGCGAGGGGTCAGCAGTAATTTCTGTGCCCTTTATCTAAGCTTTTGGGAAGTTTCTCAGACAGTGCCTGAGACAAGAAAGTACCCTTATGGCTTATTTGGGACAGGTAATTTATTTACCTGATACTGACTGTTCTCATCTTATGGCTGCATCTCTCCTGCTCACCGGTGTGCTTTAGGTTCCGCTGGAGCTGGAGAGCCCAACTCAGATTTCGTTGGTGAATGAGGCATCAGGAGAGGTAAAAACTGAGATGATTTCAGAGATTTAGGTTGTCTTGTAGTTTTAGATTGTCATGTTGCCACTATAGTGGATTTTCCAAACCGTTCAGGAGCTGCACTGCAAGGATAAAACATGAGTGAAACTTACTTGAAATCATAACCAGTGACACATAAAGTACATCATCTAAGAGTAAAGGGGAGGGAAAACCCTTTAATTGGCTTACCAAAAGGAGGCTAGGAAAATAAACTGTCACATTACCGCACTTCTATTTAAATATATATGTAACATGGGGAAGCACTGAAGTGTTTTTAGTAACAAGGCGGATCCCATTTTCCCTTTGAATCTTTCATCTGTTAAAAATATTATTTCAGGGGTGTCCGGGTAGCATGGCGGTGTATTCTGTTGCCTAACAACACGGGATCGCCGGATCGAATCTCCGTGTTACCTCCAGCTTGGTCGGGAGTCCCTACAGACACAGTTGGCTGTGTCTGCGGGTGGGAAGCCAGATGTGGGTATGTGTCCTGGTCGCTGCACTAGCGCCTCCTCTGGTCAGTTGGGGTTCCTGTTCAGGGGGAAGGGGGAACTGTGGGGAATAGCGTGATCCTCCCATGCCCTACGTCCCCCTGGTGAAACTCCTCACTGTCAGGTGAAAAGAAGCGGCTGGCGACTCCACATGTATCGGAGGAGGCATGTGGTAGTCTGCAGCCCTCCCCGGATCGGCAGAGGGGGTGGAGCAGCGACCGGGATGGCTCAGAAGAGTGGGGTAATTGGCTGGGTACAATTGGGGAGAAAAGGGGGATATATATATACACTACCGTTCAAAAGTTTGGGATCACCCAAACAATTTTGTGTTTTCCATGAAAAGTCACACTTATTCACCACCATATGTTGTGAAATGAATAGAAAATAGAGTCAAGACATTGACAAGGTTAGAAATAATGATTTGTATTTGAAATAAGATTTTTTTTGCATCAAACTTTGCTTTCATCAAAGAATCCTCCATTTGCAGCAATTACAGCATTGCAGACCTTTGGCATTCTAGCTGTTAATTTGTTGAGGTAATCTGGAGAAATTGCACCCCACGCTTCCAGAAGCAGCTCCCACAAGTTGGATTGGTTGGATGGGCACTTCTTGCGTACCATACGGTCAAGCTGCTCCCACAACAGCTCAATGGGGTTCAGATCTGGTGACTGCGCTGGCCACTCCATTACCGATAGAATACCAGCTGCCTGCTCCTGCTCTAAATAGTTCTTGCACAATTTGGAGGTGTGTTTAGGGTCATTGTCCTGTTGTAGGATGAAATTGGCTCCAATCAAGCGCTGTCCACTGGGTATGGCATGGCGTTGCAAAATGGAGTGATAGCCTTCCTTATTCAGAATCCCTTTTACCCTGTACAAATCTCCCACCTTACCAGCACCAAAGCAACCCCAGACCATCACATTACCTCCACCATGCTTAACAGATGGCGTCAGGCATTCTTCCAGCATCTTTTCATTTGTTCTGCGTCTCACAAACGTTCTTCTTTGTGATCCAAACACCTCAAACTTGGATTCATCCGTCCACAACACTTTTTTCCAGTCTTCCTCTGTCCAATGTCTGTGTTCTTTTGCCCATCTTAATCTTTTTCTTTTATTGGTCAGTCTCAGATATGGCTTTTTCTTTGCCACTCTGCCCTGAAGCCCAGAATCCCGCAGCTGCCTCTTCACTGTAGATGTTGACACTGGTGTTTTGCGGGTACTATTTAATGAAGATGCCAGTTGGGGACCTGTGAGGCGTCTGTTTCTCAAACTAGAGACTCTAATGTACTTATCTTCTTGCTCAGTTGTGACACGCGGCCTCCAACTTCTTTTTCTACTCTGGTTAGAGCCTGTTTGTGCTGTCCTCTGAAGGGAGTAGTACACACCGGTGTAGGAAATCTTCAATTTCTTAGCAATTTCTCGCATGGAATAGCCTTCATTTCTAAGAACAAGAATAGACTGTCGAGTTTCAGATGAAAGTTCTCTTTTTCTGGCCATTTTGAGCGTTTAATTGACCCCACAAATGTGATGCTCCAGAAACTCAATCTGCTCAAAGGAAGGTCAGTTTTGTAGCTTCTGTAACGAGCTAAACTGTTTTCAGATGTGTGAACATGATTGCACAAGGGTTTTCTAATCATCAATTAGCCTTCTGAGCCAATGAGCAAACACATTGTACCATTAGAACACTGGAGTGATAGTTGCTTGAAATGGGCCTCTATACACCTATGTAGATATTGCACCAAAAACCAGACATTTGCAGCTAGAATAGTCATTTACCACATTAGCAATGTATAGAGTGTATTTCTTTAAAGTTAAGACTAGTTTAAAGTTATCTTCATTGAAAAGTACAGTGCTTTTCCTTCAAAAATATGGACATTTCAATGTGATCCCAAACTTTTGAACGGTAGTGTATATATATATATATATATATATATATATATATATATATATATATATATATATATATATATATATATATATAGTATATATATTTATTACAGCTGTTGTCAATTACAAACTTTATTTTCACTCAGTGACAATAACAAACATTATTTGCACAGCACTTTTCATTTGCACTGGAGCCCAAAGTGCCGCACATAATAAGAAATAAACAAAAAGTAGAAGCTGATCAACACATGAAATGTGATGATGGCAAATGCAGTGATGCCAGTAATCAGGTCAAATGTTCTCTTTGTTTTTGTTATAATTCTTGCTCCAGTATTTTTCATTATCTGTAATTTTTTCATGAATTTCTGTCTTCGCCCTTTAACTAAAGAAGAAGACAGCAGTCAAGTCAGCTTGTGGGGAAAAAAACAGCATTTCCTTACTTAGGTTTTCATCCGTTTTGAACAGCTAGCTAGTTCTGAGTGAGGTTTGTCGCTTTTTTAAATTATCTGTAAATTTGTCTGAAATGAAATTGGGGATTACATTTAAAACATAGTTGGCGCCTACCCTTACATGCTGTTTTGCGTACTTGTTCACGTGATTGAGTGGGCGAAAAAACTATTGTTCCATTAGCCTTGCTCAGACTACTTTCTCTGGGTTAGATAGACATGTACATTTGCTCTTATGTGTGTGATTAATGTTGTGTGTTTTATGCTTTTAGTGTGTTGCTTTTATGTTTATTTTATCATATCTAAAACGTCTGGGTATTTTGCAAAACGCTGTTCAAATAAAATGTATTATTATTATTATTATACCATGTATTTATGTATTTTATTTTTTGGGGGTTCCTCCCCCCAATTGTATGCGGCCAATTACCCCACTCTTCCGAGCCATCCCGGTCGCTGCTCCACCCCCTCTGCCAATCCGAGGAGGGCTGCAGACTACCACATGCCTCCTCCGATACATGTGCAGTCGCCAGCCGCTTCTTTTCACCTGACAGTGAGGAGTTTCACCAGGGGGACATAGCAAGTGGGAGGATCACGCTATCCCCCCCCCCAGTTCCCCCTCCCCCCCGAGCAGGCGCCCCGACCGACCAGAGGACGCGCTAGTGCAATTGTATGCGGCCAATTACCCCACTCTTCCGAGCCGTCCCGGTCGCTGCTCTACCCCCTCTGCCAATCCGGGGAGGGCTGCAGACTACCACATGCCTCCTCTGATACATGTGCAGTCGCCAGCCGCTTCTTTTCACCTGACAGTGAGGAGTTTCACCAGGGGGACATAGCAAGTGGGAGGATCACGCTATCCCCCCCCCCCAGTTCCCCCTCCCCCCCGAGCAGGCGCCCCGGCCAACCAGAGGAGGCGCTAGTGCAGTGACCAGGACACACACCCACATCCGGCTTCCCACCCACAGACATGGCCAATTGTGTCTGTAAGGACGCCCAACCAAGCCGGAGGTAACACGGGGATTTGATCCAGCGATCTCCGTGTTGGTAGACAATGGAATAGACCACCATGCTATCTGGACGCCCCTATACCATGTATTTACAAACCCTGAATGAATCTGGCTTTCCTAACTTGTGTTATGTTCACCTCACGAAGACACACGTACATAGTCTGCATGTAGACTTAGTTTTATCTTTATCAGTGGGTATTGTAGGGCTCCCACTGACAATACGTGTGGGTCATTCTTTCTGGGTGTGCTTGTGTGCGCGCGTGTGTGTGTTGTTTGGATGTACCTCAGAAAGAAGAGATCGTGGTGACCCTTATACCGGCAGGACACTGTCCAGGCTCTGTCATGTGAGTAAAACTGCTCTTGAAGACCAGTATAGGCCAGTGTTTGATTTTCACAGTTTTTCTTTCTTTTCTTTTTTTTATATATCAGAATTAACTTTATTGGCCAAGTGTGCCTATGCACATGAGGAATTTGACACCGGTACACCGCAGCTTCTAGCACTTGCAGACATCACTCACACAAAAAAAATAAAAAACAAAACAACAGACAAAAAGAAAAAATCAGAAGAAATAAATGTAACAACAACAGGACATTCATGGCGAGCATGTATGCACAACGGGTATGTTGCTATTATAGAGTCTTGCTGTGGTTGGGGAATTGACAACCTATGCCCATATATGCCATATTGCTTACATGCTAAATTACCCATATACCATACCCCAACTCCACAACCCATCATGCCCATATACAATGCTATGTATTCCCACTATATTACACTATATTATCTTATATACCAGATGTATATTTTTTGCAGACAAAATCGCCACTATCAACAAATCACTATCCCCTGCATCTGACTCGGCAGCACCTACTCCGGCCCCTCTTCTCCCCATTCCTCTTGACCTCCCTACCCCTCCCCCTGATCGCCACCTCTCCCGGTTTGTTCCAGTTGCCCCTACCACTATCTCTGAACTCATCAGCTCATCAAAATCCACAATCTGCTCCCTTGATCCCCTCCCCACCCCCCTACTGAAGAAATGCCTCCCTGCCCTATGCCCCTACCTCACCAACCTTTTCAATTCCTCACTGTCCCATGGAATTGTCCCGTCTGCCTACAAAACTGCAGCTGTCACCCCAATTCTCAAGAAACCCGGTCTTGATCCATCCTGCCTCAACCACTACCGGCCAATTTCCAATCTCCCCTTCCTCTCTAAAACCCTGGAATGCATTGTCGCCACACAACTCCAAACCTACCTACGCTCCAACAACCTACTCGAACCCCTCTAGTCTGGTTTTTGCCCGCTGCACAGCACTGAAACTGCACTCCTTAAAGTACTTAATTACCTCCTCACCTCTGCTGATACTGGAGCTCTTAACATCCTCATCGTCCTCGACCTGAGTGCAGCCTTCGATACTGTGAGCCATAACATCCTGCTCACCAGATTGAAAGATGTCGGTATTGAAGGCAACGTACTCAGCTGGCTCCAGTCCTACCTCTCCAACAGGTCACACTTCATCTCACTTCACAACCACTCCTCTGTTCCATCCACAGTCACACAAG
This sequence comes from Lampris incognitus, assembly GCF_029633865.1. Classification (NCBI taxonomy): domain Eukaryota; kingdom Metazoa; phylum Chordata; class Actinopteri; order Lampriformes; family Lampridae; genus Lampris; species Lampris incognitus. Next base: position 30,258,206 of record NC_079213.1, on the reverse strand, counting down.
GTGTTCCCCAAGGTTCTGTACTCGGCCCACTCTTTTTCATCGTCTAAATCCTCCCTCTTGGTCAGATTCTCTGCCATTTCAACTTGGAGGCCCACATTGGTGTAGAGGGAGAAGAGCAGTGGGGAGAGGACACATACTTGGGGAACACCAGTGCTGACTGTCAATATACCAGAAGTGACTTCCCTCAGCCTCACCTGGTGTTTCCTGCCTGTCAGAAAGCTGGTGATCCACTGACAGATGGCAGGGGATACAGTGAGCTGGGAGAGTTTGGAGGAGTGAATTTCTGGAATGATGGTGTTGAACACCAAGCTAAAGTCCACAAACAGGAGATCCTTGCAGATGTCGCTGGCCGGTCAAGGTGTTGCAGAATGTAGTGCAGTCTCATGTTGACTGCATCATCCACTGACCTATTTACCCAGTAGGCAAACTGCAGGGGGTCCAGCAGGTGTCCTGTGACATTCTTCAGGTGGGCCAACACCAGTCATTTGAAATTCTTCATGACTACAGACGTCAGAGTGACAGGCCTGTAGTCCTTCACTCCTGTGATGGAGGGTTTCTTTGGGACCAGGATGATGGTGGAGCATTTGAGGCAGAAGGGGACTTCACACAGCTCAAGGGATCTGTTGAATTGCTGCATGAAGATTGGAGCCAGTTGGTCAGAACAGGCTTTAAGACATGATGGGGAGACGCCGTCTGGATCCAGAGCTTTCTTGGTCTTCTGTCTCTAGAAAAGCCAGCTCACATCCTCTACACGTATCTTGAGTTTATTCTAACTATCGGGGGGGGGGGTCCAGAGGTGTGATGAGGCTGTTGTCGTTGGGCTAGAGTTGATAAGGAGTGTGAATTTATCTCTCTCAAACCTGCAATAGAAGACATTCAGGTCATCAGCCAGGTCTTTGTTTGCCTCAGAATAGGGGATGGTCTGTAGTTTTTGATGTCTTGCAGGTCCTTCCACGCTGACACAGGGTCGTTGGCTGAAAACCTGTTTTTCAGCTTTTCAGGGTAGCTTCTTTCAGCCACTCTGATCTCTTTGTCAGTGAGTTTCTGGCCTGCTTGTACAGGGCTCTAGCCCCACTGCTGTAGGCATCTTTCTTGGCCTGCCGAAGTTGTCTTAGTTTGGCTGTGAAACATGGCTTGTTATTGTTTTATGTGCAGAAAGTCTTGGTTGGCACACACGTGTCTTCACAAAAGCTGATGTAAGATGTCACAGTGTCACTTAGTTCATCCAGGTTGCCAGTTGCAGCTTCAAATAAACTCCAATCGGTGCAGTCAAAACAGTCTTGCAGTTCCAGCTTTGCTTCACTGGTCCATTTCTTCACTGTTTTAAGTGAAGAAACTGACTGTTTTATCGGCTTTGCAGATTTTAGTTTCTGCCTGTAGGTTGGAGTAAGATGAACCAAATCAAATCAATTTTATTTGTGTAGCCCAATATCACAAATTACAAATTTGCCTCAGTGGGCTTAACAGCAACACAACATCCAAGCAGTGATCAGAGTGCCCCAAAGCTGCCCGGGGGACAGAGCGATAGCATCTTTAAGAATTGTGTAGCGGTGGTCCAGTGTGGTATTTTCCCTGGTGGGACAGTTAATATGCTGTCTGTATTTTGGTGATTCATGGTTTAATTTCGCTCTGTTAAAGTCCTCAAGGATTATCAAAAGTGAGACTATGTTTTTGTTCCAAGCCGGTAATCTGATCAGCCACTGTTTGCAGTGCGCCATTCACACCGGCCGGTGGGATGTAAACACCACCAGGATGAAGGGTGAAAACTCCCATGGTGAATAAAATGGCTTGCAGTTTATGAACAGTGACTCCACGTTTGGGCTCTAGAATTTACATTACACTGAAAACAAAAAAAGTACTAGAGTGTGCTGTACCAAGGCTGCCATCCCCGGCGCCATCTTAATGATGGAAAAAAAATACCAGGCAATAACATTACATTTCATAAGCAACCATCTGATGTATTACAATATTTTCAGCTCCAGTACCTGGAAGAGGTTGGTACATGTACATGTGGATTAGGTGTCCTCTGAAAGGGACTCTTCAGCAGTATTGCGTATTGTTACTACCAGGGGCTGAGCAAACAAAACCCACGACTGTGGAACAGGCCTCATTACCAACTTGTCACACTGGTATCTTTATCAGTTAAACAATCTGTCAGTTCAGACAACCACAGAATCTGACGGGGAGTTTTCCTCCGGATGGTGTATTATCTCTACTCTACATATCGAGCTTGTGAGTGTGTGTTTGTGTAGGTTCCTAATTGAGGGGTCCCAGGGGAACGTGTTGTACACTGGAGACTTCAGGTTGGCTCAGGGAGACACTGCACGGATGGAGCTACTTCACTCTGGGAGCAGGTAAGCCACATTTCACCTGCTTTCCGTCTCAGTTGTGCCCTCCCACGTTCCTCTTCTCTCCATCTCTGTCCGAAGGATAGAATTACCTTCGCTCTATTTACATTTTGGAAATCGTTTTTAAAGGCCTCCTTATGAGCTGCATTCAAAGTGTGAGGCAAACAGGGGTTAGGATGCTCTGAGGCAGCAGTACAAACCATCACAGTTAAGAGGAAGTTTCAGGAGAAGAGCAGACTGTGTAATGACACAGACTATACATGGGGTTTCACTTGGTGTGTGCTGACATAGTTTGTATTAATCTGGTACCGTGACGAGAGCAACTAGATTAGGGCTGTGTATTGGCGAGAATCTGGCGATACGATACGTATCACGATACAGGGTTATGATTCAATATATCGCGATATCTTGTTATACTGTAAGAAAGGCGATATATTGCGATTTCATAGGCCTGTGTTCTTTGTGCTTATGCTACTTTCTGTCTCAGTTTACGCTGTTGTGTTAGAGTGGAAGAGTCAAACGGCTGAAGATAGATTACAACACTGCCATCTAGCGGTCGTTGGGTTACACACAACACAAAATGTTTGTCACCAACCTTTACATGTAAACAATCAAAAATGGATATAGTGATTTTGAGAATCGATACAGTATCACAAAATATAATATCGCAACACTCGAGTATCGCTATTTACTTACACCCCTACTATGGATGGCACGCTGAACACACAGGAAGATGGTGTTTATCCAGTGATAAATGTTGGTGTATGAAGGTTTGCATGTCTATTAGTGTCTCTTTTCTTTTTTCATGAATTGTTTTTTGGGGGGGTAGATGGCCTTTTGGGCAGCCAGCTGATGCAGTGCCCAGGCAAAGTGAAGTATTCAGCTTAGAGATACTTTGACCTCTGTGATGATACAATATTGATTGTTCTGTAGTTGATTTGAGTATCACTGCTTTTCTGTTGGGCAGCACGGTGTTACAGTGGTTAGCGCGGTCACCCATCAGCAAGAAGGTCCTGGGTTCGAGCCCCGGGGTAGTCCAACCTTGGTGGGTCATCCCGGGTTGTCCTCTGTGTGGAGTTTGCATGTTCTCCCCCTGTCTGCGTGAGTTTCCTCCAGAGGCTCTGGTTTCCTCCCACAGTCCAAAGACATGTAGGTCAGGTGAATTGGCCGTACTAAATTGTCCCTAGGAATGAATGGGTGTGGGTGTGTGTGTGTGTGTGTGTGTGTGTGTGTGTGTGTGTGTGTGTGTGTGTGTGTGTGTGTGTGTGTGTGTGTCAGCCCTGTGATGGACTGGCAGCCTGTCCAGGGTGTCTCCCCACCTGCCGCCCAGTGACTGCTGGGGAAGGCGCCAGCATCCCCGCGACCCTGAGAGCAGGATAAGCGGTTAAGATAATGGATGGATACTTTTCTGTTATATGAAGAGCAGACTTGCCAGTATTTGGCGAAGAATGAATCCTGGCATTCGGCCTGGTCATGTCTATTCTCTCTTTTATTGGGAAAAGTCATTACCTCTTGCCACACAAGGCCCAGTAACACAGTCCACTCCTCTTATTAAGAAAGCAAGCGAGGTGTTCGGGTGGCGTGGCGGTCTATTCCATTGCCTACCAACATGGGGATCGCCAGTTCGAATCCCCGTGTTACCTACAGCTTGGTCGGGCATCCCTACAGACACGATTGGCCGTGTCTGCTGTTGGGAAGCCGAATGTCCTGATCGCTGTACTATCGCCTGCTCTGGTCAGTCAGGGCGCCTGTTCAGGGGCGAGGGGGAACTGGGGGGAATAGCATGATCCTCCCACATGCTACGTCCCCCTGGCAAAACTCCTCACTGTCAGGTGAAAAGAAGCAGCTGGCGACTCCACGTGTATTGGAGGAGGCATGTGGTAGTCTGCAGCCCTCCCCGGATCAGCAGAGGGGGTGGAGCAGCGACCGGGACAGCTCGGGAAGAGTGGGGTAATTGGCCAAATGCAGTTGGGGAGGAAAAAAACAGAAATAATTGATTTTAAGTTTTTTAATTGACTGTGTTCTCTTGTCTATGTACTAGTATCCTCATTGTAAGAGCAAAATCCAGAATCTGGGTGACCAGGTTTGGGAATGCGGTTGTGCCCAGAAGACAACTACAGGCTTTATATTTGTCACCTCTGTTTTTATGACTGTTTTGTGTCATATGAACTGTACTGTACCCTGTCCCATACACAGGGTGAAAGACATTCAGAGTGTGTATCTGGACTCCACGTTCTTTGACAAACGTTACTACCAAATTCCAAGTCGGGTAAGTAAAGGATTTCTTTTTGTGTGAGAGTTCACACAGTCGTGCATCTAGATTTTCATGGCATCTTGTTTTTCATCATTGTAGTTTGTTTTTGTGGTGGAATATTTGGACCCCCCTAGTGAACAATTGATGGTGAAAGCTGATGTCAATGTCAAAATGTGTCATGGCCACCGCGGTGCTGCTGCTGTGATTTGTGTGACTGACTGGATTCTGTCTGTCTAATATCTCTTGAATTCTGTATTTGTCTTCGGTATTCTCATACAAATTGAGTTAAACAGAGGTTACACCAACTTTATCATCAATCTGGGCCAGACGTCCAGCTCTGGGCATGAAATTTTGTTGGACTTGGATCATCCGGGCCTTTGGCCTTGTAGGCCTTATTTTGGGTTTAGAGATTCACTGGACCTGTAAGGCCCTAGGATTTTTTTTTAAATCTCACGTGCACATCTTGCTTCTTTCTCTTTTTTTGCTGCTTTGTTTTATATGTGCAAATCAAATCAATATTTTTGATTGAATACCTCAAAATTCCTAGTGTTGGGATATTTTGGGGATGGATAAGATACTTACACACAACAAGATGTTGAGAAATGGTCATAAGTAAGGTGGATTTAATGACCAAGGATGTAGAGGCAGTCATTATTCATTTCAGTTAGATAAAACAGCAGAACTAGTTCAAAAAAGTATATCAGTGTACTGTAATGCAGCCTTTGTATGATGACAGTTATTAACTGTCATGATATTACTATAACCAAAATCCCAGATAATATCTAGTCCCGTATCATGACACTGAAATCATGTTGATATATGTCCCAGCTCCACTGTCACAAGTGTGTTACAACACACATTTTCTGCACTAACGTGTGTGTGTAGGAGGACTGTTTGAGTGGTATCAGAGAACTCGTCAGTCATTGGATCAGTCAGAGTGCCTACCATGTTGTCTGGCTCAACTGTAAAGCTGCCTATGGATATGAATACCTGTTTACCAACTTGGCAGAAGAGTTCAACACTCAGGTAACTCTTATAAATGAACATGTTGCTGCACATGTGCATGTGCTGTTTACATAAATGCCAAGGAAAGCCTCCCTCTGAAAGTGCAATTAAGTTTCATATATACAGTGGCTTCAGGAAGTATTCAGACCCCTTCACGTTTTGTACACTTCATTATCTTGTAGATTTAATTGTAAATGGAAAAAATATGGCTTTTTTTTTTTTTGGCCGTCTGGCCAAACTGAATAACCGGGCAAGAAGGGCCTTGGTGGGCGTCCGGGTGGCGTGGCGGTCTATTCCGTTGCCTACCAACATGGGGATCGCCAGTTCCCTGTGTTACCTCCAGCTTGGTCGGGCATCCCTACAGACACAATTGGCCGTATCTAAGGGTGGGAAGCCAGATGTGGGTATGTGTCCTGGTCGCTGCACTAGCGCCTCCTCTGGTCAGTCGGGGCACCTGTCCGGGGGGGAGGGGGAACTGGGGGGAATAGTGTGATCCTCCCACGTGCTACGTCCATCTGGCGAAAGTCCTCACTGTCAGGTGAAAGGAAGCGGCTGGCATCTCCACATGTATCGGAGGAGGTGTGTGGTAGTCTGCAGACCTCCCCAGATCAGCAGAAGGGGTGGAGCAACAACAGGGACAGCTCGGAAGAGTGGGGTGATTGGCTGGATGCAATTGGGGAGAAAAAACCAAGACCCCAATGGTCACTCTAACAGAGCTTCGGAAGTCCTCTGCAGAGATGGGAGAACCTGCCAGGGGGGTGACCATCTCAGCAGCACTCCGTCAATCAGGCCTTTATGCTAGAGTGGCGAGTGAAGGCATATGACAGCCCACTTGGAGTTTGTCAAACTGAGAGCCTGAGGAAAAAGATTCTATGGTCTGATGAGACAAAAACTGAACTCTTTGGGCAGAACTCCAAGCACTACGTCTGGTCATCACCTGGCTTATAGCATCCCTATGGTGAAGCATGGTGGTGGCAGTGACATGCTATGGGAGTGCTTCTCAGCGGCAGGCACATGGAGACTGGTGTGAATTGAGGGAAATATGAATGCAGCCAAATACAGAGAGGCCCATGAAGAAAACCTGCTCCAGATCACACGCAGCCTCAGACTGGGGCAACGGTTCACCTCTCAGCATGACAATGCCCTGAAACATATAGCCAAGACAATGCTGGAGTGGCTTTGGAACAAGTCTCAGACTGTCCTTGAGTGGCCCAGCCAAAGCCAAGACTTAAAGTCCATAGAACATCTGTGGAGAGACCTGAGGAAGGCAGTTCAGACACTTTTCATCCGATCTGATGAAACTTGAAAGGATCTGCCAGGAAGAATGGGACCCAGGTGTGCAAAGCTTATAGAGACTTACCCAAGAAGACTCGAAGCTGTAATTACTGCCAAAGGGGCTTCTAGAAAGTACTGAATTAAAGATATGAATACTTCTATAAATGTGAGATTTCAGTTTTCGATTTTTAATAGATTTGCACAATTCTAAAAACATGTGTTCACTTTGTCAGTATGGGTTATTAAGTATAGATCAATGGGCAAAAATGGCAATTTTATCCATTTAAAATTAAATCTTTGAACACAAAGTGTGTAAAAGGGGAGGGGTCTGCATACTTTCTGAAGCCACTGTATTTTTGCCCTTAATGAACATCCTGTGTCTTTGTTCTTGTGTCGTGTTTTTTTGTTCCTCCCTAGGTCCATGTAAAAAATCTGACGATGTTTAAGAAGATGCCAGAGATCCTGAGCCACATGACGACCGACCGCAATACACAGATTCACGCATGTCGACACCCTAAGGTCAGGGAGGACCACATGTAGTGTGTTGTTTTACATGAACACCCTGGACCACAGCTAAGCAGATTCACATCTGGGAGCTGTTCAGCATGGCTGTAGTTCTCTAATAAGGGCCCCTCAGATAATCCACGTTAGAAACTACTGGTTAAGTGCCTTGCTCAAGAGCAACTTAATCGTAGTTCAAGAAGGAGGAGGGGGGCTTCTTCATTTGCCCTCCCCTACTGTATTTTCCCAGCTCGTCATGAACTCCCATCTCAACCGTACATATCTAATCTGTTGCTTGCTGCTGCATTCAAAGTGGCGTTTATGTCCGCTGTCATGCAATAGTCAATTTATTATCCATCCATTATCCGAACCGCTTAGCCTGCTCTCAGGGTCGTGGGTATGCTGGAGCCTATCCCACCAGTCATTGGGCGGCAGTTGGGGAGACACCCTGGTCAGGCCGCCAGGCCATCACAGTCCTCAATTTATTATTAGCAAACAAAATAATTTATTTTTTTCGCTGTGTGGTTGAAACTGTTCTGGTCTGATTGTGCCTTAAGCACATCTACAGTAAATCTAGTTACTGTAGAAATGGTACCGAGGCACCTGTAGACAGCTCCAGCAGGTTTTATCCCCCCCCCCCCATCCGAGTTGTTATAGCAACATTTACTCATGCGCATTAATTATTGCAGGTAGGCTAATGAAGGCAACCACTGGAACTCACGTGGACGATAAGAGTGAGTGGCGATGAAACTTACTATCAAGTTGTATTTTCTACCAAGCACATCAGGGCTGAACCCGGTAACATTACAGCAGATGATGAAGAGGAGGCACAAGGGGAGAGAAAAGAGGAGACTGATGAGCTGGAAAATGCTACTAAAAAAATAAAAGTTTTCTGATTGGAATGGATAGTTGAATTTCCTTGGTTGACGTTCAACAAGTAAAAGAGCGAAATGCTCTCAGTGTTGCACTTTATTCCATATAAAGTCTCTCCATCCTAATTTCCCCATAAAGATGCACATGTCTGGTGGTAAAGGAATATTAAAACATTTCTTGGACAATACACGTTATTTATTGTACATTATGCGACAAAACTGAAACAGCGCCACCAAATTGGACATTGGTGCCACCATCTGAGAGACTTGGTGAAAATTTTAGTCTGGAGCCCTGTGTTAGTGGAGCCACGTAATTGGGGTTATCCCAAATTCATCCTAACCCTTTTATCAGTGTTTGAGATTAGCCCATAGCCCCTCAAGAAGTATTAACAGTGCATTCAAACTTCTTCAACCCACATAGAAAGTACCAGAAAGTTGAATCAGTTCATCTGGACACATTAATTGAAAGAAACGTTTCATCACTCATCTAAGTCACCTCTTCAGTCTCAACTGACTACGCCACTGTATTGTTTATAAGGGTGGGGATACCTGCAGTCAGCTGAGACTGAAGCGGTCACTTATGCCCCTTTTCCACTACATGCTACTGGCTCAACTCAGCTCGGCTTTTTCGTTTTCCATTACTGGAAAGTACAGGCATTTTGGTAACTGTTACTACTTTTGTGGTACCACCTTTGTCGAGGTTCCAAAAAACTGGAGCAGGTACCAAAATCAATGCAGACCAGCTACACCAAGGGGATACTGTTATGGTGATGGAAAACGACACTCTGCGAGTCGAGTGGAGTTGAGCTGGTCCCAAGTAGTGGAAAAGGGGGCATTAGATGAGTGATGAAACATTTCTCTCTCAATAACTGTCCAGATAAACTGATTCAACTTCCTGGTGATTCCTTACCTGGATTATTGAGCGTGCATAAAGCTGAATAGATAGTGAACTCTACGTCACATTTGACATTTTCATTTAGTTGGTCAAAATGAAAGTATCTCTTATGAGAGATATTGTCTCCAAAACACCTGCTTGCATATGCATGTGGAAGGACATCATCTGATTTGTTGTTTTCTTTTGCATGTGTATAGGACGATGAGTTTTTTCGGGGTAACAGGCTGCCATGTGGCTCGGTGGCTCCTGATGGCACCCCTCTACGCATCATCAGCATCAAGCCATCCACCATTTGGTTTGGAGAGAGGAGCAGGAAAAGCAACATCGTAGTCAGGTAGGTGCACAGACTCACCTATGAAGGAAACGGACACAGAAATGAGTCCAAATGGGCGTCCGGGTAGTATACCTACCTACCAACACAGGGATCGCCGGTTCGAATCCCCGTGTTACCTACGGCTTGGTCGGGCGTCCCTACAGACACAATTGGTCGTGTCTTCGGGTGGGAAGCCGGATGTGGGTGTGTCCTGGCTGCTGCACTGGCGCCTCCTCTGGTCGGTTGGCGCCTGTTCGGGGGAGAGGAGGAACTGCGGGAATAGCGTGATCCTCCCACGTGCTACGTCCCCCTGGCAAAACTCCTCACTGTCAGGTGAAAAGAAGCGGCTGGCGACTCCACATGTATCGGAGGAGGCATGTGGTAGTCTGCAGCCCTCCCCGGATTGGCAGAGGGGGTGGAGTAGCAACCGGGACAGCTCAGAAGAGTGGGGTAATTGGCTAGATACAATTGGGGAGAAAAGGGGGGGGAATCCCCCCCCCCCAAAAAAAGTCCAATTTATTTTTCAGAATCCACAATGTTATTTGTTCACTGGGTCATGTCTGTATATGGGTAGATGAGTATTGCTGATGACACACACGACCAGAGAGTACTTTATGTGGTATCTAACCACCACCACAAAATACATTAACATAACCCTCATTCTAACACAGTCCATGACTCTGCCTCTTTTGTGATTTCTTGTGATTTTTTTTTGTGGTTTTGTGATCTATTGTGGGGTTTGTGGTAAGCAAAATGGCTGTAATAAGTTATTATCTCAAGTATGTGTTGTGTTTGCATGTGGAAGAGTTAAAGCAAGCATAATGTTGTCCTTGCCGTTTTTAGAACAGGAGCCAGTTGCTATAGAGCCTGCTTCAGCTTCCACTCTTCCTACTCTGAGGTACGCCAGCGTTATATCATAGTGATGACACACTTTGTCATTCAGTGGTTACATAACCAACTAACTACTTAAACTGCTGCTTAATAACTATTATTTTAACAATCCTAAAAAGTGCAATGAAACGGGCATCCGGGTAGCATGGTGGTCTATTCCGTTGCCTACCAAAACGACGATCGCCAGTTCAAATCCCCGTGTTCCCTCCAGCTTGGTCAGGCGTCCCTGCAGACACAATTGGCCATGTCTGCGGGTGGGAAGCTGGATGTGGTTGTGTGTCCTGGTCGCTGCACTAGTGCCTCCTCTGGTCGATCGGGGTGCCTGTTCGAGGGGGACGGGGAACTGGGGGGAATAGCGTGATCCTCCCACTACATCCCCCTGGTGAAACACCTCACTGTCAGGTGAAAAGAAGCAGCTGGCGACTGCACATGTATCAGAGGAGACGTGGTAGTCTGCAGCCCTCCCCGGATCAGCAGAGGGGGTGGAGTAGAGACTGGGGCGGCTCGGAAAATAGGTTAATTGGCCACGTACAATTGGGGAGAAAGGGGGTTCCACAAAAAAAAATTCACACATTAAAAAATAAATATTAAAAAAAAATTCACCAATATAACAAGACAGCTGGACCTCATACATTTGATAATTCTTTTTTTGGGGGGGGGGTTTTCTCCCCAATTGTATCCAGCCAATAACCCCACTCTTCTGAGCTGTCCCGGTCACTGCTCCACCCCCTCTGCCGATCCGGGGAGGGCTGCAGACTACACGCCTCCCCCGGTACACGTGGAGTCACCAGCTGCTTTTCCCCTGACAGTAAGGAGTTTCACCAGGGGGACGTAGCACATGGGAGGATCACGCTATTCCCCCCAGTTCCCCCTCCTCCCCGAATAGGCACCCCAATCAACCAGAGGAGGTGCTAGTGCAGCAGTCAGGACACATACCCACATCCAGCTTCCTACCCGCAGACACAGCCAATTGTGTTTGTAGGGGCACCCAACCAAGCCGGAGGTAACACAGGGATTCGAACGGACTGCTGTGCTACCCGGACGCCCTACATTTGATAATTCTATAACTACATGTGTGAACAAACTGAATTTGTGCATTCATACATTTGTTCATTCATTCCTTCAGCCATTCTCGCTATCAAAGTTGCCTGATCTCTTTTCAGCTCAAAGATTTCCTGACTTACCTCCAACCAGTCAACATCTACCCCAGTGTTATCCCTATTGGCATGACGCTGGCCGAGGTCACCAAGTCGTGAGTAGTCTTCAGTCAAGCTACTCTGGACGGGCCTGGTGTGCTCTTCTGTTGGATGCACGCAACATATGCCCCTTTTCCACTACATGGTTCCGGCCCAACTCGACTCGACTTTTTCGTTTTCCATTACTGGAAAGTACTGGCATTTTGGTAGCTGTTACCACTTCTCTGATACCACCTTTGTCAAGCTTCCAAAAAAACTGGAGCAGGTACCAAAATCAATGCAGACCAGCTACACTGAGGGAGTACTGTTACGGTAATGGACAACGACACTTGTCGAGTCGAGCCAAGCCAGTACCATGTAGTGGAAAACGGGCATTAGTCTCTGTCTCAAAGTCTGTCAAGGATGTTAAGAATCCAACACAAAAACAATTTCCCTAGAAGGCACGGTGGTCTTTATTGGTGCCGTTTACCAGATGAGAGCTAGAACTACAGAGGAGAGCATGAATACAGACTTCAAGTCCAAATTCTAAGAAACTGAGATCAAGTATTAGGCTTTTGGTCGTAGGATTACAAGGTAACATACTTATGTAGGTATGTGGTTTCAGTGTTTTTCAAGACTTCAGGTTGGACTCTTCATACATCAAATCAGTTTCTGTCTTCTGGTTTTTTTCCTGGTTGTGTCCAGATCATATCCCTGTTAAATGAAGTCAAGTCAGTTTTATTTGTATAGCCCAATATCACAACTTACAGATTGGCCAATTTGAATGACCTCAAAACAACTAAAACCGTCAAAGATTTTAGCTCTTTTTCTCTCTTGTTTTCTTTCATCCAGGTTGATGTGTCTCTGCAGGGACCAGTCTGAACAGGCAGCATTCACCTACAAACCCCTGGGAGTACTCAAGCGCTGCAGGGTAGAGAGACCTGAATATGGTGGGTTATTTACAGATACCGAAGCATTGTTGTTCCCTCTTCATTTCATCGTTCATAGTTTAAATATCTACTGGGCTGTTCTCTGTGGTGTATAGACTCAGACAGTGATGATGGGCTGTTTGATGGGCCGGACCTGGCACCAGTGAAGAAGAAAATTGCGCTGAACCAGGAAGTGAAAAATGGTGGTGCATAAGTACTTTTTTCATGGCTTTATGTCTCTTTTTATCTTATCACAGATAATTATGGATCATTATTTCCGAAACGATGAAAACATTTTGTTTTGATTTTTTTTTCTTTTCATTTGTTCTTTTGGAAGGTGAGAGTCCTCCAAGAATATCGCTCGTTGGGCCTGAGGTGGACCCTTCCCCTCTGACAGTCCAATTCCCACAATCCACTGTGGCCTACATGGACTGCACTGAGTCCAATGGTGAGGACGAGGATGATGAAGAGGAGGAGGAAGAAATGGGAATGAAGCTGGAGGGAGAGGTGGGGGATACAAAAACAGAGGAGAAAGAAGAGGAAGGACCAGAAGAAAAAAATAATGAGAAGTATGGAGAGAGGGAGGAAAGAAAGAAGGCAGTGGGAGGTGAGGAAAATAGGGAGGAATCTTTAAGAGGCTCCGCTAATGCCACCGCTCCTCCGAGGTGGGAGGACTTCTTTGCCATGGAGACGCTCACTGACAGCCAAAACAGCCTCAAAAGCCAATCACAATCCTGCTGTTCTCTCACAAGCCCCTCCCCTTCTAGAATGACCGGCTCGCAAAGCCCCGAGCTATTTAGTGATGCAGATAACGATGATGTTAATATCGCTGATGAAGAGAAATTCGACTCATCCCAGTCCACCTGTCTGTCCGATGATGTCTCACTCCTGCCTGAGACCTTGATCCTCCGAACAGATGAGAAGAGGCGGGAACAAGGAGAGACACAGACCAAAGACAAGTCTCAGAACATGGAGAACTGTAGCCAGAGACTACATCCAGAATCTGAGGAGCTGTCGGAGTCTCGGGCATCATCAGACTTTGATATTCCATGCACACCAGAGTCAAAGACACCACGACCAGAGGAACTCGCACAACTGTACAGACAGTTGGCCTCTGGAGAGGAAGTAGTCATCAGGAAAGGAAGTCAGGGCTCCATTTAACTGAGATAAATATGAATGCACTTCCTGAATTATATCCTGAAATGGCAAATTTTGCAACTGATGGCCTGTGCAGCCCAAAACAGGCTAAAGAGATGCCTCATTCATATCTTGGTTGACCTACAAATGACTGGCACACGTGTGTTATTCCACTTGTCCTGAGCTTCTTAGATTCACATCTTGATTTCCTTAATTTTCACGAGCACAGAAAACATGAAACCCACTTAATTCGACATTATATTCTTACAATGAAATGTGTTCTCTGCATTTAATCCATCCTATTGTGTAGGAGCAGTGGGCAGCTGCAGCACCCGGGAACCAACTCCAGTTCTTCTTTCCATTGCCTTGCTCAGGGGCACAGACAGGAGTATTAACCCTAACATGCATGTCTTTTTGATTAACATTTTGAGGCTATTCGGATTTTGGCGATGTTAAGCGAAACACACCTCAAGCAACTGGCAGAAGTTGCTCATGTAAGCAAGGCACACTCTTATCCATCAGTCATCACAATTCCATTCCAAAACACTCTGCAACTATACTATGTAAGTAAGTCAGCTGTAGTGTCTTGGGTCTTCAGGTACTGCTGATTTTCAGTTCTGCTGTTACTGCACCTGTTGTTCCAGTCATTCCAGCCTCCAGTCAGGAGATTTTAAACCCACAACAACAGGTGAATGTAATGAACTCCCTGGCAAAATAGAAAACGATCAGTACTGGAGATGCCTGGGGACCAGTTCGAGAACCACTGATACAAATCATTTGCACTTTTTGTCTTTTGCTCTTCTACTGTCAGCGGTAAAATGGTAAGAATCGACGTCTTTGCAGTGCTAACATTGTATGATAATAACAGTTATTGTATGATAACAGATGGCATTGCAAGCAAATTAGTTGGATTGTGAGAGTACTCTGATAGCCACTGCCCTGTATATGTATATGAAATCCACTAACATCAGAATCATGTTTATTGGCCATGTAGGTTTGCACAAACATGGAATTTGACTCCGGTTTTGTGGCTCTCTCAGTGTACTTAACATAGAATAACAACACTACAACACAACAATCTTCAGATATACTATACACAATGACATACATGACATACTCATATTGAGCTCATACGTCGCAAAGAAGACCACTAGCATGCAACACTTTAATGCAGTGATCTGCTAATTTACCTCCCTCATGTACGAATCCCATATCGATGCGAAGACATGAAGGCTTGTTCCAGCTGCATACACGTTTAACGTCAGCCTAACCTCCTAACCACACATACCTCAATGTACACAGTGCACAGCAGCACACACTCCTTTCCTGCCCTGTGTGAAATGATGCACGTGCACACACACACACTTCTCCACAATAAGATCACAGTCATCAGCCTCCTGTTCAACAGTTATTTTGCTTTTGTGAACTAGGTCACCTGTGTCCTAAAAGAACCTGTTTCCCCCAGCAGCCCTGGTCCGGAAAATGTGTTGTTTTGTCAGTTGAAAACCTCATTTCAGTCATTAAGAATTCTTATTGCCCAGCTGATGATGTTCTTCTGAAATGAAGCAGTTTAGGGATCAGTTTAAAACATTTTGGAAAAATGCAAAAACCTAGAAGATGTTCTAAATGAAAGCCATACATTTTTGAAATTGTACATATTATGAATGAGTAGATTGAAAATCCCTGAGTTGAGGGAATTCAAAATGATTGTTTTTAAAAGATCTGTTGTTTCCAAATTAAAAAAAACAAAACTGAATTTTATGTATCTTTGCCTTACTGAACTTGACTTACCCAGCCCACTGTCTTCAGTTTAACTTAAATACGGTCCATCCATTATCCAAACTGCCCATCCTGCTCTCAGGGTCGCGGGCATGCTGGAGTCTATCCCCGCAGTCATTGGGTGGCAGGTGAGGAGACACCATGGACAGGCCGCCAGGCCATCACAGGGTCACACACACACGTTCACACCTAGGGACACTTTAGTATGGCCGATTCACCTGACCTACATGTCTTTGGACTGTGGGAGGAAACCCACAGACACGGGGAGAACATGCAAACTCCACACAGAGGACGGCCCCCAAGGTTGGACTACCCCGGGGCTCAAACCCAGGACCTTATTGCTGTGAGGTGACCGCACTAACCACTGCGCCAACGCATCGCCCTTTAAATAAGTTCATGTTTTTTTAAAACAAAAAAAACAATTTACATGCAGAGATTTGACTGATTTGATTCACATTACATTAAATTAGGGTATAGAATCAGAATCAGAAACACTGTCATTTCATTTCATGCACCTGCGCACATGAAATGAAACGAAACATCGTTTCCCCCAGCCCACAGAGACAAAAACACATATTCAAAAACTACAAGAACACACATATCCAAACTAACACATATATCTAAACAACAACAACAAAATCACTGTCCAGGAGAACGGGTTTGTTGACTACTCTTTCTACCACTACAGAGGATTTCAATATTGAATTATTTCTCACTTTTTTATTACAATTACTTTAGTCTTTTATGCCGTTATCCATCCATCCATTACCCAAACCGCTTATCCTGCTCTCAGGGTCACAGGGATGCTGGAGCCTATCCCGGCAGTCATTGGGCGGCATGCAGGGAGACACCCTGGACAGGCCGCCAGGCCATCACAGGGCCTATTTATTTTTCCCCTTGCTTCCTTGATACTGTATTTTAAGAAATATATTGGGCTTTTGTGTGCTGAATATGGGCTCTCCACTGAGCTGTGCGCCTGTAGGTTTGTTCTTGTGTCAGAGAATTTTGCATCTCTGTTCATTCTGGAGTTTGAAATTCATTTTGCATCCTGGTTGTTAGGTTATCTAGCAGAAGCCATACTTTCTCGTGTGTGTGTGTGTGTGTATGTATATGTGTGCGCGTGCGTGCGTGTGTTCCCTGTGATTTTTCTAGCTTGTGCATTTTTTTTCCATCTGGATAACTTGCTTTTTTTTATTGTGGAGTGATTTCGAAAATAAAAATGGGCCGCCCCCTCCCTCATCTTTGCAAGGCCCTACTCAATGCTGTCAAACGAGTCACCCAAGGTTTCCGCATCCAGACCCTTTATTTCCACTTTGACAGCTGCCTGCCTCTCCCCCCACTGCTTTGCTAGTGGTTGCAGGCCTTCCATCTGACATGCATGGCTTGTAAAGCAGCAGTTATAAACGCACTATAATATCTGTAGCGTCTCGATGAATCAGCTCTTTCTTCCGTGACCTTTCCACCGAAATTAGCGCGTGTAAGCGGGTTTTTGTGGTCACGGCGTCACGTTCGACGTCACGAACGCGCAGGCGTCGTGCCAAAAAGTGATCGTGAGCCAAAAACGGATTCCCGTCCCCAAACAGGATTAGTTTATATGTTTTCAAGATATTGTGTGGCAGGGACAACCTTTCAGTCACAAGGTAGTAGCTGCAATCTTCTTTTCTTTTTCTTTTTTTTTTTGGCAAGTGGAAACCGCGGACGGGCAGTAGTTTTTAGCGGACGATCACTTTTAGGCACGGCGGGCGTCATGTTTCCATCTCCGCCGATCGGAGCCGGAGCCGATCAATACCAGTGACTACTGCAGAGCCCAGCATATGCAAGAGAGAGATTCATATTAAAATCATTACTGGAACAAAAAGGGATTATGCACATGGACCTAAACTTAATTTTCACAAGGAAGGATATAGACTCTTTAATGCAACAGTAGGTGGCGATAATGCTCCATCTGGTTGCAATTCGGCAGGAACACAGAAGAAGAAGAAGCGGCGTCATTTCTTCCGGAACTCAATGCCGACTGTAATCTTTTCCCACTAAAGACAAACGCCAGATGTTATCGGGTGTTAGTGGGGGTTTTGTCCAGTGGGAAATGCGCATTAGTTCTAGGCCCTTCAGAGGTTATTATGTTCTGCCAATAAGAAAGGCAAACCTGGAGCTTCATGCTGAGCCTTGGATACCGGTCCATGATTGCTCGCCAATAACAGCCCCATGAGGGCCTTCTCCCACTTCCCAAGCTGACAAAGTCTTTTCCTTGTTGTTGCTGCTTTATCTACAGCAGTCAATGTTCAGTTCTCCCTCAGATATTTAGCAGCATAGCACACAAGATGGTGGGTAGTTCAATCTCTTCTCTTGGGACATTTGGGTGCAGCATGCATGTAGTAAGACTACACCTAACGGTAAATAGTCCACTGATTTTTACTCATTTAGGGTGTTTTCTGTGTTATGAATACACAAATTGGTTGTGGCCATCCTTCCACAAGATGCGGCTTCGTGCCAAATACACATCGGATCGGACGATGTATACAAATTTGGTGCAGAAACATCTCTAGCTGCATCTGCATTGAGATCAGTGGAAAAAGTACAGGTTTGTGCAAGATATGGTTACTTGGGGTCAGCTTTCCAAAGTAACAGGGAGTGCAGAAGAGAGGTGAAGAAGAGAGTGCAGGCAGGGTGGAGTGAGTGGAGAAGAGTGTCAGGAGTGATTTGTGACAGAAGGGTACCAGCAAGAGTTAAAAGGAAGGTTTACAAGATGGTTGTGAGACCAGCTATGTTATGTGGTTTGGAGACAGTGGCACTGATGAAAAGACAGGAGGTGGAGCTGAAGGTGGCAGAGCTGAAGATGCTAAGATTTTCACTGGGAGTGATGAAGAAGGACAGGATTAGAAACGAGTATATTAGAGGGACCATTCAAGTAGGACGGTTTGGAGACAAAGCAAGAGAGGCAAGATTGAGATGGTTTGGACATGTGTGGAGGAGAGATGCTGGGTATATTGGGAGAAGGATGCTGAATATGGAGCTGCCAGGGAAGAGGAAAAGAGGAAGGCCAAAGAGGAGGTGTATGGATGTGGTGAGGGAGGACATGCAGGTGGCTGGTGTGACAGAGGAAGATGCAGAGGACAGGAAGAGATGGAAACGGATGATCCACTGTGGCGCCCCCTAACGGGAGCAGCTGAAAGTAGTAGTAGTAGTAGCAGTTGCGTGAACAGTTGTGTGAGCAGAGCAGCAGAATTAGTGTTTCTGAACAGAAGATGATATAAAAAAACAAAAAAACAAGCTGTTCACAAACACAACTCCAAACAACCGTCTGTACTTTAGGGTGTTGCAAGATAAAAAACCATTTGACGTCTAAAGCAGAAAAGGAAATACCATGAAATAAGCAGGGATAAGAGGAAGACAGCGATATTATGCATCAATGCTTTAAGAGGTGTTAAAAAAGTATTTGAATTACAGCTATCAGTAGTACTACTGCAAAGGACAAAATCCAAAACAACATTGTTCTTTGTTTAAGTATTTAATGTTTTATATTAGTAAAACAATGTGCCAGTGGGGGGTGAGACAATCCCAACACAAATATTGGTTGACTTGTGCTCACCTTCGTATCTCTGGAGGGCTCCAAAGTTCCCCTCCATGATTATGCTTGCAACCCTTTGGCTGTTCTGAGACTTGGATCCGGTTCACATTACAGCCAGTCATGTCTACCTTTACATATTTGTCTCAGTCATCATAAAGCTGCTCCTGCTACCTTTGAGGTAGTCTATGGAGAGGTCCCCCCCCCAACTCCCAAGTGTACGTGGCCAATTGCCCCACTTTTCCGAGCCGTTCCGGTCGCTGCTCCGGGGAGGGCCGCAGACTACCACATGCCTCCTTCGATACACGTGGAGTCGCCAGCCACTTCTTTTCACCTGACAGTGAAGAGTTTCACGAGGGGGGCGTAGCGCGTGGGAGGATCACGCTATTCCCCCAAGTTCCCGCTCGAACAGGCGGCCCGACCGACCAGAGGAGGCGCTAGTGCAGCGACCAGGACACACACCCACATCCGGCTTTCCAACGGCAGACACGGCCAAATGTGTCTGTAGGGATGCCCGACCAAGCCGGAGGCAACACGGGGACTCGAACCAGTGATCCCCGTGTTGGTAGGCAACGGAATAGACCACTACGCTACCCGGACGACCCCAGTCTATGGAGAAGTTCTGTCAGCATACCAGGCACCTCTGCTAACATGACCGTCGTTTTCAAACCCAGCCTTGTCATGGAAGAAGACGATCACAAATCCCAGCGGGCGTCTTTTCTTTTCACCAGGAACCGCTGGGCTTCTGTTTTTCCCGCTGGTTCAGACTTTGCACCCCCTTTTTCTTTTTGGCCTTGCTGTAATACCAAAGTGGGCTACAGTAGAGCGGAGCAGGGATGCCAACACACCCACGACTCAACCCAGTGAAGCTACAAAAGGTCACATCTAACGACTCTAGCAGCAATTTATTCAGGTTCTTGGAAAACAGAAATAACTGAACACAAGATTTCATTGTTGTTTTTTTTCTACAAAATGCATTTTCAACCCTTCATCTTGCAGAATAGCCGTTTCACTGAAGGCAAGTGAGGTGTCGCTGGCGTTACGAGACAGGCTCGGATAAACTGATCTAACAAATTCCCATAGCCAGGGGTGTAGCACAAAATTCTGGGCACTATACATAAGCAGACTCTGTGGGCCCCTTTCCTCTTTTGTCTCTCACGCATCACTTTAACATCATGGTAGCTATGATGCTGATAAATGTATGACACTGCGTGTGTTACAGTACTAGCTAGCTAGCTAACTCTTACGGTGTTCATGTAGTAGGAGTTAAGAGTTAACTAGCTAGCTGCTACCTAGCTGTGGTAGTAGGAGTTAGCTAGCCACCTTTCTTTTAAAAGCTCCTAGCTCGCCTTTCCTTTGGAGGAAATTACTCAAGTTGTTTTCTCTCATTTTGCCTTCTCTCCCTTTCCTTTATTTCTTTTCTTTTCTGGGACCCAGATTTTGCTGCCTTTGGGAAAGACGTGACTCTGCTTGTGTCAGCAGTCACTCGCGACAGGACTAGATGAGCTGCATTGAGAGACGCTCGTGAGGGGCGGACTAAACCATTTTGCACCTTTTGTAAGGGGTGAGAGGGGCCTCGGAGAGGGGTGAGAGGGGCGTCAGAGAGCCTCCACTATTTTCTTTAAGTCCCTCAACCTGATGTAGCCAATTTTAACTGACGTTATTACACTAATTAGTTAGAAATAAAAACAATTGCAAACCAAAACAAACTTTTAATTCCAGGCTTCCTGCGCCCCCCCCCCCCCGGTCTGGGCCCTGGTAGATCCCCCCCCTCCACTACGACGCCACTGCCCATAGCCCTTAACACGGTGGAATTTAAACAACTGCTTAATTTTCCCCACTGTAAATAGTTTCCGTTTATTTTGACAATAGCAAAATATGAGAACCAGCCAACAACACCGCAAATACTATCACGTGAATATGATCAGAACGGGCCCTTTGTCGGCCAGTTTGACGTCAGGGAGTGCGTCTACGGCCAGACTGGTTTTGTTGGGGCAGATGTTATCAGGACGGAACTGGTCCCAGTGCAGTCCTTACAGATGAGGCCGAGTTCCCACGGCGTCTTCCTGTTTAGTCCAAACAGCAGACAGTTTCTGTTCCCGGTGGCAACACTGAGAAAGGTTTGTTTTCCTCTTCTTTGTGCCCTCGCTCCACGTGCTGCCGTCTCTCTTCACAAGGCCACAATGGAAGGAACACAGAGAAGGACAGAAGGCATTCAAGTTTACTTCTTTTTTTATATTTTCCTTTTTTTATATGTTCTCCCCAATAGTACTTGTCCAATTACCCCACTCTTCTGAGTTGCCCCGGTCACTGCTCCACCCCCTCTGCCGATCCGGGGAGGGCTGCAGACTACCACATGCCTCCTCCCATACATGTGGAGTCACCAGCTGCTTATTTTCACCTGACAGCGAGGGGTTTCACCAGGGGGACGTAGCGCATGAGAGGATCACGCTATTCCCCCCAATCCCCCCCCCCCGAACAGGCGGCCCGAGCAACTAGAGGAGGCGCTAGTGCAGCGACCAGGACGCGTACCCACATCTGGCTTCCCACCCGCAGACATGGCCAATTGTGTCTGTAGGGGCGCCCGACCAAGCCAGAGGTAACACGGGGATCTGAACCGGTGATCCCCGTGTTGGTAGGCAACGGAACAGACCACCACGCCACCCGGACGCCCAGCAAGTATGCAACTTGGCCATGTGTGATGGGTTCTCAGGTCTATTTGATAGGACACGGCTGTGTTTGAGTGTGTCTGGAAACTTGACATGGCACTGTAGGCCTCATTAATGAGGCATCGTACTGACACACACACACACACACACACACACCTGGTGCGTTGTTAGGACTGGACTCCAACCCCCCACAGCGGCGTCCTGAGGGACAATGCACCCGGCTCGCTCTCTGTGGAGAATGGTATCATTAATTAACACACACACACACACACACACACACACACACACACACACACACACACAAGGTTCACTTGCACCCCCCCCCCCCACTCCCTTTTCTCCCCAGTTGTACCCAGCCAATTACCCCACTCTTCCGAGCTGTCCCGGTCGCTGCTCCACCCCCTCTGCCGATCCGGGGAGGGCTGCAGACTACCACATGCCTCCTCCCATACATGTGGAGTCACCAGCTGTTTCTCTTCACCTGACAGTGAGGAGTTTCACCAGGGGGACATAGCACGTGGGAGGATCACGCTATTCCCCCCACCCCCCCCCCCCGAACAGGCGCCCCG
The DNA here is from genome assembly GCF_029633865.1 of Lampris incognitus. Lineage (NCBI taxonomy): Eukaryota > Metazoa > Chordata > Actinopteri > Lampriformes > Lampridae > Lampris > Lampris incognitus. The sequence goes on along the minus strand of NC_079213.1, from coordinate 30,236,029 downwards.
ACCGACCAGAGGAGGCGCTAGTGCAGCGACCAGGACACACCCACATCTGGCTTCCCACCCGCAGACACGGCTAATTGTGTCTGTAGGGACGCCCGACCAAGCCGGAGGTAACACGGGGATTCGGACCAGCGATCCAGGTGTTGGTAGGCAACGGAATAGACCGCCACGCCACCCGGACGCTCCCACTTGCAGCATTATTAAAATAGCCAGAGACACATCCTACAAAAAGCAGAGCCCAAATGCACATCCACACAATCTCTCTCTCTCTCTCTGTCTCTCTCTCTCTGTCTGTCTGTCTGTCTGTCTGTCTGTCTGTCTCTCTCTGTCTGTCTGTCTGTCTGTCTGTCTGTCTGTCTGTCTGTCTCTCTCTGTCTCTCTCTCTGTCTCTCACGGAAAACCAGCTTTTCAGCATCAGCATAGCACAAACAGCAGATGCACAAAGATAAAGCACCAATTGTCACACACACACACACACACACACACACACACACACACACACACACACACATACACACGCACACACACACTGCACAAGGACAATCACACTGAAACTTACTCCTCTCCCATGCTCTCATGACCCCACAGTCTGAACAGGAAATTCAGGATCTGTGTGTGTGGGTGTGTGTGTGTGTGTGTGTGAGAGAGAGAGAGAGAGAGAGAGAGAGAGAGAGAGAGAGAGAGAGAGAGAGAGAGAGAGAGAGAGAGAGAGAGAGAGAGAGAGAGAGAGGGAAGCTGAAGAGAGTATAGGGAATTGGAAAGGCAGCAGTATATTCTCACATACACATGCTTCCCACCAGCAGCAGGGCAGTAGCACACATCGTTCCTCATGTGTCCTGTCTGTCTGTCTGCCGTGTCTTGTGAGGGACACAGCACCATGTCTGCAGCAAGGTCTGCTGTACTGATCCATATCCAAACAAAAAGCGAAATACAACTACAGCCGCCACCATACGTTAATTCCTGTATGCTCAACTCGCCTATTCCTGAATTAGCGGCCATTTTAGTAGCAGAGTGGACCCAACAAAACCCATTGGGGTTTTTTTGGGGGGGGGGGTTCCCCCTTTTCCTGCCCTAATTGTTACCCAATTACCCCGCTCTTCCGAGACGGCCTGGTCGCTGCTCCACCCCCTCTGCCGATCCGGGGAGGGCTGCAGACTACCATATGCCTCCTCCCATACATGTGGAGTCGCCAGCCGCTTCTTTTCACCTGACAGTGAAGCGTTTCACCAGGGGGACGTAGCGTGTGGGAGGATCACACTATCCCCGCCCCTCCCCCCGAACAGGCGCCCTGGCCGACCAGAGGAGGCGCTAGTGCAGCGACCAGGACACATACCCACATCGAGCTTCCCACCCGTAGACACGGCCAATTGTGTCTGTAGGGACGCCCGACCAAGCCGGAGGTAACATGGGGATTCGAACCGGCGATCCCCGTGTTGGTGGGGGCGCGCGCGTGCATGTCCACGTGTGTGTGTGTGCATGTCCATGTGTGCATTTGTGTGTGCGTGTGTACGTGTATGTGTGTGCATGCGTGTGCGTGCGTGCGCGCGCGTGTGTGTGAGAGACAGACAGACAGAGAGAGAGACAGAGAGAGAGAGAGAGAGAGAGACAGAGAGAGAGACAGAGAGAGAGAGAGCTCGTTCTTGTGTCTGTGTTTTACCTCTCAGCGACCCTATCTGGACTTGAGGGATGTTGCTCAGATCTGTAGGTAGACCCACATAAACGCCACCGTAGTTTCTGATGGAAAGGGCGTTCACAAACACGTGCATTCGCATTCGCACGCACACACACACACGCGCGTGGACACCCCCACATACAGATTAATACCCTAGAGCTAAAGAGAGGTGGCCTTCCACATGTATAACGTTAAACAGGCTTGCAACGCAACATGACTGCTGACGTCATATATCTCTGACGTGTCTGTGAACTCAAGTGTTCTTACAAAAGGCGCATTTAACGCCAAAATGAATTCACCCACTTTCGCTTTTCATCGTCATCTGGCAAAGTCTCTTTAGCTCTGTTGGCACACGCGCACACACACACGCACGCACGCACACACACACACACACACACACACACACACAACAAATTAAACCGTGCAGCTAAATAGAGATCAGTCAGTCTTAATTAACTTGGTCACATCACAGAAAGGTCAGCATCGTGTGTGTGTGTGTGTGTGTGTGTGTGTGTGTGTGTGTGTGTGTGAGTTTGTATTAAGTTTCCCCATCCAACATGCTGGTCGAAATGAGGAGGTAAGGGACACTCACTCTTCTTTGGAGGATCCAGTGAGACCTGTGGTCATAAGCAGACACAAGTCATTCATGATGCGTGCGACACCGCTGGACAGTAGATATTCATCTGCATGTTTGAACAGCAGATATTCATCTGCTTATCTGCAGGGAAGTTGACCTCTACATATTAGCCTTGAGCTTTATATAAATTGTAAAAATCTGTTGCGTTTTACCGATCCTCCGCTAGTTTCTGTTGTTGCGCCCAATGCATCCGTCCCTCTAGAGTTCTCATATGGGGTTATGAATACATGCTGCATAATGATAACAACACTGCAGAAACTGGTATCGGCTTCTTATTAATGAAGGCTAACAAAGACACGCAGGTTGCTCAGCTTTACATGTCACTGAATGTCTTGTTTTACACCTGCCAGAACCTGTCCGTGTGTGCACGTGTGTATGCATCCGTGCACGTGTGCGTGCGTGTCTTCGCGTGTGTGGGTGTGTGTGTGTGTGTGTCTGCATGCATGTATGTACGCGTGCGTCTGTGCCTGCATGCATGCATATGCATGTGTGCGCGTGCCTTCGTGTGTGTCTGCGTGTGCGTGCATGTGCTCTTCAGTCATATTTGTGTAAACCAGTTTGAGTTTTAAACTATAAGAGTGAAGACATTTTGGCTGGACCGCTTCTATTTTAGGGTTAGGGTCAGGTTATAGTCCATGGGCCAGAGCCCAAAATTTCCTATTTCGGTACACTCAAGGTGGCAAAACTTACTTATAATTTTTGAAAGGATCCATGTCTGTAGATGATATTTTGGTATGATAACCATTCCTGAGTGGCAGCTGTATCACAGTTATCAGCTCATGAAGTTAACCACCCGCTAAACTAAATTGCATTTTAGACGCTGGTGCATATCCTGGTTTAGCGTCATGGTCAGGACATTTTTCAATGTTCTATAATATTGTCTTTGGTATCACTTTAAAGGGGACCTTCTTAGCTTTCATTCAAGCCCTGTTGTGGATATTTCTCACAAATATAGAGGTCACTGGAGCTCTTCAACCCGTCAATAACACACATCTTTCTGCAATGTTCGCCTAAACTATATACTTTCTTTTAGCCCTGTGGCATCTAGGAATATCAGGGACACAAAACACAAAAACTGGAATACTCACGGGACTGTAAAGATTCAGGAAATGTATAATATACCCATACTATTTCATTGTGTGAGGTGATTGTGAACCTTAAATTAGAAGGGCATTATTACTAAGTAACTAACTAGACCAAAGCCAGTTAGTCCATGGGTCAGACCAGATATCGATATCACCCAAGGTGACACAACTTCACTGGTGCCATTTTATTTGGTACACTAACAGAAGTAAAATAATACATGATAACCTTTCCAAATGAGCAGCTATTTCATTTTTCTTTCAGGAAACCTGTTTCTGTGCCTCTCACGATTGTGTATTTGCCCAGATTTTTACAAATATAGCATTTCAACACCCCTGGTATTGATTAGCTTAGCTTAAACTCTGGGACAGTTCTTAGTTGGCCAACAACCAAGGATAACCAGTACTGTGTACTTCCATTCATTGTGCTAAGCTAGGCTAACGTGCAGCCAGATAGCTTTCTACTAGACACATATAGAGGAAACTGGTATCTATCTTCTTGTCTCACTCTGGAGAAGATTGTAAGCTAATTCCCCATAATGTTAGCATGTTCTTTTAATGTATATGTTAATATGATTAGTTAAAGTGGCTATGAGGAACTTTCATCTTGTGTTGATTTTAGCGGCCTCATGTGGACAAAATACAGCTGTTGCATAGCAACTAGGTAATGTATCTATTTGTGGCTATGTAAGATAAATAATGGTAATATGACGCTGGTGAAGCAAAGTAAACTTTGTTTTAGTAGTGTTCATACACCTAAGTTACATGTATTTGTTTGTATGTGGCAGGTGAAAACTGACTGAATATGGCCACTGGTGAACAAGCAAGTTTTTACCCAATACCAAAGCGCCCACGGGTGGAGTGCATTATCCACTGTTCTGATGATACAGATAAGCTGGTTTCACTACAAAGTGTCGACTCATGGAGAACTCTGCTCAGGGCAGCTCAGATACGAAATCATGCACCAGTTTTGAAACTGGCAAAAGACATTCCTGAGGGACAGATTCCAGCAATCTACTACCACAGAAAGTGTCGCAGTATCTTCACTATGAAGAAGCAAATTCTTGATGGCCTCCTTGCAAAAGAAAAGAAAAGTTGTGTCTCTGCTGAAGAGAAACAATCTAAGAGAGTAGCTCGACATGCTCCAAGTACATCTAGGACTTATGATGCAGAGTGCATATTTTGTCAGAAAAACAGCAAATATTCCAAGAGACAGAATACGAGAGAAGTACTGGTGCAGTGTCGAGAACTGCGAGCTGATGCAAAGATCAGGAGTGCAGCCACAAAGAAAAGGGACAGCAGAATCCTTGCCATTGTGAGTAGAGACCTTGTAGCAGCTGAAGGGCACTACCACAGGTCATGCTATAGACTTTACACCAAAGAAGAGGTTTCCAAAGGAGAGGTTGCCAGCAATGAAGATGATGATGCTGCAGCCCAGTATGAAGCTGCTGTGAATAAGGCATACAATGAGCTGTTCCTCTTCATCAGGATGGAGCTTTTTGGCAATCCTCAAGTGATGACAATGACTGATCTCTCTTCTAGACTGGTAGCTTCAATGAACTCCCAAGGCATTGCCCAAGTCAAGGAATCAACCAAGAAGCACATAAGGCGAAACCTGGAGAGTGAGTTTGCTGGAGCCTTGCAGATATTCCCTGATGAGAAAGGAAAATTCCTCCTCTATCCCGATAACTTGTCCATGAGGGAACTTGCCAAAGAAAATCGGTCTCTCAAAAGGGAGCTGCAGACCCTGAAAAGTGTCAGTGCACAAGATGTTATAGCCAAAGCAGCCATCAAATTGAGAGCAGACATTAAAAGTCAAGATGTTCCTCAAACCTGGCCGCCTGAAGTCAAACCAGAAGCAGAATGTCCTACCATTCCAGAGTCGCTCATTATCTTCCTGTACTCTCTACTCACAGGCTCAAATGATCCTGATCATGCATCCCAGAGAGTGCAGTGCCTTCTGCAGTCATTTGGCCATGACAAAGTATATGCAGTGACATGTGGAAATACCAAGCCTTCCAAGCACATTGTTCTGCCATTCAGTGTCAAATCGTTGACAGGAAATGTAGAGTTGATAAACATCCTCAACCGACTTGGTCACAGTGTGTCCTATTCACAGAGGGAAGAGATCAACACTGCCCTGTGTCTCCAGAAACTCTCATCATCAGGGAGTGGCATTGCCCTTCCAGCTAACATCCATCCTGGCATATTCACAACTTTAGCCTGGGACAATATCGACCGTCTTGAAGAAACTGTCAGTGGTGAGGGAACATCTCACAGAGTCAATGGGATTGCTGTGCAAGCAAAGCCAGTCAACCCACTTCCTGTCCAACCCATGCCCACTGTTCCCAAAACAAAGAAGAGAAGCATTGATGGACCCCCACCAATGTTACCAACTTACAATGCTGGACAACGGGTAGGGCCACCACAAAGCAAAAAGTCAGATGCCGATACTGCAGCCAATACTAAGCTTGCCAGAGAGAAAAACCTTCTTTGGGTCCTAGCACGCATGTCACAACAAGAAGAACAGTCAGTCAGCAGCTGGACAGGCTTCAACATCCTGACTCGAGGAGAGATGACGGTCATCCCCGACAATATAGGCTATCTGCCTACCATCAATGCTCCAGCGACACAAATGTCTACTGTCAACGAGGTGCTTAACCAGTCACTGAGCATCATGCAGTGCTTAGGCCTGAGGAAGATTGTCTGTGTCTTTGACCAAGCCCTGTATGCGAAGGCTGTCGAGATCACATGGAAACACCATGACAAGTTCCATGATATCATCGTTAGGCTTTGGGGTATTCCACACCATCTGCACACTGCTGGCAATAATAGGAAAGCGTTTCCAAGATGCTGGACTCAAAGACCTCTGCATTGAGTCTGGCATGATTGTAGAAGGCTCAATTGCTGGTGTTATGGATGGCCGCAAGTACAACAGGGCAGTGCGACTACACAAGCTCCTGTATGAGGCTCTCATGCGACTGACCTTGAATGGTTTCCTGTCCTGGTTGGAAGAAACTCACAGGAATGACATGGTTCACCTGAATGAAACACTGAAGACCATTGACAGCCTTGGGAAAGAAGTCTCACAACATGCTTTGAAGGAGGTCCTCGAGAACAGCTCTTGTACACGCATCATGGATCTATTTGAAGTCTACCGTGAGTTCCTTAGAGGTGGAAACGGCAGCCTCTCGAACTTCTGGATGTCCTATTTGGACATGGTTGAAATCTTGTTGGGGCTCATCCGAGCATCCAGAGAGGGAGACTGGATGCTACACTTGGCTAGCATTCGAGCAATGATCCCATGGTGCTTTGCTTATGACAGGATGAATTATGCACGCTACCTCCCCTACTACTACGCCCAGATGTCTGAGCTGCCCATCACACACCCAGATGTGTACACAGAATTCATGGAAGGAGGCTTCTCAGTCCAACTGGGCTCCACCAATCCCTTTGGCCGAATCCCTGTTGACCAAGCTATAGAAGAAACGGTGAACAAAGACACCCAAACAGCTGGAGGGACAAAGGGATTCAGCTTGAAGCCAGGAGCTGTGACCAAATATTATCTCACAGCTGAGTATAGAAGCATGTACCTCAGACAGCTGAGAGACCTGACAGGTCAAGGCAGGTGCAAATGGTCTCATCCAGATCTACAGAGTCCAAGGATCAAGAGAGATGAAGCAGATGTCCAATCTCTCATGGACCTTATGGAGAATAACTGGCTCAATCCTATGTCCCCTGATGAGATTGATTTGGTTAGCCTCTCCACTGGCAACATGGCTCCACCTGATGTGACCATAGATCTCTTGAGAGCTCTTGAGAAAGGAGAAGAGGCCTACCAAGCATTCCAGCAAACAAGGTTAGATGCAGACCCACCACCTGTGAAATTCCACGACAAGATGACCAAGCAAAGTCTGAAAACATTCTCCAATGTCAGCACAAAACAAGCTCATGGAAAGAAAGCACAGGATGTGGTTCTGAAGGCAGATAGAAACCTTTTCAGTCACATGATCCTGTTGGCTGAAAGCAGGAAGGTGAATCTGAAGGATGTCCTTGCCTACCCATTGGGCCCACTACCATGGGCACTGGCAAATGCTGATGGGTCCTTACGAAAAACAAACAAGGCTGCACTTGCCAGAGAGCTTGAAAAGAATGTATCTCCTGCAGAAGACATCCCAATCCCATCTACTTCCATCATTGATGGGATGAGCCTGGTCCAAAAAATGAATGGCAACAACAAAACCTTTGCACAGGTGGCAGTCAGCCTTGACCCAGGTCCTCCATGAGGGAGCACAGAGTGGGAGGAATGATGTTGTTTTTGATGTCTATCACCAGACTTCGATCAAAGATGCTGAACGACTGAACCGGGGTGGAGACATCACTGTCCAGTAAAAGAATCTTGCAGGGGGACACCACGTCCAGCAGTGGAGAACATTTCTGTGCAGTTCCTCCAACAAGACCAGTCTCATCAAGTTTCTGGTGGAAGAGTGGAAACTCCCACGATACAGAGCTATGCTGCATGGCAAGGTGTTGTACATGACCTGTGAGGAAACCTGCTACAAGTTGACAGAAGATGGGTGTGAGGAAGCAGCAGAACTGCACTCCACACATGAAGAAGCTGACACCCGTCTGCTCCTGCATGCATTGCATGCAGCAAATGCGGGCTCAAAGTCAGTTATCATCACAGCTGAGGACACTGATGTCATGGTGCTTTGTCTTGGCTTCCAGAAGGACATCACCTGTCCCATCTACCAGAAGTGTGGGACTCAGAACCGCACACGGTTTGTCGACATCACCAAACTGGCAAGTTCACTTGGAGACAGCATCTGTGACAGCCTAATTGGCTTACATGCCTTCACAGGCTGCGACACTGTCAGTGCATTCGCTGGTCGAGGGAAGCTGAATGCCCTGAAGATAGTGAGAAAGCACACTTCCTGCCAAGAGACTTTTAGTCAACTGGGACAGACATGGAATGTGAGTGATGAGCTGTTCCAGAAAATTGAGCAGTTCACCTGTCGGATGTATGTTGCTAATAGCAGCACTGCTGAGGTGAACAAACTGCGTTACCAGCTCTTCTGCACCAAAAGGGGAGAGGTTGAGTCCAGCCAGCTGCCACCATGTAGAGACTGTCTCTTTATGCATGTTCAACGAGCCAACTATCAGGCAGCAATATGGAAGTGCTGTCTGCAGGCTAACCCTGTGGTGCCAAGCCCTACTGAGTATGGATGGACAGACGATGAAGGCAAGCTGGCCATTTACTGGATGCGCTCCCCACCTGCACCAGATGTGGTCTTGGAAATGCTAACATGCAAGTGTGTGCATTCATGCAAAATGCCAAGCTGCATGTGCCTGTCAAATGGACTTCCATGCACAGACATGTGCAGGTTACAGACCTGCAGTAACCAAAAACAGCAGGATGGTCCAGAACTGGACTTTGAACTTGGGGAGTCAGATGATGAGAGAAACGAGCAGTGATGAATGACAGTGTGATGATTCTGATGGTATTACTGTGGTAGTAGTCTATTGATGCACAGGATGTTGATTCTGGACTTGGTTACCCAGCGCTTGATAACAATAATGTAACCATATTCACATATACCCATTACCCTACCCATTACCATTACATATACCCACTAATGATATGGGATTACATGTATCATTGACTAAGTATATGTAAATGTCAATGTTGTTTAAAATATTAAAATAGTTCATTACCTCACTATGGTATTCCTTTTTATCATGTATTTTGATTGTGTATTTAAACAAATGTATAGAGACCAGTTTGTGACCTAACTGGCTTTGGTCTAGTTCTCATTTAAGGCTCACAATCACCTCACACAATGAAATAGTATGGGTATATTATACATTTTCTGAATCTTTACAGTCCTGTGAGTATTCCAGTTTTTGTGTTTTGTGTCCCTGATATTCCTAGATGCCACAGGGCTAAAAGAAAGTATATAGTTTAGGCGAACATTGCAGAAAGATGTGTGTTATTGACGGGTTGAAGAGCTCAAGTGACCTCTATATTTGTGAGAAATATCCACAACAGGGCTTGAATAAAAGCTAAGAAGGTCCCCTTTAAAATGATACCAAAGACAATACTATAGAACATTGAAAAATGTCCTGACCATGAGGCTAAACCAGGATATGCACCAGCGTCTAAAATGCAATTTAGTTTAGCGGGTGGTTAACTTCATGAGCTGATAACTGTGATACAGCTGCCACTCAGGAATGGTTATCATACCAAAATATCATCTACAGACATGGATCCTTTCAAAAATTATAAGTAAGTTTTGCCACCTTGAGTGTACCGAAATATCGTCTGGCCCATGGACTATTAGGGTAGGTTATGGTTAGAGTAAGGTTAGAGTAAGGTTAGGTTAAGGTTAGAATAAGGTTAGGGTAAGGTTAGAGTAAGGTTAGGGTAAGGTTAGAGTAAGGTAGTAAGGTTAGGGTAAGGTTAGAGTAAGGTAGTAAGGTTAGGGTGAGGTTAGGGTAAGGTTAGAGTAAGGTTAGGGTAAGGTTAAGGTAAGGTTAGAGTAAGGTTAGGGTAAGGTTAAGGTAAGGCTAGAGTAAGATTAGGGTAAGGTTAGAGTAAGGTTAGGGTAAGGTTAGGGTAAGGTAGTAAGGTTAGGGTAAGGTTAGGGTAAGTTTAGAGTAAGGTTAGGGTAAAGTTAGAGTAAGGTTAGGGTAAGGTTAGGGTAAGGTTCAGGTAAGGTTAGAGTAAGGTTAGGGTAAGGTTAATGTAAGGTTAGAGTAAGATTAGGGTAAGGTTAGAGTAAGGTTAGGGTAAGGTTAGAGTAAGGTAGTAAGGTTAGGGTAAGGTTAGGGTAAGGTTAGAGTAAGGTTAGGGTAAGGTTAGAGTAAGGTTAGGGTAAGGTTAGGGTAAGGTTCGGGTAAGGTTAGAGTAAGGTTAGGGTAAGGTTAGAGTAAGGTAGTAAGGTTAGGGTAAGGTTCGGGTAAGGTTAGAGTAGGGTTAGGGTAAGGTTAGGGTACGGTTACGTTAAGGTTAGAGTAAGGTTAGGCTAAGGTTAGGGTAAGGTTAGAGTAAGATTAGGGTAAGGTTAGAGTAAGGTTAGGGTAAGGTTAGGGTAAGGTTAGAGTAAGGTTAGAGTAAGGTTAGGGTAAGGTTAAGGTAAGGTTAGAGTAAGGTTAGGGTAAGGTTCGGGTAAGGTTAGAGTAAGGTTAGGGTAAGGTTAGAGTAAGGTTAGGGTAAGGTTAGGGTACGGTTACGTTAAGGATAGAGTAAGGTTGGGTAAGGTTAGGGTAAGGTTAGAGTAAGGTTAGGGTTAGGGAATGAACATAGTTGATGAGGGTCCTCACAAATATGAATAAATGTGCATGCAGCTGGGAGTTTGTATGTTGAGGAGGGGAGGAGCAGAAGGAGGACTTGCTTCTATCCATGAATTTGAAATGTTTTCCTAAAGATGTACTCGCCTGTTATTCATTGCTTATTAGATATTTGAACTTCAAACGAGAACCACACTTTTTATATATATTATATATATATTATATATATATTATTATATATAATAATATAATTTTGTTATTGTATTATAATACATACATAATATATAATTATATTATATTCTATTATACTATAATAATATATTATTATTTTGTTTTTATATCAATTTTAATTTATTTGTATTAATATTTATGTGGTGAGGGAAGACATGCAGGTGGCTGGTGTGACAGAGGAAGATGCAGAAGACAGGAAGAAATGGAAACGGATGATCCGCTGTGGCGTCCCCTAACGGCAGCAGCGGAAAGTAGTAGTAGATTATTATATACATATTATGATAATATTATATTATGTATGATAATATCATACATTATATATAACATTTTTACACTACTAAGCGACTGATCCAAACACACACACACACACACACACACACACACACACACACACACACACACACACACGCACTGCATGCAAAGTAAAGGCATTTTGGACGTCATGTAGGAACAACATCTTGGTTTGTGTACTCGACTTGCTAAAACAGACGTGAAAACGGAGGCACGGACAATTCATGGCTGACCGCAGCTTCTAATAGTGAACAGCTACGTGGTATTTTGATCAGACTGCGCACAAACACACAAACGAGCAACCCAAGCAGAGAACTGTGGCTCTGGGAGCTTTAAACACAACACGGTCGGGGTTTTATTTGTTTATTTATTTTATTTTATTTTATCTTGTCATCTTAGACCCCGTTTACACTTGGTTTTAAAATGCGTTTTTTTTGCGATCGGATCACAAGTGGACGGCGCTAAATACAGGTGTAAACGACCACCAAAACGTTTTGTGAACCGGTTTCTCAAACCACTTGCCGAGGTGGTCTGGGACGCATTTGACCGCATATCTTCTGTAGTGTAAACGCTAATGCGTCCTGATGCGTCCCCGGCAAGGACGTAACAGGAGATCTTCTTCTTCTTCTTCTTCTGCTGCTTCTTCTTCTTCTTCTTCTTCTTCTTCCTCGGAGTAACGAAATCTGATCACAAGGGGTCAGCAGGACGCATTTGGAGACGCCTGATAGACGCAGGTGTAAACGGCGCTGTCTCCCTGTCCACTTGTGACCCCATCGCCCAAAACGCATTTTAAAACCAAGTGTAAACAGAGTCCTACTCTCTCCCTCCTGACTGGCAAAAAAAAAGATGCTCCACTTCTTCATCTCAAACTGAATCAAGACTTTCTTTTCCAAGTAAATACGCACGCGCAAAGAGACAAACCAATACGTGCGCACAAAACGATGCACGTGCAACGCGCGCGTACAGCAGCTTCTCACCTGCTGCGCTGCTCGTGTTCGTGACCGAAGAATTCCCGCAGCCCATCTCCCACCAGGCTCAGTCGGTCCCGCCAGCGAGGAAAGGAGGAGGAGGAAAGAGAGAGGAGAGGGAGCGGCGGACCAACGGAGGATAAAAACAGATGGTTATCAGGAAAGAGCCACAATGATGAGGGAGTTGAGCGGAAGGACAGATGAGCCGAAGGTTGGAAAATCAGAGGAGGGGGGTGTATTTCGTTCCTGTTCAGTTCCCTCAGGTGTTTTATCCTCTTCAATGCCCCCCCTCCCCTCGTCTCTCTCTCTCTCTCTCTCTCTCTCTCTCTCTCTCTCTCTCTCTTTCTCTCTCTCTCTCTCTCTCTCTCTCTCTCTCTCTCTCTCTCTGTCCGCCTCTTTCCCTTTTTCCTTGGTCTCTCCCTCTGCCTGTCCACTCTCCCTGCAAGACGCGGGCAGCTCGGCGAAGAGATGTAGTGAACTAACGCCACCGATGAGAGAAGAAGGGAGGCGAGACGCAATCAGCGGGGAAAGTGTGTATGTGTGTGAGAGAGAGGGGGAGAGAGGGGGGTGGGGGGACGATAAAGGAAGACGGGCGGAGGGGCGGAACCCACATGGGGGTCGTAAATGTATATGTGTGCAATCAGCAGCGATGCTCAGTCATGTGTCGTGGAGAGCCACGTGCATGCGGGTGGCTTTCTGACCAAACACTGCAATATCTCATTTCACTGATTAGTCCTCTATTGTCTGGCTGAAGGTGTGTTGATTAGCGAAATCAGCTCGTCAACCTGAGTGTGAACCTACATACACATGGCCCTCGACTGACTACCACTGGTATACAGTGTAGTATTGCAGCGACCGGGGGAGGCGGTCGGCCTGACTGTCGGCGGTTCTGCGCTGGGGGAGCGCAGGGGCTGAGGGACTGTTATGTTGTGATGTTGTGTTCATGTTTTGGTTATTGCTGCGTTGTTTGCTTGGGGGTTCGACCCGGACTAAGTAGGCGACCATTTTACTGATTGTAGGAGCGTGACTAAGACTAATGTTTCCAATAGTGACCTGGGGGGGGGTCCATTGTTCGGCAACCGTTTTTGGTGTAAAAATAAAAGAGCACTCCCGGGGTCGTGCGGTGTATGGGACACGGGAGCTGACGCATGGTGGCGCTGCACCAGAACAGACTCTCCTCGTACCACCCCCTTGCTCCACCTGTTGTGGGGGCCGAGGGCGACCAGCGGCGATGCTAGGGTCTGTTGGGGCCCCAGGCAAACATTCTCAGGAGGGGCCCCCAACCAGTGTTCATCGCCATTATGTATCTTCATCGCCATTATGTATCTTCATCGTCATTATGTACGTACATCGAAGAGCGCAGGCAGTGCACGTGCAACGCGAATGACATGGGGCCCCTACAAGGGAGGTTTCCTACTGTGATGTCATGTCATTGTAAATCGTCCATTGGTTGTGTAAAGTGGAGGGGGTTGCGGTCACTGCTTTGGAGTAAATGTTGTCAGCACTCGGGGGCCCCCTACTGCCTGGGGCTCCAAGCAGTTGCCTGGTTTGCCTCTGAGGGCGACGGTAGCACCTCGTGCACCGATCAGTGTGCCTCTCCCCCAGTTGCGCCTCCTCTGAGCCTCATGTAGCCCGTGGAATTAGATACCACACAGGACATAATTACTTCCGGGGTTCTTGTAGCTTTAATTTTATTGTTTGAACCTTCGAATGCAGATCGTTTTACTGAGTGCATAAATTCCTGTGTCTTTCGAGCAAACAGCTCATAAATGTTCACAGATGTGGCAAGTTTAACAGAAAAGATTTTAAAAGGAAAATTATTATGTAGCTGGCTAATAACACTATGGTGTAAACAATTTCACACACGATGCAGGGACCACAACGCACACACGGCTGTTCATTTCCATGCTTTACTAGGAACTCTTCTTCTGTTGGTTACAACCCAGACAACAGCAATATAGAATACAGGTGCCACCTAGTGGTCACTGGTAGAATAGCCTCATCCATACGTAACATCTCCCAACTAAAATATGTTGTACATCAACAATGCAAAAATCACTTCCCGGAACAAAGATTAAGTGACAAAGGCGTAATGTTACTTCCCAAAAGTACATTCAAAACAATGTTATTTTCCGGTATACATTCAGACCCCGTATTTGTTTTCCAATATTTTTATACTCAAAAGTCTCAGTCTCTTTACCACATTATCAATGTGTTTACTCAGCAGAGTAACGTGCAGGTGATTTAGTATGTCTCACCGGACAGCGCGAGTGTCTAACAGTCTCCGCTGTCTTAGTAGGTCCAGCACCAGCTGGTTCACTGGAGTGAGGTGTCTCCGTGGGCTCGATAGCCACTGGAACTGGATTAGTGTTCTCATCAGTGTGAGATGCAGGGGTACCGAGGTGACGTGTAGTACCACCAGCACTACGTTGAGGTGACATAGGGAAGCTGGTAGGAAGGTGGACTGCAGAGCTGGCAGCGTCCGCGTGTGCCTGCTCTGTTCGAGTCAACATCTGATCCACATGGCGTTTCCACACTCCCTGTGCTCCCACCTTGACCTCGTATGACACTGGTCCCGTTTGAGTCATTACAACTCCTTGTGTCCACTTTTCCTCCCCCTTCCGGTAATCACGAACAAGGACAGACTCACCGACTGCAAAGTGTCCGGCCTTGGAGTGTTGTTGACGGCGTTGCTGCTGTGAGTCTTGAGAGCGATGAACAACCCCAGCCACACTGGGTTTGAGAAAGTCCAGTCGCGTGCGTAGCATGCGCCTTGTGAACAGCATAGCCGGCGGTTCCTTTGTCGTGGCGTGCGGGGTGTTGCGATACATCAACAGGAATGTGTCGAGCCGCTGTTGCACTGGTGCGGCACCCCTGGAGGATTTGAGGGCGTGTTTGAAAGTCTGTACAAAGCGCTCGGCCAGGCCGTTCGTAGCAGGGTGATACGGCGCTGAGCGAATGTGCTTGACTCCATTGGCTTTCAGGAATGTGGCGAATTCCTCAGAACAGAACTGGGGTCCATTGTCGCTTACGAGAATGTGAGGAAGGCCGTGGCGACTGAAAAGGCCCCTCAGTACTGTGATGGTCTTGCTTGCTGTGGTGCTATCCATGATTTGCACCTCGGGCCATTTAGAATGAGCATCTACGACCACAAGATACATGTGTCCTTCAAATGGACCAGCAAAGTCCACGTGAATCCTTTCCCAAGGACTGGAAGGCCACATCCATGGATGTAGAGGGGCAAGACTCGGTTCTTTCTGACTACGCTGGCATGAGTGGCAGGATTTGGCCTGGAGCTCGATCTGAGAGTCAATACCTGGCCACCAGACATACGACCGTGCCAAGCTTTTCATCCTCACTACCCCTGGGTGTGCTGTATGTAGCTCGTTGAGCACCCGGGGCCGTAGCTTGGGTGGCACTACCACTCGTGTGCCCCACATGAGGCATCCCTGTTGGATTGTGAGGTCATTTTGACAAGTCAGGAAAACAGACAGTTCAGTATCTGTGTTTTTCGGGTTTGGAAAATGTCCAGTAGTGACCATCTCTAGTACGCGAGACAGTGTAGGGTCAGATCTAGTGTTGTTTCGGATATCAGTGGTACTGATTGGTAGTGTGTCTAACTGTGACATGTAAAACACATCTACGGTGTCTATCTTGTCATCGTGAGTGTCCGGAAGTGGCAACCTTGACAGTCCATCTGCATTAGTATGTGCTGAAGCCTTATGATACTCTATAGTGTAATCATGCGCTGACAAGAGGAGCGCCCAGCGCTGCATGCGGGCTGTGGCCATCGACGGCGTACTCCTCACTGGACTGAGAATGGAGGTCAGCGGGCGATGGTCTGTGAGTAGAGTGAACTTGTTACCATAGAGATACTGGTGAAACTTATGTATGCCAAAGACTATCCCCAGCGCCTCTCGCTCAATCTGGGCGTAGTTCTGCTCTGCTTTGCTGAGTGTTCTTGACGCATAAGCGATAGGTTTCTCTACACCATCAGGCATGACGTGAGAGAGTACAGCCCCTACCCCATAGGGTGAAGCGTCACAGGCTAGACGGAGGGGCAGCTCAGGGTTGTAGTGGGTTAGCACCTTCTGAGATACCATGAGCTCTTTCACTTTTCGGAACGCTGCCTCACAAGCTGTAGTCCACTGCCATTTCTTCCCTTTGTGCAGCAGTGCGTTCAGTGGTTGCAGGATGGTTGCCAGGTCCAGGATGAAACGTCCATAGTAGTTTATCATTCCGAGGAGTGAGCGTAGTTGGCTAACGTTGGTGGGTGCCGGTGCCTCCACAACAGCGCGTTCCTTCTCTGGCGACTTGTGGAGCCCGGCAGCATCGATGATATGACCTAGATACTCTACTGACTCCTGGAAAAACATGCACTTATCCTTTTTGACATGGAGACCATACTCCTCCAGTCTCGTGAGAACTTCGTCCAGGGCTTTCAGGTGGGTCTCTTCATCTGGCCCACTAACCAGAATGTCATCGAGATAACAGTGCGTGAATGGCAATCCAACGAGCACTTGATCCATAGCCTTCTGGAACAACGCCGGTGCCGACGCAATACCGAAGGGCAAGCAGTTGTAGCAGAAAAGTCCTTTTTGTGTGGAAATAGTCAGTAGCTTCCTCGACTCCTCCACTACTTCCATCTGTAGGTATGCGTTTGACAAGTCCAGTTTACTGAAGCGTTGACCTCCAGCTAGCGATGCAAAGAGATCCTCAATGCGTGGAATAGGATACTTGTCCACACAGAGTGCTTGGTTGAGGGTGACTTTGAAATCACCACAAAGTCTCACCGTGCCATCCTTCTTGTTGACAGGAACTACGGGTGTGGCCCAGTCACTATGCTCCACTGGTGAGATCACGCCAAGGTCAGTGAGGCGGGTCAGTTCAGCCTCTACTTTGGATCTCAGAGCATAGGGCACATTACGTGGTGGGCAGAATTTGGGTATGCTATCAGGTTTAAGAGTCACTCTCGCCTTAATGTCTTTCATTGAACCCAACCCAACCGAGAACACAGCAGAATGCCGCTTTAGTACAGCATCTAAACTGTCTTTCTTTTCAAGTTGTACACCATACACAGTTTTTAAGTCTTTCCAGTTAAGCTTAATAGCTCTCAGCCACTCTCTACCAAATAGTGGAGCTGCATTCACTTTTACAACATACAATGGTAACTCAGCTGTTTGCTTATTCAGGTTTACTTTCACATTAATAACCCCTTCTGGTAACAAAGGTTCACCTGTATACGTCCTAAGGACTACATCAGTAGGCTGCAATGGCACCTTTTTCATTGTACTTTTATACTGTTCCCATGAAATTAAAGATACAGCAGCCCCTGTGTCTAATTCCATTTCAATTTTCTTACCATTTATTTCAGGTAACACAGATATACGTGAATATTTATCCTTACGAAACAGTGCATAACATGGCAATTTGTTATCATTGTCAGATTTAGTCCCTTCACTTGTACTTTCATTGTCACTGGCCTCCACACAATGCACTTTCTTCTTCTTATCTCTCCCGCTGTGTTTGGATGCGTTGCTTTTGCCTTTAAACTCCGGTTTCCCTTCTCTGTATTTCCTCTCTCTGCCATAGTCATTCTTGGGTTTACTTTTACACATGCGACCAATGTGGCCTTTCCTGCCGCATTGATGGCAGTCTCTATCTTTATACCAACAGTCATCATCACTATGATTTGTCTTTCCACACCGCCTGCATTTGGCATGGGATGTTTGAGAGAGAACGGCATTTACCTTTAACGAGCCGCTCAACTGTTGTGCGTCACGCGCCACTGTTTCTGCTGAAACTGCATAAGTGACCGCTTTCTGAAAGGTCAAATTGTCCTCGGTCAACAGGCGCTTCTGAACCGTTTCACTTTTCAGTCCACAAACAAACCTTTCCCGTAGTGCATCCTCTAAGTAGCCACCAAACTCACAATGCTCGGAAAGTCGTTTAAGCACAGCAACATACTGAGCCACCGACTCACCGTCCTCCTGATTCCTCTTGTGGAAACGGAATCTCTCTGCTATCACTATCGGTTTGGGGGCGAAATGTCCTTTCAACACCTTTACAATGTCATCATACGTCTTCTCCCCAGGCTTATCTGGAGCAATCAGACTGCGCAATAATCCGTAGGTCTTTGGCCCTATCACACTCAATAGAACCGGCACCTTCTTAGCATCCCTGATCTCATTAGCCAGGATATAATTCTCAAAACGCTCAATATACGTTGCCCATTGTTCACCGGATTCCTAAAATGGTTCCATACCGCCAATAATTCCCGCCATGATGCGTCCTTCTGGTTCCTTTTCCCTTTCTTCTCCGCTACAACTGCGTGGATGACTTCGTCCAAACAAGTAGAAAACTTCCCTTTTCACGGCTACTTTGGTGCCTAAAAGTTTCTACTCCACATCTCGTCGCCAATTTATATTATGTAGCTGGCTAATAACACTATGGTGTAAACAATTTCACACACGATGCAGGGACCACGACGCACACACGTTGTTCATTTCCATGCTTTACTAGGAACTCTTCTTCTGTTGGTTACAACCCAGACAACAGCAATATAGAATACAGGTGCCACCTAGTGGTCACTGGTAGAATAGCCTCATCCATACATAACAAAAATAATAAATACAAAATACAAAATACGGTGCAAAATACGGCAGTGGACTATGTATGTTAAACGGGGTTTAACAAAGACATGTGGAACTTCCTGAAGATTGCGCAACTTCCCACTCTGTCAGTTACCTTTAAACAGAATTAAAATGCATATAAAACCTTTACATTTCCCTTACTACCCAAATACAATGGCATGGTGTGGCTTTATGCACGCCAACATTACCTTGTCATGCCTGCAATGGCGAACAGTGGTCGATGGCTCGCGCCCAAAATCACCGAACATCAACTCCAGTAGCGTCTAAATCAAACCATCATGTCAAATTACCGACGTACAATATTGTTTGGAATGATGTTACAGGTATATTTCACAAGATATTTACACCTACTTACTACGGAGTCAGAGCACCGTCACACCGCAATCTTCAGGTGGTTCACACAAGAAAAAAAGAAAGAATACCCAAGATGCACTTGGATAACTTGCAGAAAGAGTACCCAAGATGCACTTGGATAACTTGCAGAAAGAGTACCCAAGATGCACTTGGATAACTTGCACGGAGTTACAATAAAAGTCAGCAACACTGCCACTTACTGGTCAAAACATGCAATGACAACCAAAACTATAAAAATACACTCACAATCTGCTTCACAATTTAAATACATCAAATGACATTTTACATGGCTTGACAGTGTAACAATTACATATATTAACAGTTAAACTATACTAAATTTAAGTGGAAATCATTTAACATATTTAACAGATTTACCACCCGGCTACACTCAGGTGGCCTGTTTGCCAGCGATGGCACCCTGGAGATTTGAGAGATTATGTATTGAGTGATGGGGTCGTCCTGACCCCTCAGGTAGGGGCTATGTAGCGACCGGAGGAGGTAGGTGGTCGCTCTGACTGTCAGCGGTTCTGCGCTGGGGGAGCGCAAGGGCCTATGGGACTGTTAACGTTCATGTTAAAATGTATGTTTTAGTCAGGGGCGGATCTACCGGGGTGACGTGGGGTGGTAGAAAATGCCTTGCCACCCCAGTTCTGAACAATCTAATTTTTTAAAAAAGAAAAGAAAAAAAATATATATGAAAAGTTGTGGCTGGCTGGAAACAAAGACAGTCTTCGTGTCAAAGTGTACTACCCAGTCATTGATAACATGGTTAGAGAAATAGAAAGACGATATTCAAATACCAACTGCAACATCAGTAAAGGTGTCCAGGCACTAAGTCCTTCAAGCAGTAGTTTTTTGAGAGAGGAGGCTGTTCTGCTATTGGCCAATGTTTATGAGTCAGATACTGATGATCTAAAACGCGAACTTCATCAGACAATGAGAGTGTTAGATAGACTACAGACAACGGAAAAAGAGAGTCCTAGCACTCTGATGGAATTTGCACAATTTTTGGAGCCATACCAGGATGTGTTCTATGAGCTGTCAGGTTGTGCAGAATAGCTGTAGTGTTAGCAGTGAGCAGTGCAGCATGTGAACGGAGTTTTTCAACTCTCAGGATCATAAAGAATTATTTGCGGTCTACTATGACAGGGAATAGATGGGAAAGTTTGGCTATACTCAGCACTGAATCAAAACGCAGCAAAGCTTTGGCTCTAAATAAGTTTGTTGGGCGTTTTGCAAAACAACATGGTAATCGCCGTATTCAGCTCTTGTAGATTCATAGCTCTGCTCGCTAGCGTAAGGCTTTTTCTGGAAAGTCATGAATATGTGTAATGTACATGCTCATTTCATTTCTTTTTTGCCAGAATGATATGGTCCAAAGAATCTTATTGCATTGTTGATGAAAATTAGGATGTTGAAAGCAGGCCTATCATTTCCATCCACTTCATTCCAGTTGAAATTGTCACGCCCCGTCTGGATAGTTAAGTTATCTTTTGTTTCTCCCAGTGTTCTTTGTCTTGTACTTCCTGTTTTATTTTGATACTCACCTCTTGTCTCGTTTCAGGTCCTTTACTTCCTGCCCTCACGTGTCTCCCTCCTGTGTGATTACCTGCCCTGCCCTAATGTGTTGCACCTGTGTCTCAGTGTCTCCCCTCCTCCAGAGTACATAGTCTTAGTGTTCCCTTCCTACTGTGCCAGTTCGTCTCGTTCCTTTTGACAGCGTTCCAGCATTTTTCCTCTTGTGTAAGTTTCTTCAGCCCTATAGTTTCCTGACCTGTTTTTGACTTTTTTGACCTCGCCTTTCGCCTGCCGATTTGGACACTGTTGCCTTGGTATCTGACCACCTGTGTACCGACCTCGTTCCTATTAAAAGGACTGATTTTTGTGAACAGAGACTGAGTCTGCGTTTTGAGTCCAAGCCTGTGGTTCAGTACTGACAGTACGAACTGGCCATAACATGGACTCAGCGGACTCAGATACAGTATGCTCTGTGCTCTGGGCACAGGTTCACAAAATCCAGGGTCGAGATGAACAGATCAGTCTTCTTCGCCATGAAGTGAAGGAGCTCACAGACCGTCAGGAGTCCCTCTTGGCAGCTTTCGGAACCCAGCTCAACCATCTCTTTGACCAAATGCGGAAGATGCAGAACCCGCCAGGCTCTGCCTTATCGACACCGGCGGCACCTCCGGGTTCTGGGTCCGATGCTGCTTCTTCTACGCCCGCCACTCCGTCCCTACCTCTCCATCTTTCCAGACCAGAGCGTTTCTGCGGAGACACAGGTGACTGCAGAGCTTTTCTAACCCAGTGTGATTTCCATTTTGAGCTTCAGGCTGCTGCCTTCCCCTCTGACCGCTCAAAGATTTCATACATTATTTCTCACCTGACTGGGAGAGCGGAGGCCTGGGCGACGGTAGAGTGGAGTCGGAAATCACCTGTCTGCAATTCACTGTCGCTGTTCTCCAAGACCACACAGATCTTCTAGCAGACAGCCCCTGGACGGGAGGCAGCCCGAGCCCTGGTGAGACTGTGACAGGGTAAGAAGAGGGTCTCTGATTATGCCATAGAGTTCCGCACTCTAGCAGCAGAGAGTGATTGGAACCAGCCAGCCTTGTTTGATGCATTTCTTGATGGACATTCTGACACTCTCAAAGACCAATTAGCCCCCCTGGACCTACCTGCAGAGCTGGATTCCCTTATAGCCCTGGCTATAAAGATTGACAAGCGTCTGTATGAGAGAGAGAGAGGCAGAACCAGACCCTGCAGGTCCCCACCGCTCCAGCAGAGGCAACAGGTCAGCAGCGCCTCGTCTTCTTCTTCTTGCTGACTCTATCACAGCGCCTCCCCCAGACACGGAGGAACCTATGCAGCTTGGCCGAACCCACCTGACCCCAGTGGAACACCAGAGATGAGTTTCAGAGGGTTGCTGCATCTACTGTGGCCAACAGGGCCACTTCATCGCCTTCTGCCGGTTAAAAGACCGGGCTCACCAGTGAAGGTGAGGGCACAACACCAGGGCCATTCACCTGGCCCTGGTGTTGGAGGGAAAGGTTTTGCAGGTGCTCCTTGGCAGCGGGACCTCCAGGCCCTGACCATGGCGCTGGAGAGGCGATTCAGGCAGTGGCCCATTACTGACCAAACAGGGAGCAGCTAGCCAGCCACCGCCAAGAGGGAGAGAGCCTGGGCACCTTCACCACAGATGTGCAGCTACATGCCCAACATAGTTACCCGCAGTTCAATGCAGCCACCCAAGAGGAGCTGGCCCTCCATGATTTCCTTCCTCAGCGAGGCTCTCTGCAAAGCTGAATGGGCCGAGGTGGTACTTTCCATGCAGTTTACCCAACAGAAGGCCACTGCTCTCCGACCGCACATCAGGTTGGCTGACTACAATAAAGAGGAGGAGTAGAAGAGGTCTACCAAGTTCAGCTTCCAACACAGCAGTCTCAGTGATGGCCTCCAACATCCAGGCTATGTCCACCTCTGCCAACTGACTGCTGTTACCGGTGTGATGAGCCTGGTCACATAGTCCATGACTGCCCAGCACCAGCACCAAAAGCCAGTCGCCAAGCAGCCGCTGCCCAGCAGGCACAGAACCCCTGTGCTTCTCCGCCCCAGTGGCCCAGATCACCGTCCAAGTCACCCACCTGCACGCCCACCACCAGTAGCCCTGCACCATCCTAACCTGCCTCAGCCTGCCATCCTGCCCTCGCTGAGACGACTGAGGCCATACGCAACTTATGGCAGAGCAGCAGTAACGGCTTTGACCCACAGCAACCCCACCAGTTAAAATAC
Source organism: Lampris incognitus (assembly GCF_029633865.1). Lineage (NCBI taxonomy): Eukaryota > Metazoa > Chordata > Actinopteri > Lampriformes > Lampridae > Lampris > Lampris incognitus. The sequence goes on along the minus strand of NC_079213.1, from coordinate 30,213,065 downwards.
CTCCTTGATGACTACGCGGACATCTTTGCTGCTAGAGACGAAGACTACAGGCAGACTGGGCTGGTTCAGGATGCCATCGAGACTGGCCCTGCCCAGCCCATATGTCCGCAGCCCCATCGGCTGGCCCTTGCTAAACAGCAGGTGGTGGCGGACAAAATCTGTGAGATGGCTGCTACTGGGTTGATTGAGCCCTCCGACAGTCAGTGGGCAGCTCTGGCCGTCTTGGTGAGGGAGAAGGACGGAAGCTGGCGGTTCTGTGTGGACTATCAATGCCTTAACACCGTCACAAAAAAGTAACTCTTACCTGCTCCCTTGAATCGATGATGCCCTCAACCACATCGCGGGGTCCAGCTCGTTAACCTCCCTCGACCTGCACAGCGACTACTGGCAGGTGGAGCTGGCCCCCGACATGAGACCGAAGACCGCCTTCACCATCGAGCAGGGTCTGTGGCAGTTCTGCGTCATGCCGTTCGGGCTCTGCAACACACCGACTACATTCAAGTGGCTGATGGCGAGGGTGCAGGTGGATGTACCCCAGAGCCATTGCATCATGTACCTTGATGACCTGCTTGTATAAGCTAACAACGTTGATGGAGCCCTGTCCAACCTGCGTGAGGTCCTCACCACCATCCATCAGACCAGGCTGTGGCTGAACCCTGTCAAAAGTCACCTGTTGACGAGGGAGATGAAGTTTCAGGGCCGTGTAGTCAGTGCACATGGTATAGCCACTGACTCAGCTAAGGTGGCTGCCGTCTGAGACTGGCCAACCCCTGCTAATGTTGGTGAGCTGTGACGTTTCCTGGGCCTGGCATCATGCTACCACCATTTTTTCCACGCTTTGCCACCATCAACAGTCCACTCCACCGCTTGACCGACCAAGGGCCGACCATTTGACTGGGACGACGCCTGTGCTACAGCCTTCACCCGACTCAAGGTGGCTCTCACTGAAGCCCCAGTCTCGTGCCAAAAGGTCCTTCATCGTTGACACTGATGCCAGCAATGTGGGGATCGGGGCTGTCCTCTCCCAGTGGGGAGGAGATGGGGAGCGTGCTGTGGCCTACTTAGGTCATGCCCTGAGTTAGGCGGAAAAGAATTACTGCATCACCCGATGTGAGATGCTGGCAGTATGACATTTCTGACCATATTTGCACAGCAGCAACTTCCTCATCTGCACCTACCATGCCTCACTTAGCTGGCTGCTGAACTTTAAGCACCCTGAGGGGCCAGGTGGCCCAATGGCTGGAGGCCTTCCAAGGGTATGACTTTGAAATCCTGTATTGGGCAGGGCAACATCATGGCAACGTGCACTGCTATGACTCGTGCACCTCCCAGAAGGTATCGGCCCAGTGCTCCCACACCCCGCTGGAGCAGTACTTAGTGGAGCGAGTAGGGGTGGACATACTTGGGCCTTTCCCTATCACTGACTTCAGCAACCACTAGATCCTCATGGCTATGGACTACTTCACAAGGTGGCCAGAGGCATATGCGGTGCAGGATCAGAGCACCATCACAACAGTAGAGAGACGGGTGGAGATGTTCACCTGCTTTGGAGTTCCCGCCGAGCTCCACAGCAGCCATGGGCAGAACTTCGAGTCCCGGGTCTTCAGTGAGGTCTGCCAGCAGCTGGGGGTGAATAAGACAAGGACAACACCAGTCCATCCTCAAAGTGATGGGCTGATGGAGTGATTTAACTGCACCCTGGCCACCCAGCTTGCCATCCTCACCAGCCAACACCAGTGGGACTGGGACCGCCCCCTGCCCATGGTCTTGTGGTCCTACCGGACTGCTGTCTGGAAGTCTGGTCAGTGCACACCTGCTGCCCTCATGTTTGGGTGGGAGTTCTGGAACCGGTGGACTTGGTGTTCGGGAGCCCCGCCTGAACCTTAGATTGCCGGGGGAAAAGAAATTGACTACTTCCAGAGACTTAGGGATCGCCTACAGGTGGTCTATGACTATACCTGCTGGGCCCAGACCAACTCCGAAGTGCAGCAGAAGAGGGCCTATGATACATGGTGCCTTGGGCAGGCCTTCATGTGAGGGGACAAGGTATGGGTGTATTGTCCTGTTCGCAAGAAAGGGATTTCCCCCAAGCTTCACAGCCACTGGCAGGGGCCCGGTGAGGTCGTAGGCCAGCTGTCTGAGGTGGTGTACTAGGTGCGCATGCCTGGCCAGGGGTGCATGGTAGTGCTGTACCAGAACAGACTCTCCCCGTACCATCCCTTTGCTCTACCTGTTGTGGAGGCAGAGGGCGACAGTAGTACCCTGTGCACCGATCAGTGTGCCTCTCCCCCAGTTGTGCCTCCTCTTAGCCCCAGGTGGCCTGTTTGCCAGCGATGGCACCCTGGACATTTGAGGGACTATGTATTGGGTGATGGGGTCGTCGAGGATGACTGACCCCTTAGGTGGGGGCTATGTAGCAACCGGGGGAGGTGGTCGCTCTGACTGTCAGCAGTTCTGCATTGGGGGAGCGCAAGGGCTGATGGGACTGTTACCGTTCATGTTGAAATTATGTTTTAGTGATGTTGTGTTCATGTTTTAGTTATTGTTGTGTTGTTTGTTTGGGGATTCAACTCAGACTAATAGATGACCATTTTACTGATTGACTGACTGTAGGACTGTGACTAAGACTAATGTTTCTAATAGTGACCCTAGTGTGGAAACCATTGTTCGGCAGCCATTTTTTTGTGTGTAAATAAAAGAGCACTCCCAGGGCCGTGCAGTGTATGGGACATGAGAGCTGTCATAAAAAGAGATCTCTACCTCTCAACTCCTTCTTCCACGCCAGCCCGCCACAGTATGTACAGGATGCCAGTGGTCTCAAATTACAAGTTGACCAGAGGTGAGACAGAAATGATACAACAGATCTTTCTTATAATAATGTTCATCATTTAAGACTGCCTGGGTGTGCATGTCGAACTGAGAAACCCCATCCACAGGAGTCGCAGCCCCTACAAGGATGGGTGGAGCTGCGATTTTAAAAGTGTGGGGTTTCGAGGGGTGGGACATTGACATAATGGAACTCAATATTCCTGAGCATTTTCTTCCTCCCTCACTCCCCTCCCTCTCCTTTGCCTCCTGCTGTCCACAGCAAAACATTGCTTGCATAAGTTGCTCATTTATAGTGTGGAATTATCACTTCTTAGACTACTTACACAAATACTGTGAACTACTTTTACTGTTTTACCAATTCCAGCAGTATAAGTGTCAAGAAATGGTTTTTATCCCACATCAGAGTTAGGCGAAAAGGCTTATTTTTGTTGTCTGTAAAGGAACTGGAGTTGGTCCCCACGCGCTGCACTGCACTGCGGCTGCCCACTGTTCCTAGTGTGTAGGAAGGGTTAAATGTAGAGAAAAAAATCCCTGAGTTCTGAGAAATGACAATAAAGAAATGATAAATGAATCATTTAATCTCAAATCTTAAATTTGTCAGTGCTAGTATGCTGTCTCTGCACTTCTGTTTCACAGTGCTTTGTTGGGCATTGCCTCGGATCTGGAGCCTATTATAACGAGCATTTATGTAGGTCTATAATTCATCCGTCACAAACTTTTATGTCACAAAAAGTGCATGGGTAGGACCTCGTTCAACCAAATCCCTTGGGTTTACAAACATGCATCAAATACACCAGGCCTGTTGGAAAAAATGTTTTTTATTAACAAATAACAACACAAACAATTGATGCCTTTAATTAAATCGAAGGACACGTGTTGCACCGCTGTGTGCCGTCCATCTCAGCCGAGAACAGAGAAGTGTCTGGCTGAGTCCACGTATTAAAATTGAAATGGAGAAGGAGTCGGCCCTGTGATGGTCTGGGCCCTGTGATGGCCTGGCGGCCTGTCCAGGGTGTCTCCCCGCCTGCCGCCCAGTGACTGCTGGGATAGGCTCCGGCATCCCCACCACCCTGAGAACAGGATGAACGGTTTGGATAATGGATGGATGGAAAAGGAGTCACAACATTTAGAGGAAATGAAAGGAAATAATGTGCAAGCACAATATTTGGAGATTTCAATTTCATACCATGCCTACCGTCCTCAAACAATTTATTTTTATTTGTTTTATTGTTTCATGACAAATTCTTTCTATGAGTAAAATGTTGGCTTGTTTCAATTGAATGATGAAAACAAACATCTTTGTAGATGACTCAGACTTTTTACACCTCAATATATAGAAACCTCTGTTTATATATTCTAAAATTATTACACAGCATCTGTAGCTATGTGGAGAAAATTACATTTTCTCACTCTTAAAATCCTTTCCAGATCCCCTCCAGCCATCAGGCGGTGACCACACCCACCACCAGCCGACCAGTGACAGCACCCATGATGACGACAGTGATACGGGCAGTAAGTGGAAGGCGGGCGGAGGCTTCAGCGTAGACAGAGAGTCAAACAGGACAGGGTCTAACATTGAGGGCCCCCGTGTGCCCAGAAAATGGCCAAAGTCCGGGCATGTAGCCCCTCAGCACTGTGGCCTGTGTGGAAAAGCTTGCCAACACAGAGGTAACTTGGTAAAGCATGTGGAGGCGCACTCAGAAGACCCAGAGTGTCTTTGTGGAGTGTGTGGACAGCACTCAAGAGTCCACAGAGGCTCTGATTGGTCACCTTGGGTCTCACAGAGAGACCGGTGGGACCTATGGGGTATGTAGAAAGACCTTTCAGAACATGGAGACGCACGCGAGGAGCCATACGGGCGTGAAACCGTTCAGTTGCAGCATCTGCCCCAAATGCTTCCCCCGACCCGGAGCCCTGAGGAGACACAAGAAGATCCACACGGGGGAGTGGCCCTACGTCTGCCAACACTGTGGGAAGGCATTTGTTGAGAACGGTGCTTTGAAAATACATGTCAGAAGTCACACTTTGGAGATTCAGAGCGGTAAGGATGATGCTGACAGGGGTGAGAATACTGGAAACCGTTCTCACCTAAAATGCCTGAATACCGAGACGGGGGAAAACTCCACCGTAAGAGCAAATACCAGCCAACCAGGTCCCGTCGCCCCTCACTGCTGTAAGGTATGCGGAGAGACTTATCAGAGCGGTAGCCAGTTGAGGAGGCATGCAGAAACACATTCCACTGATCCACAACCTGTTTGTGGAGTCTGTGGAAAACGGAAAGTCTGCTTGATCGCCTCCGCTCTCACAGGGCTACTGGTCAAATCTGCCATGTTTATGGCAACACTCATCAGAACATAGAGACACACATGAGGTGCCATACAGGTGTGAGACTGTTCAGCTGGAGCATCTGCTCCAAACGCTTCCCCCCGACCCGGAGCCCTGAGGAGACACAAGAAGATCCACACGAAGGAGAGGCCCTACATCTGCGAGTTCTGTGGAAACACCTTCATTGACCGTGGTGCTCTGATGCTGCACATCCGGAGCCGCGCGGGGGAGAAACCCGCCAGCCGCGTCACCTGTGACACCTGTGGGGAAAGTCTGGCTTCAGTCCAAGTTCTGGAGGTCCACAAGAGGATCCGCACAGGGGAGAGAAACCCTTCCAGTGCAGCCTGTGCAGGAAATCCTTCAGGCAGGTGATGGGACCCACTGGGGAGAAGCCATTTAGCTGCAACCTCTGCAGTGAAAGCTTCAGGACCAAAGATTACTTGGAAACACATGTTAGGCTTCACATTAAGGACGGGCCTTACAGCTGCCACCTGTGCTGGAGATCCTTTGTCACCAGAAACGATCTGCAGAAGCACCTGCTGACCCACCCAGGAGAAAAGCCATACAGCTGCAGGGTCTGAGGAAGAAGTTACCAGGAAAAAAGGTCCAGAGGCGTTCACATGAAGGTTCAGCTAGGGGTAACAAAACCCCCAATAAATTCCTCTTCCCCGACATAACTATACAACATATTAACACCTCTTTCCATTCCACACCTCAGCTGTACTCTTTTCATAATGGGCCATATTCCTCCTTAGCTTGACAGCGAACCTTGCATGGCTTGAAACATAATTTAATTCACATTACATCCTTTCAGCTTACCAGTCACCCTAAACACCCACAATTCTCTCCATTCATTCTCTCAACCAACCCACCTCTCCAACATCTACCTATTAATTCCTTCACTTTCAACATGTAACCCCCCCCCCAACTGTTCCACCTCACTCTCAGATTCCCCCGTGTCCTCCCTGCATCCATCTCACTCATAACCCTCTCCCACACTTTCTCCGCAGCCGGTCTTCTCGCTTCTCCCCCTCTTAAACATCTACACATACGTTTTCACACTCCTCAGACTCCCTCTCCTCCTTCCTTCTCCCACATACAATTCTATCTCTCCTTCCTCATCCAACACAGCCTCTTTCTCAATCATGCTGACCCATTCTCTCGGCACCCCCCCCCCCGCCGTACCCAACCACATTTCACCATCCTTTTCCCTCACTTCATCTACCACTACCCCCATAAACCCTGGTACATACTCATACACCGAATCCCTTCCTGACCACGATCACAGTGGGTTAGGCAAGCGATGGTGAGAGGTAGCCGCTTGACCACACCAGGGAATTCCTACTGACCAGCGCCAGTCCTCACAAACAGGACATATATACTCCTTTCTGTGTCAACTACCTGGAAAAAAGGTTGAAAGTGCATTGAAATGCTAAAGCATCTGTCATCTCTAAAAGCAGCCCGTTACTGAGAACATGCAAGTCAAGTCAATTTTATTTGTGTAGCCCAATATCACAAATACTAATTTGCGGCTTTACAGCAACACAATATCCTGTCCTTAGGCCCTCGCACCGGATGAGGAACAACTCCCTAAAAAAAAAAACACACTTTAACAGGGAGAAAAAATGGGAATAAACCTCAGGGAGAGCAACAGAGGAGGGATCTCTCTCCCAAGACGGACGACGTGCAATGGATGTTGTGTTTACACAATTTACACAATACAACACTGAGAGAGGATGACAGAATTATAATGGGATTATAAAATGTATGAACAATATGATGAGGAGGATGCCAAGCAGTGTCCAGACGCCACCGGGACAGCCCAGGACCTGAGCCACGTCAACACCATCACGTGGTAAAAAAAACCAAAACAAACACACATTAGTCACACATCTTAAGAAGGAAGAGGAGAAGAGGAAGGCCAAAGAGGAGGTTTATGGATGTGGTGAGGGAGGACATGTAGGTGGCTGGTGTGACAGAGGAAGATGCAGAGGACAGGAAGACATTCAGAGAGAGAAAAGACACATGAGAGAAGAGAACAGTTGTAATAGTCAATAATCTATACTCTCTAATCTATACTCTCTAATATATACTCTATACTCTATAATCTATAGTCTATAATCTCATCAGCAGAACAGTGGTTGGTAAATTCACTGAGACAGAAACCGACCCACCATGCAGTACAGGTCGTGAGGCACTCAATTTAAAGGCAACTCTTTGTAGGTTAAGGCAAAAAGATGATTTGGATTTAAAGGACTCAACAGACTATGATTGTGTGATGGCAGCAGGCAGGTTATTCCACAAGAACGGGGCCCGATAGGAAAAGGCCCTGCCACCAGCTGACTTCTTTTTAACTTTGGGTACACACAGGAGCCCTGTATTTTGAGAGCGAAGACCTGGAGATGGACTGTACGGTTTAAGGAGATCAGACAGGTAAGATGGGGCAAGCCCATTTAGGATTTTATAAGTCAGCAGAAGCACCTTGAAGTCTGGTCTAACATGGATAGGAAGCCAATGAAGGGAGGCAAGAATTGGTGTAATGTGGTCACATTCTCTAGTGTTAGTTAGGACTCTAGCTGCAGCATTCTGAACCATCTGAAGGCTGTAAGTACTAGCATGTGGCAGACCTGGAAACACAACATTACAACATCATGCAACTCGTCCCTGTAGGCCCATCAAATATTTCCAGCCCCGGAGAGGACGTCAAAATGTACCTCCTCTGTAGAGTCAAAAGCTCAACATCTGCTGCCGTGACCCGGATTCGAACCGGGGTTGCTGCGGCCACAACGCAGAGTACTGACCGCTATACGATCACGGCGGGCTAGTCAGCTGGTGGGGACAACTCACGTTGACAAAAGCATGGACTTTACACTGACCAGCCCCCCCCCCCCCAAAAAAAACAGGACATCTGTTCCTTTTTGTCTGAAGGAGATAAAGCAGTCGTTACTTAGGGAGTATGAGCCCTCACTTTAGGGTCCCCTGAGATTTTTGGTTGCAGCAAACTCGCTGGGAATCTTTAACACGTAATTGACAAAAACTGCAGATTGTTTAAAACCGCACACAAACATAAATTCGTGTTTATCCTCGCAACATTAGTTCATCGCTAACAATAACGAATAAATCTAGGTTTTTTTCCTATTTCATGAAATCAGGGGTTGGATTAGACGGTTTGATTGACATCTAGGAGAAATCGAAATACCACATAATGTATTCCCATACCGGGAGTCGAACCCGGGCCGCCTGGGTGAAAACCAGAAATCCTAACCGCTAGACCATATGGGACTTGGCAGTGTCCCACTGTGTTTCATTCCAACTAGCGCTTACCGTGATGGAGTCACCATTTTCGCGAGTGGTATAATTGCAGGAGTTTCTCTTCACCACAACGTGCCGGAAACAACGCCTGGTCACGGGCTCCACATTTCACCTGCACCGCTTCCCAAAGCTCCTGGTTGCTCATATTCCCAACAATCACGCACGCGCCCTTTGCCGGAAGCTTTGCTTTGACTGCTAATAAACCATATTTATCTATCAACTCCACAAACTGTGGGAAATGATTTGTTTAAGTATTTACTGTTGTTTATGAGCAAGTCACTTAAACATAACATTTACAATTATTAGGGTCATCTTTATATACGGTTAATAATCAACAAAGTTTAGATATACAATGTATACGTTTAGCTGTGTAGAATATATGATTATTACAAATCAAATGCAGCTATCTTTTTTATCTTAGATATGTTGTAATCAGTTGTTTTTATTTTTATCTTGGGTATGTTGCAACTGGAAATAACGGCGTCTCAAGGCAGGGTAAGTGTAGTATAATTAGATGTCACTAGATGGCGACAGATACCTATGGAAAATAATGGTATCAAGAAGTACAGTTTAGTACATATTAATACCATTAAAAGGGCACAAATAAAAATATAATGGGGTATAAAGTCGGTGTGAATCTATCTATAGCTAAGGAAATGATGGAATATAAATGTGGGGTGATTATATTTTCTAAAATCAAAGGTTAAGCCCCACAATAGGTGGGACTAAGTCATAAAGGTGTGTGCATTAGGAGGTCAGGTCAGTTGCTCAGCCTATTCACAACAGACTAGAGGTATTGGACCATTGACTGATTGACTTTGAAGAACAGTGTGTCGAGCAGAAGTTCTCCCTCAAAGCCTTAAGATACCAAAACAAAGAAAGACTTCCGAGACAAATTTCAGCAAGGAAAGTCGTCTCGCTCTGTAATCTCGCGAGGAGTGAGTTAGAGGAAGACAACAGCGGACGTTGTACAGTAGGTGGCGGTATGCACCTTAAAGTTGTTTGCAATCCGCCAGTAAACCGAAAGAGGACGAAGAAGAGCTGCCTTTACGGTGCCGTAAACCGTACATTTTACCGAGAGAAGAAGAAGAAAAAGAAGCGCAGAATTTACGGTAGAAGCCACGCCCATTTGCACCTACATAGATTTTACGCCATTTTGAATTTTGTCCAAATCTGTTTTTTCCGCTAATCCTCTTACAAATTTTTGACCATCGTTTCCAAATGTGGTACGTATGGTTTTGCTACCACTGGCTCAAATGAAGGGCGGGGATTATATTACAAACACATTTCATATCTCCCGAAAGCTATGCGCAACCAAATTTGGTACGCGACGTTTTGAGTGACCATGACAAATTTGGTACCGTTTGGCCAATAGGTGGCGCTTTAGCAGCGTCATAAGTTTAAATAGTCATAATTCATTAACCGTTAGTCCTATTCATTTGAAAAGTTGTATGCTTCTTCGTTGTATAAAGGTAGGTGACGCTATGTAAACATGATAACTTCAAATAAAAAATGTGAAAGCATTGTATTTCTAGCTGTCATACAGTAAAAGCTCCATTCCAATTCAAAATGTTCTGCATCACACACTGTTCAAGCACATATAGGCTCATACCAATGAAATGCACACTTTATTACTTGTGATTTATAAAATGCATGGCATAAACGCCTACAAGAACATGTATTGGAAACGGAGCTTTGCACTTAGAAATTCTTCTCATTCATCTCCTTCGTTTTCTTCTTATTCTTCTTCGGCTCCTCCTGAGATTCATCCTGGATCCTGCCCCCCCATTACCACCTGTGGCTACATTTTTCTTTATTTTTTTCCTCCCAAAAACCATGTAACACGCAGGCCCGTAGCCAGAAACATATTTGGGGGGGGGGGCAACACTGCCGAAAGCTACCGGTAAATAAAATTCCCACACTGTATACTATAGCCTAATACCCAACCGTACGGTAAATGTCAACGTATTAATGGCCCATAGATAATCATCAATGCATTAATAAATAAAAGTGGGTCTTACCTTATAAAAGCAGGTCCAATCGTCTTTTTTGTCTGCAAAAGATGTCCAGTACCTCTTCCGGCGTCACCACAATGTCTCTGTGCTCCGAGAGCAATGTCAGTCCATTAAGTCGTCTTTCCGTCATTGTACTGCGCATTTTTTCCTTGATCCTTCCCAGACGGGAAAAACTTCTCTCGACATGGGCACTGGTGACAGGAAGTGTGGTCAAAACGCGGAGAAGCTTGAAGATGCTTGGAAACAACTCACTGTTACAGGCATTTAATGCCTCAATGGCATTTTGTGGAACATAAGTTGCATCTTTCCATTTATCCCGCCAGGTGTCAATTTCTGACTTTACAACTTCCAGATGCGGTGACACTTCATCAGGATACAGGTTGGAGAGCGCTTGAGCTGAGCTGTCGTTCAGCATGCTGACCTTAGATGGCAGTAAGGAGCAGAGGTTGGAGATCACATTTCTGTGTTTGCTGAAGCGTTCCTTCATCTGTGATGAATAAAAGTCAAGCATGACTATGAAAAGCTTTTGCCGGTAGTGATTTTCACAGGCCTTCAATGGATCCTCATTGCAGTCCATGCCTCTTCGTGGTCGAAATTCAACCCCATACTTGGCTGCTTGGGAAGAGGTCTTTTGGAAAATCTGCCTGAACTCCATCTCAGAGTTAGCCCTCATCTCATCTACCTGCTTAATAACAGCATCAGCAGCTGAAACGCAACTCACCAAGTCACAATTTTCGTTCTGAAGGAAGGTGGGCAGGTGGTAGGTTTTTGCAAGCTTCTTCTCACTCACATTCATGGACAGCATGAATTATGCATTGTCAATTGAATTAAAGAGCTGAGTGGCTTTGACAGATGTGTCTCCTGTGAAGGTTTCACTGATTTTCTGCAGGCTGGATCGCACGGTCTAAAAGCTTGTTGAATGTAAATATTGCGTCGTGGCGTTCGACCCATCTCGTTTCACACAACTTCGTCAGTCGCGTTTTCTTGCGGTCGGGTAAAAGACGTTCCGTCTCGTGTCGCAGACTGGCAGACCGCAAAGCCGAATCATGGAAAAAAGTGCAGATTTCCGAGACAATTCCAAAGCAATTTCGCACCATTTGTACAGTGCAGCACTTGTTTAGGACCAAATTCAAACTGTGGCTGGCACAGTGCACATAAACTGCTTGCTTGTGCTTCTCTTTGATTTTAGCTTGGGCACCATTTAAACGGACACTCATGACAGATGCGCCGTCTTATCCCTGGCCACGTAAAAACTGTAAATCAACGCCTGCATTTGTCAACTGACTTTCGATTGAATTGGCGATTGCTTCTGTAACGGGGGCAGTCCTATGCTGTTCTATGCTGGTCAGCCTGCTGCACGCCCGTCACTCTCATCATTAGCTCTGCGTTGTGTTCTATTTTGGGTGGGGCCCCAGGTGTTGTGGGGGGCCCTCAGTCTCTCATCACCATCATCATGATCAAAGAAGGAGGGGGGACACACAGGACTCTATTTGGCCCACCTTGCCATTTATTTTGGTTTCAAACCCTTCGACAAACGTCCAGTCCCCCAGCTGGAACGGTGTTTCTTACAGACGTGGGGGTTGAAGCTCAACCACTGCCCGGACTTCACTCGTGTACATTAGAAGGAGAAACCGTCCACGGGACTCCGATGTAAGAAAGGATAAACAAGTATTTTATCTCACAGCTTGCAGTATCTTCTTATTTCTTACGGACGTGGGGGTCGAAGCTCAACCACTGCCCGGACTTCACTCGTGTACATTAGAAGGAGAAACCGTCCACGGGACTCCGATGTAAGAAAGGATAAACAAGTATTTTATCCCACAGTTTGCAGTATCTTCTTACAGGGATACTCAAGGTTAGGTTCTCCTCAACCAGCAAAACTGTGCTACGGTAAGAAACACGCGTGGCTCGGCTCGGTCGCTGCTTGACACCCCCTCCACAAAACAAAAACGGCATGTCCCGCGTTCCCACTTCCGTGTACCCACAAGACCTCTCTCTTAAAGCGACAGTACAGGTACATGACGGTCGTTATAAAACATACATTGAAGTAAATAATGACATAAAATAAAATGTAGTAAACACAAATAACAGCACACAGACAGGATTTGGTGATATTTCATACTCAACCAAAATATAATAAAAACATTAATTTTAACCTGGTTACACTTCCCCGGTTAACTTCTCGATATCAACAAAGGAAAAAAATCCTCTCTGATGCTATATTGGCTGTCATGCTGGTTCACGTATCTGACACAGACAGAAAGCTGCTCCCGCCCTGAAACATCTTTCATTTCATCTGCCAACACAGCGAAACACTGCGCTGAGTTTACTTTCTGCACCAGTTTGTTTGTTATCACATCTCCAATTATGCTGATTATTTCATTTTGTACATCAGGACTGCAGTAGCTAACGTTTGCTGCACATTTACTCAAGTGTTGTAACAGTACTGTGTCGCCAGATGTAGCCCTAAACCTGAGTAAAGCCCTGAAATTTCCGTCATTGTGAGTTGGCTCATTCAATGTCACTGGTCCTGAGTCAATATCACCTCTCAGGGCGAGTTCTTGGCGACCGCAAAAAATCAACGTTGCAATGATGCTTTTGAGTTTTTCTCTGTTTTCTTCGACTCGCTTTTTTCTCTCAGAATCTAGCCTCAGTGAAATTACATCCATTTTATTGTTGAGAACCATTTGGAAATTGTCCGCTTTCAAACATGCATCCTTGTGATATGCCTTTTGTGCATGGTCTTTGAACGTCTCTAAAGCATGTTTCCAGTCTGAGAAGTGGACATTAATTAGCTTGCCAGCTTTTCTGTGCCCTCCCTTGCCCACATGCTCGACTGCAAACGCAACACAGTGCTTACAAAAACAACCGTCGGACCTTGTTGAGTATACTAGCCAGCTAAACTGGCCATTCCAATGACGTTGGAAACGTAGTTTACCTCCTAGTTTTGTAGGGAATGTTTGTCCGATATTGGCCGTCCAGTCCAGTGAGTGTATTTCTCTTCTCTGTTCGTCTGATATTTTCCCACCAATATAATCCACAAAGTCGTGTGAAAACGTTTCCGAGGTAGAGGACGGCGGGTCTGCTAGCTCTGGCTCCGTTTCCGAGGAGGAGGGCAGTGGGTCTGCTAACACTTGCTCCGGAAAATCGGTAACGTTAGTGACCAGATCATCTATAATGTTCTTTTTTTTTTTGAGTCGGGACACGTTGAAACAAAAAAATCACTGATTTTACGAATATTAACTTTACTGCTCTTGCCTGATTTACAGGTAGCTTTCGGCGGCTCCATTGCTGTTGAAAAGCAAACTATAGATCGACCATTTAGCTAGCATAACCAGTGGCAGGTTGCTTAGCTGACTCGTCAGACCCCTGAGCCAATCAAAAGCGTGTGATTTTATTTGTTTTACGAAACAGACCAATAAGATACATCATGTTTGGAAACAAATTAACTGACAGGTTTAACGCCTGACAGTCACGATAGATGCAGTGAATGAGTAGGCTAGAGGGGCGGTGACAAATAATCAAAACGATAACTAAATAATTATTGGTGCCATTTCAGACGGGCCGTGGGGTTTCGGGGGGGGGGGTTCAGACACGAAAACCACCTACCTGGCTACATGCCTGGTAACACGTACCATATAATCGCTACAGATGCAACAAAATATCATCACACATTAAGACATAGTTTAACAAGCAGAAAAAGATTGTAAAATTAGCACATGATGGAAAAAACAGGAAAAATAAGTAAAATTAAACTAAAGAATAAAAGGGGGTCAGGGTTATTATCTATCATGCTATTAAAGCTTTTCAAAAACATGTTTGTTCATGGTAGATAGACAATTAACAGGATGTTCTATCTCGGTGAGGGAAAAACCCTAAATTTAGAAATGGTTTTTATAAATGTTGTTTATTTATAAAATTTAGTGCCAGCAAAATAAAAAAGGAAAACGTTCACAATATGTTCAATAGATTTGTTCTTGAGTGAAATAGCAGATCCCGTTTCACCGCCAATGACCGCTATCCCATCCCACACATACAGGACTTTTCCATACGCCTGGCAGGTACCACTATCTTCTCTAAGGTGGACCTGGTGCGCGGCTATCATCAGGTTCCCGTGCGCGCAGAGGACGTGCCCAAGACCGCAGTGATCACCCCGTTTGGACTTTTTGAGTTCATGCGCACGCCTTTTGGCTTGAAGGGGGTTGCGCAAACCTTTCAGAGGCTGATGGACTCGGTGTTGCGTGACCTTGATTTCGTGTTGATCCCGTTCCTTAAGAAAATGAATGCAATCCTCATTAAGATTGTTCCAAAATGACTTCACGTTTATGTAATACATGCACAGTAGACTCACTGTCTTTCCTCACAAAGTCATTTTTTTTCTTCCAAATCAAGAAGAAAAAAAATTACAGATATATTTTATGCATAATTTTGAAGTGTACCTTTTTGAATTTATCAGATATAGAGAATTTATATGGCAGTGGCCAAACTTTTATCCAATCCGTCAGGAATCAAAAGAATTTCCCTTTGGGATATATCTTGTTCAGTGAAATGAATGAAACTTAATTCGAATAAATGTATTGTTACTTTTTTATTACCAAGTATGTTGCAACCCAGTAGAACTGGTTTGGAATCTAATCTACTGGTATTTCCTAAATATAGGTGAGATCTTAGTTGAGTGATTCTCGAAGGAATTGCCTTGCACATGGAATTAAAATGTCTAGGACGTACAGGGATTATGTTGATGTGACATGTCTCCTGGAACTTACTGAAAAGCAAGTATGTTCCCATCTTTGTCAAATAAATCAAGTGCAGTAGATATGCCTTTTACATGCCATGAAGAAAAAATAATGCATTTATGGCGGACACTAGGGGCTATGCCTCTCACCCAGCAGGACTCTGAGCTGGGGGCGTGGTTTACGTTCCCGGGCTTGCTGGTGCAGGGTTGTTCCTGCTTGAGTTTTGGTTTTGGAGCTGAGGAATAAACAGCAAACTCGCCTTCGTCTCCTGTGTTTTTTCCTCATCCTGCCACATTGGTGACCCCGAATTGAACATGTTTGGAGCAGAAGATGAGTGTGAATCCACTTCGGCCACGCCGCCCCAACTCTCACAGCCGGCCGTTCTCGCCGTGGCTGTGAAACTCCCAGAGTTCTGGCAGAGCGACCCGGCTTCGTGGTTCCAGCATGTCGAGGCGCTGTTCCACCTGCGTGGAATCTCCGCGGACGACTGCAGATACTATTTGGTCGTCGCTGCGCTGGACCAGCAGTCCACACGCCGGGCCATGCAGCTGTTGCGCGCCCCTCCGCAACACGGTAAATACGTCGCCCTCAAACATCTTCTGCTCCGGAGGTACAGTCTATCTGCCGCAGAGAGGGCAGATAGAATCCTTTCCCTATCCGGTTTGGGCGACGGGACGGCTGTGGATCTCATGGACAATATTGTAGCGAAGTTGCTACCACGTCAAAATTGTGCCAATTGTCCTGTTTTACCCATCAGGCACTGCGTGCAGATTGTCAGTTGTTATTAAATGTTTTGTAAGTGTTTTACGTGGTTTTATGTGTTTATGTGATTACTATTTGTTGTGGTGTAATTGCAGTTGTCATTCTGTTGTGTTGTGTAACCTTGTAACTGAAACCCTGAACAACTTTGTTGTTCGAGTTGATGAGAGCCATGTATTGTGTCACATTTCGGTAAGTTCTTGTTTCTGTGTGAGTTCAATAAAGGGGCTGCAAAGTTACCTTTGTCGTTGCTTCTACGTTCGCCACAATATGCTGTCGCTGCTAGGCTCGGACGCAAGTGGTTTCCCTTTCCCGCACATTT
This sequence comes from Lampris incognitus, assembly GCF_029633865.1. Lineage (NCBI taxonomy): Eukaryota > Metazoa > Chordata > Actinopteri > Lampriformes > Lampridae > Lampris > Lampris incognitus. The sequence continues at coordinate 30,196,767 of NC_079213.1, read as the reverse complement.
TCCTGCGCCAGCTCCCGTCTCCTGTGCGCGCGGCTTTGGCTAACTCCCCGTGTCTGGCCGCTGGTGACTGCCAAGGTTTGGCTGGGGAGGCCGATCGGGTGCTGCTGGCTACCAGACGGTTCTCTGTGCAGAATGTGGCATCTGAGCCTCTGCAGCCGGCGTCGGAGGACGCGGACCCGGCGCTGGTGGCTGGAGTTACTGCCCGGAGACGGCGCGGGAGCGGCCTCTGTTTCTTCCACCAGCGGTTCGGCGGCAAGGCGAGGCGCTGTGTCCCTCCGTGCACGTTTGAGGCGGCGGGAAACTCCAGGGCCAGCGCTCAGTAGCAGCTGTGGGCGCTGGCGGACGTAGTGAGCTGCTCTTCATTAAGGACACGATGTCAGGAAGACGGTTTCTGGTGGACTCAGGCTCGCAAAAGAGCCTACTCCCTCCTGCTAAGACAGACAGGTCGACCGAAGGCGGCGGCCCACAGTTAAGTGCAGCTAACGGTTCGTCCATTGTGTTGAATGTAGTACTTTTCCAATAGACATCGCCAATAGATGGCACTGTTGCACTGCTCTACAGTATACCACCTCTTCTTCTACTCTAGAGTTCCGGTTCGTGCGCACTGTGTGTATCATGCTGTTGACGCTGTGTGTGTAGCTCACGCTACAAGCTAATAAAAAGCTCTGCAAATAACAATAGGTTATGGGCCCAGAACATCGCTGAAAGCTGTTGTACACGGTTGTGTGGAGTAAACAGTATTGTGGGAATTCACAATGGAGGATAAGCTGTTTATTGACAGGCTGAACGGACCAGAGAACTGGGCAACATGGACGTTTCAAATGGAACACTTGCTAAAGGCTAAAGGACTATGGGATATGTTAATGGAGACTGAAACACTAGCTGCAGATGCTAATGCAGCAGCACAAGCTGAGTTCACTAGAAGGAGAGAGAAAGCATTCTCTATGTTGGTGCTGAATGTAAGTACACCCCAGTTGTATCTGATAACGAGCTGCCAGACTCCCAAAGAGGCGTGGACCACGCTGAAAGCCCATTTTGAGAGAGATACTTCGGCAAATAAACTGTTCCTGAAGAAAAGATATTTCCGATGTGAAATGAAGGAAGGAGATGCCTTAACTGATCATTTGAAACAAATGAAGGAGCTAACTGATCAGCTAACAGCAATAGGATCTGTGATTGAAGAGGAAGATCAAATTGTAACACTGTTGGGCAGTTTGCCACCAAGCTATGCTACGATTGTCATTGCACTAGAAACAAAGATTGACAACCTGACACTGAAGTTTGTTCAGCAAGCATTAATAAATGAAGAGCAAAAGCGAGTGAATGCTAATGATTCAAGTGGTGCTACGTCAGGTGGTGCATCAGCTGTTGTGCTTACACCGCCCCGAGCTGCCTCCCCGGCACGTTAAAGCCACTCCCCCAGCTCGGACGTGCCGGAAACATCCGAGCGCTCGGCTCGCGCTCTGAGGAGACGAGCGCTGCACTGCACCAGGTGTTTGCCATCAGCCATCAGGCACACCTGTGGCAATCAGGCAGCCTTCTGCAAGAAGCCTCCCAGAACGTCTCTCAGTGCTTCGACGTACTGAACCCTGAGGTGAAGTTCTGATAAGCCCTCCAGCGTTCCTTGCTTTCTGTTTATTCCCCAGTGTCTTATCTTCGTGTCTCTGTTTCCTCCCAAGACTCTCCCTCCGCGATTTCCACGGCTCCCCGCGTCTCCGTCGTCCCCAGCGACCTTCACGTTTCTCCCCGGACCTCTCCTGCGATCTCCCCCCTTGTCCCTCTACCTGGAACCCTCCTTTCGGACTCGACTTCCCGGATCTCGGACCTGGACTTTCTCGGACAACCCCTCTTGGATCACGGACTGGACTTTCTCGCCAGGTGCACGCACATTTCTTCAACACCTCCTGGTCATTTACATACCACACCACACATTGGCTAAAAACACTCACACATAGTTATACACGCAAACCACGGGACACCACACATAGTTTATTCACACATCCCACTAACAGAACGCCTTTTTTCACCATACATTTCCCTCCCACAATAAAACCCCCCTTTGTAGACTTAGAAGTCATCTCGTGTCTGTCTGTCTTGGGTTTCGCCACACGGGTCAGGTTCTGGTGCGCGAGCATAACATCAGCCATGTCATCACAATTTAGAGGAAATGTGCAGGATGGCTCCAAGTCAGTGGGAGCAGCAGACAAAAGCACGTGGAGATGTTATAAATGTGGGAAAGAAGGTCACATAAAGCGGGACTGTCCAAGCTTGAAAAATAAAACAAAAAAGAAAATTCACAAGGCTAAAAACATGACCTGTGAGGATGAGGAAAATTCCTCTGAAAGTGTTTTTGTAGTCACAGAGGCTAGCACTGACAGACCAAGACAGGTTGAATGGATAATTGATTCTGGAGCATCAAAGCACATGACTTGTGATAAAAAAATTCTCCAAGAATATCAGCAATTCTCAAAAGCACAGCCGGTAAAACTAGGTGACGGCAGGGTGGTTGACGCTCTAGGAATTGGAAATGTCAACATGAAAATGACTTTCAAATCAAGTGATGTAAAAAATGCCACAATGTATGATGTACTGTATGTTCCAAAGCTGTCTGGGAATTTGTTCTCAGTGGGCGCTGCTACCAAAAAAGAGAATACAATGTAGTTCAAAAAGTCTCGCTGCTACCTACGTGGAAAAGATGGAACACTAAAAGGAATGGGAACACAAAGAGTTGATGGACTGTATCAGCTAGACATTGAAGGAAGTGAATCTATCTGTCACAGTGCATCAGTAGCTGCCAGCCTGTGGCACCAGCGTCTTGGTCACACTACCAAGCTGAGGGAGCTAAAAAATCTGGTAAATGGAGTGGACTTCCCCGCAGAGAAAGAGATTCCTTTTTGTGAAGGATGTGTGGAAGGCAAGTTGGCTAAAAAGCCATTCAAGTCGATTTGAGGAATCCGTTCCAAACGCAAGATGCAGCTAATTCATAGTGATGTCTGTGGTCCCATGCAGACTGAGTCGATAAGTGGAGCAAAATACTTTGTGACTTTCACTGATGACTATTCAAGATGCTGCAAGGTATACTTCATGAAACAGAATAATGAGGTACTAGACAAGTTCAAGGAATTTGAGAGAACATTCTCAAATGAGTGTGGCCTGAACGTTGCAAGGCTGAGAACTGACAATGGTGGTGAGTACACCTCAAAGGAGTTTCAAGAATATTTGAAGGCTCAAGGCATCCACCATGAAATGACTGTACCTCACACACCACAGCAAAATGGCGTTGCAGAAAGAAAAAATAGGACGTTGGTTGAAGCAGCTAGAAGCATGCTGTCTCATGCAAAGTTGCCGAAGATGTTCTGGGCAGAGGCTATAGCCACAGCAGCTTACATACAGAACAGGCTGCCCACAGCTGTTCTGAAGGAAGAGACACCCTATGAGAGATGGTGTGGAAAGAAACCTAACATGAGTCACATGAAGGTGTTTGGCTGTATTGCTTATGCAGAGAGACGGAAACTGGACAAAAAGGCTATAAAGCTTCGTTTTGTGGGATATGCAAACAATGCCAAGGGCTATCGCCTGTACGATGAAGAGAAGAGGAGGATTCTAATCCATCGTGATGTAATCTTTGATGAATCAAACTTCGACTGGAAGCAGGAAGTGAAAGTACCCTGTTCAGAGAACGAGATAAACATGAAAACAGATGACAGTGAAACACAAGATGATGCAGTCACTGCTGATAGCAGCACTGTCAGAACAAGCGGCAGAACCAGAAATGCGCCAAGGAGATATGGATATGATGAGTTCGCTGATATAATGACTGTTGATCATCATGCCAATATGTGTCGTGTGACAGAGCCAATCACACTAAAAGAAGCATTGGAGAGTCCTAATGCAAAAGAATGGCAGGAGGCGGCTGACTTGGAATATGAGTCGCTGCTGGAAAATGAGACTTGGGACTTGGTGGATTTACCAAGAGAAAGAAAAGCAGTAGGATCGAGATGGGTGTTCAGAGTCAAGCATCATAGTGATGGAAGAGTGGAACGATACAAGTGTAGGCTTGTTGCCAAGGGCTACTCTCAGTTGTATGGTGCTGACTACGATGAAACCTTTTCACCAGTTGTACGCTTCAGCTCTGTTCGTACATTACTGTCCTTTGCTATTCAAAACAATCTACATGTACACCAGATGGATGTCGTAACTGCATTCCTTAATGGAGACCTGGAAGAGGAAATCTACATGCAGCAACCAGAGGGCTACATAAAACCAGGGCAGGAGCACCTGGTGTGTAAACTGAAAAAATCAATCTATGGACTGAAGCAGTCTCCTCGCTGCTGGAGCAAGGCCTTCACAGAGTTCATGATGGAAATTGGATTCAAACAGAACACATCAGACCCCTGTGTGTTTGTGAGATTTAGACAAGAGCTTGAGATACTTGCGGTTTATGTTGATGATCTCATCCTGATAACAGAGTCAACTGAAAGCATGAACGGGCTAAAAGTGGCTCTCAAGGAGCGCTACAAGATGGACATGGGTGAGCTGTCCTATATACTGGGCATCTCTGTGATTCAAGATAAAGAAAAGAACTGTGTCATTCTTCATCAGAAGCAATACATTGAAGCCATACTTCAGAAATATGGAATAGACAATGCAAATCCTGTCGCAACTCCTGCTGATGCCAACGTCAAGTTGAGGAAGAGTGATGGTGTCAGTAAGCCAGTGGACCAACATGCCTATCAGTCAATGGTAGGAAGTCTGCTGTATGCTGCAATGGTTACAAGACCAGGCATAGCTCAAGCAGTGAGTGCTTTGTCAAAGTTCAACGCAAATCCAGATGCTTCACATCTGACTGCTGTGAAGAGGATACTTCGTTACTTGAAAGGGACAGTGAACTTTGCTCTCAAGTATGAGCAGTCAGCCTCTGGAGCTTTGATTGGATTCTCAGATGCAGATTGGGCTGGAGATCAGGATGATCGCCGTTCAACAACAGGCAACATCTTTCTACTGAGTGGAGGAGCGGTGAGCTGGCTCAGCAAGAAACAACCAACAGTTGCACTTTCAACAGCAGAAGCCGAGTACATGGCACTCAGTCAAGCCGCTCAGGAAGGAATCTGGCTGAGACGATTACTTAGTGATCTCGGAGTGGAGTCTATGTCCACAGTGATCCTGGAAGACAACCAAGGAGCCATCGCAATCGCAAAGAACCCTGTGAACCACTCCAGGACCAAACACATAGACATTCGCTATCACCACATCCGTGAATGTGTGCAGAATGGACAAATAGAACTGCAATATTGTCCAACAAATGACATGAAAGCGGATATATTGACCAAGCCACTGACCAAACAAAAGTTTGAGTATCTCAGGGGAGAAATTGGACTTTTCCCTGTTTAATTAAAGTGGTTATTTGTGCTTGACAGGTGTACGCCGAACACTGCCTGATCAAAGCAAGCCTGAAAAATTGGATTCTTGAATCTGAAATGTGAAAAAGAGTTCCAGATAAAAACAATGTAAACAACAGTATTTGAAAAAGGAAGATTTTTTGTTGTTGTTTAAAGTTTGATGACATTATTTTTGTGATGGAGAGCACGGCTCTGTAAAATTATTTAAAGGGACTTAATGTTATTGAAAAAGTAAGTGGGAGTGTTGAATGTAGTACTTTTCCAATAGACATCGCCGATAGATGGCACTGTTGCACTGCTCTACAGTATACCACCTCTTCTACTCTAGAGTTCCGGTTCGTGCGCACTGTGTGTATCATGCTGTTGACGCTGTGTGTGTAGCTCACGCTACAAGCTAATAAAAAGCTCTGCAAATAACAATACATTGCGACGTTTGGCACAAGGTTGGTGACTGTTTGTTTCCACGGGCGCCATTTTGAGTGGGACTTTGTAGTGGCCGCCATTACGGTTCCTATTATCGGCGCGGATTTTCTGTGTGCTAATGGTCTTGCTGGTTGATGTTGCAAACCGCCGTTTAATTGATGCTGTGTCTTTCGCCACTGTTCCGTGCGAGACAGGGGGAGCCGGGCCGTTAACACACGCTAACTTTTTAGCATTAGGGTGTAGAGCCGAAGGAACGGAGAAGACCGTAGGTTCACACTTTAGCCGTGTAGGCAACTTTCTTTAATCAACGGTAAATCGGAGAGACCACAAAACCACAGCTCGACTGAGCGGAGGCGGCAAGAATAACCAGAAAACTGGCTGAACAACCATAACTTAACCCCGCGTTAACCTGCCAGGGCAACCCTGACTTAACCCTTAGTTCCTGGGGTGAATTCTATCCCCAATACGTGTCCACCACAAGGGGATGTTTTTCAGCGTTTGCTGGCGGATTTTCCATCGGTGACTACGCCTGCCTTTTCCACCGCGGTTACTAAACATGGGGTAGAACATTTCATTCCCACTCTGGGACCGCCAGTTTTTGCGCGCGCGCGGCGCCTCGGCGCGGTAAAATTGGCTATCGCTAAGGAGGAGTTCGCCATCATGGAGCGTCTGGGTATAGTGAGGCGTTCCAACAGCCGTATAGTGAGGCGTTCCAACAGCCCGTGGGCCTCGCCGCTTCACATGGTGCCCAAGGCGGATGGGTCGTGGCGGCCTTGCGGCGACTTTCGCCGCCTGAACAACGTCACCGCCAATGACCGCTATCCCATCCCACACATACAGGACTTTTCCATACGCCTGGCAGGTACCACTATCTTCTCTAAGGTGGACCTGGTGCGCAGCTATCATCAGGTTCCCGTGCGCGCAGAGGACGTGCCCAAGACCGCAGTGATCACCCCGTTTGGGCTTTTTGAGTTCATGCGCATGCCTTTTGGCTTGAAGGGGGCTGCGCAAACCTTTCAGAGGCTGATGGACTCGGTGTTGCGTGACCTTGATTTCGTGTTCGTTTATCTCGACGACATATTAGTGGCCAGTCCGTCAGCTGAAGAGCACCTGGCGCACCTGAAACAGGTTTTCCGTCGTTTGGACGAACACGGCCTGATAGTTAACCCGGCCAAGTGTCGGTTTGGACTGCCGGTGATTGACTTCTTGGGCCACCGCATTTCGCCGCAAGGCGCAGTCCCGTTGCCTTCTAAGGTGCAAGCGGTGGCGGAATTTGCCCGCCCGGTCTCTGTTAAGGCATTGCAGGAATTCTTGGGCATGGTGAATTTCTATAACCGTTTCCTCCCTCGCGCTGCCCACCTCCTTCTGCCACTTTACGAAGCCCTGCGGCTTAAGAAGGCTAACGACCCTGTCGACTGGACTCCCGAATGGGTCCAGGCCTTTGACGGAGCTAAGTGCGCCCTGGCTAACGCTGCCCTCCTCGCCCATCCCACACCCACGGCGTCCATAGCTTTAACGACCGATGCGTCTGACATAGCCGTGGGGGCTGTGGTTGAACAGCGTGTGGCGAATGCGTGGCAGCCACTCGCATTTTTTAGCCGCAAACTGCGAGATAGCGAGCGCAAGTACAGCGTTTTTGACCGGGAGTTGCTGGCACTGCACCTTGCAACCCGGCATTTCCGCTTCCTGCTGGAGGGTCGCCCATTCACGGCTTATGTGGATCATAAACTGCTGACTTTCGCCATGTCCAAGGTGACTGAGCCGTGGTCTGCTCGTCAGCAGCGCCACCTAGCGGCAATCTCCGAGTTCACAACGGACATTCAGCATGTGGCCGGGAAGTCCAACCCTGTTGCTGATTGGCTGTCGCGTGTGCTTGTGTGTCCTGTGCACCTCGGTGTGGATTTCTCCGCTATGGCTGCCGACCAGCCCAGCGACCCGGACGTCCTTGCCCTTAGGTCAACGCGTACCGACCTCAAGCTGGAGGACGCTGTGATGCAGGAAGGCAGTCCTGCCCTCCTCTGCGATGTCTCCACCGGCCGTCCCCGCCCCGTTGTTCCAGTGGCCTGGCGCCGTCGAGTTTTCGATCCGATTCACTCCCTCTCGCACCCTGGAGTTCGGGCGTCGGTGAAGTTGGTCGGTTCCAAGTTCGTCTGGACTGGCCTCCGCAAGGACGTAAAGGGGTGGGCCGCTGCATGTGTAGCGTGCCAGCGCGCTAAGGTCCACCAGCACACTAAGTCGCCCCTCGAACCGTTTCCGATCCCGGCCAGACGTTTCGACCACGTGCATGTGGACCTGGTGGGCCCTCTACCTTCTTCACAGGGTTTTACGCACCTGCTCACAATGGTGGATCGGACCACCAGGTGGCCAGAGGCTGTCCCTCTGTCCTCCACAACATCCTCGGATGTTGCACGCGCTTTTCTTTCCTCCAAGGTCACCCGTTTCGGCGCTCCGTCAGATATCACCTCAGACAGGAGCCCCCAGTTCGTGTCAGAGCTCTGGTCGACGCTTGCGCGATCCTTGGGTGTGCAGGTACACCGCACCACCGCGTACCACCCTCAGGCTAACGGCTTGTGTGAACGTTTTCACCGGTCTCTCAAGGCAGCGCTGCGTGCTGCGCTCTCGGATGGTAACTGGGTGGATCGTTTACCTTGGGTTATGTATTGTATTTTTAAATCACGTCAGGACACAGCGCTGTCGCTCGACACAACCTCTCCGTGGCATTCTTTATTTAGACTGACACAGCATCAAAGGCAGACACGATCAAACAAGCCAGAGCCCGCAGGCATCACCAATCGATCCCAGCACAATAGAACAGCACCAAATCAAATGCAGCACTGTCGATGTGTGCAGACATAACATTCCCCCCCCCCCCCCGGCAGGATTTCAAACATGAAAGGTTGACACAAAGTCCTCTAGGTGGCCAGGGCGTAAACGTGTGCGAACAGGTCGCGGGGCGGCCTGAGGCTGGGCAGGCCGAGGTGGGGAAGGAGAAGGCAGGGGAAGCTGAGGCCCAGGAATGTCTGGGGCCCGTGTAGGAGCTGCATGAAGCCCCGGGGCGTCTCGCCATGCTGAGGGAATGGCTATGGTTGTGTCACCAGCTGTGTGTGGCGGAGCTGACACCTTCCGTAGACAACTGGAGTGCCACCGAGTGCCATCACTGAGGAGGTAAGTGGCTGGGCCCAGCTGACGGGTGACTTGGAGAGGAGAGGACCAGTATGAAGCCATTTTATTGTCCCTGTGGGGCCTGCGGACCCTGACCCAGTCTGACACATTGATGTCTGGCACCCTGGTTCGTTTTGACTGGTCAAACCGTTGCTTCATCCGCGTCTGCTGACGAGTGACTGAGGCTCTGACCCCAGAGGGAGGTGCCTGAGGTGTGGAGGGGCGGAGCCTGTCAAGGGGCATGCACAGTTCCCGGCCTAGCATGAGAGAGGCTGGGGAGACGCCTGTGGTCGAGTGCTGTGTGGCCCGATAGTGCAGCAGAGTGTGACGGATGGCCTGCGTGAAAGAGCACCCTTGGGCCATGTGTGCTCTGAGGCCGTTCTTCAGTGACTGGTGAAAACGTTCAACGCCGCCATTGGCCTGGGGGTGGTAGTACGCAGTGCGTATATGACGGATGCCCTTGCTTTCGAGATAAGCAGTGAACTCAGCAGAGACCAGCTGAGGGCCGTTGTCAGTGGTGATGGCCTTTGGGAGGCCCCAGCGAGAGAAAAGAGAGTCCAGGAAGTCGATGATGATCTGTGAGGTCACAGTGCCGGAAGTGGTGAGTTCAGGCCATTTTGAGTGTAGATCGTAGGCGACCACCATGAAGCGTTGGTGGTGGGGAACTCCATGGATCTCACCACAAATGTCCAACTGCAGGTGTTCCCAGGGCTGAGAGGGCCAGGCGAGAGGTTGCAGGGGTGGGGGAGCCTGGTGGCCAGTCTTGCCACTCACAAGGCAGGCAGAACAGTCCTTCACCAGAGCCTCAATATCTCTGTCTATCCCCGGCCACCACACCAGGTCTCGGCAGCGCTGTTTCAGTTTCACAATGCCCAGGTGGCCTTCATGTGCCGTATTCAAAACACGTGCACGGAGAGCAGCTGGGACCACTGTGCAAAACCCACGTGCCACGCAGGTGTCGTTCCAGCAGGAGAGCTCCTGTCTGACTCGGGCGAACGCAGCCAGCTCCTCTGGGACCTTGTGAGGCCAGCCGTTCTGGATGTAGGTGCGGAGCTGGGAGAGGACAGGGTCCTGTTCGGAGGCTGCCCTCAGCTCCTGCAGAGAGACAGTGGCCTGGAGGGGTGTGTGTAGCATTTGGACAATGTCCTTTTCCACACAGTCAGTGTCCGTCTGTGGAGCTGGGGTGGAGACAGAGTGAGAGAGCAGGTCGGCGACAACATTGTCTCTGCCTGGGGTGAACTGCAGGCTGAAGTTGTACTGGCGGAGGCGGTCAGACCAGCGGTGCAGCCTCAGGGGTTTGTGGCCTGTCCCAGATGTGGACAGCAGCGCTGTCAGGGCCTGGTGATCTGTCCTGAGGGTGAAGGAGCGGCCATAGAGGTAGAGGTGCCACCTTTCACAAGCCCAGATACAGGCTAACGCCTCACGCTCACCCACGGAGTACCGCTGCTCGGTCAGGTTGAGGGCACGGGAGGCGAAGGCAATGGGCTTCTCCACACCGTTCTGGGTTTGAGACAGCACAGCCCCTATCGCTGTGGCTGATGCGTCACAGGTCACAAAGGTGGAGCTGGAGATGTCGAAGTGAGCCAACACTGGTGGTGAAGTCAGTTGAGTCTTGAGATCACGCACAGCGTCACTGCATGCCTTTGACCACACCCATGGCTCGTCCTTACGCAGCAGCTGGCGCAGGGGGGCTGTGGTCGCAGAGTACTGGGGAAGAAACCTCAGGTAGTAACTTGTCATACCTAGGAAGGAGGCGACCTGGGCGGCCGAGCTGGGCTCAGGGATGGCCTGAATGGCGTCCACGTTGGATTGTAGTGGAGTTACACCGCTCGCTGACAGCCGGAACCCCACGAAGTCGATGGCTGGCACAGAGAGGACACATTTCTCAGCATTGAGAGTTAGCTTGTGCTTGGACAGGGCTGCGAAGACCATGTTAAGGCGCTTGTCGTGGATTTCACTGGTGGGCCCGTGTACCACTATATCGTCCAGATACATGGCCACGCCCAGTATGCCAGCCAGCACGGAGACCATGATTTTCTGGAAGCAGCTAGGGGCGGAGCTGAGACCGAAAGGCATCCTGGTGTAGCGAAACACTCCTGCATGTGTCACAAAGGCTGTGAGGTTTCGGCTGCTGGGGTGGAGGGGCACCTGTAAGTACCCCTGTCTGAGGTCGAGCTTGGAGAACACCTCAGAGCCATAGAACTGAGCAGTGAGTTCTTCTGAGGTGGGCAGTGGATACTTATCAGGGACCACTGCCTTATTTACTGCACGTAGATCGACGCAGACACGCAGGCCCCCCGACTTCTTCTTAGCCACCACGAGGTTTGAGACCCAAGGTGACGCGTCCACCGGTTCAGTGATGCCAGCTTCCAGCAGTTGTTGCAGCTCGGCGGAGACCCCATCACGGAGAGCCAACGGGATGCGGCGCAGTGGTTGGATGACAGATTTCACAGCAGGGTTGAGGAGAGGTTGATGGGTGAAGGCGGAGAGGCAGCCCAGCCCCATAAACAGCGATGGCCACTTCTGCTGCCAAGGTGTGGCGACAGTCAGGATTGCTGCCCCCCTTGTGTCTAAGAGGGAGAACCCCAGAGCGGAGAACAGGTCCAGGCCCATCAGGTTGGCCCCACGGCGTGCCACATGAAAAACTGCATTGGGCACCAGCTTGGTTCCATAGCGGACAGTCACTTGGAGAGAGCCAACCAGATCGATTTTGGAGTCACCATACCCACAGAGGACAGCTGAGGGTGCGGACAGTGGCAGTGAACCGAAAAATTGACTGTAGGTATCAACATTCAGGAGAGACACACTTGCACCGGTGTCCAACAGCAGGGGGATGCACACATCATTAATGTTGACTGTGCATGATTTGAATGACACTGGCCCAGAGCTCACCTTGTGAATGACGGCGGTTGAAGACTGGGGGGTGTGGCCCTCTGACCCAGCCGGGGAAGATCGACAGACGTTGGCGAAGTGATTGTGCTTACCGCAGCTACGGCATGTCTGGCCACGGGCAGGGCAGTTCTGAGCCCTTGAAACATGAGACCGAGACCCACAGTTACCACAGGACTGTTGAGGGCGGGGCCGAGAACGCCGTCGTTGCAGTTGCAAGACGTCCCCAGTGGAGTCGGCGCCCGCCTCGCTCTGGTTGGGTTGCGTCCCGAGGGGCAGCCGTGAGTAGAGGGAGGAGTCGTTGGCAGCTTGACTGGAGGTGGCCACTTGCTGTGTATTTAGCATAGCAGCACACTCAGCTGCTCCCTCAACCTGTAGTGCGATGGTAATTGCTCTGGACAGCAGCAGATCGTCTTTTTCCAGCAGGAGAGTCTCACGCACCTTTGCGTTGTTGGTGTGTTCGATTAGCTGGTCGCGAACCATCTCGTCCTGAAGCGCGCCAAACTTGCATGAGCTAGCTAGCCCTCGCAAATTAGCTACGTACTGCCGCACAGACTCACCAGGCAGTTGGTGTCGCTGACGGAATATAAATCGCCGAAGGAGGGCACTCTGTGGAGCAGCGAAATGGGTGCTCATAAGTCCCACAGCTTCGGCAAAGTTTGTGACGTTTCCCAGAGTCCCGAGCACACGATGACCCTCTGCTCCCAAGCAGTGTAGCAACAGAGCCGTCTTCCTAGCCTGGCTCACGTCGTCGAGCCCTGAGGCGATGATGTAATTTTCAAAACTATGTAGCCAGCGAGTCCATGGTACCGGAGGCTCGCCAGGTAATGCCAGGAAGGGGGCAGGTGGTGGGAGAGAGATATCAGCCATCCTCGTCGCCAATATTGTATTTTTAAATCACGTCAGGACAGAGCGCTGTCGCTCGACACAACCTCTCCGTGGCATTCTTTATTTAGACTGACACAGCATCAAAGGCAGACCCGATCAAACAACCCAGAGCCCGCAGGCATCACCAATCGATCCCAGCACAATAGAACAGCACCAAATCAAATGCAGCACTGTCGATGTGTGCATACATAACATTATGCTCAGGTTGCGTTCGGCTCCTAAGGAGGACCTCGACACTTCGTCCGCTGAGCTGGTGCTCGGTCAGCCGCTCCGCGTCCCTGGGGAATTTGGCCTGGGAGTTCCGCTCCTCGACCCCGTCCGGCCGTTTATCCTTTTTTGTCCGACAGCACTCGAGTTCCAGGCCCCGTTCACCATTGTTTTCCGCGGTCGTTCGTGCCTGCGGAGCTCATGTCGGCTCGTTTTGTTTTTGTACGGCATGATGCTCACCGCTCGCCCCTCCAACCCCCATACGATGGCCCATTCGGGTTCTTGAGACGGGTCCTAAGGGTTTTGTGCTGGATATGGGTGGGCGTAGGGAGCGTGTCACGCTTGATAGGCTTAAACCGGCGCACAGGGTGGCAGGCGAAGTTGTGTTTCCGGCCCAGGTACCCCGTCGGGGTCGTCCTCCTTCCAGGACCCCGGCAGTGTCTTCACGGGTTCAGCGTTCTGCTTCTCAGCCGACTTTGGACAGTGTTTCACCTACTGTTTTGGCTGAGGGACGGCGCAGCCGCTATTGGCAGGCTGCTTAAGCCTCCAGTGAGACACTAATTTTCTATCCAGGAGTCCCTTCTGGGTGTTCGGGGGGGGGGGGGGGGGCTGTGTAGCGGACACTAGGGGCTATGCCTCTCACCCAGCAGGACTGTGAGCTGGGGGCGTGGTTTACGTTCCCGGGCTTGCTGGTGCAGGGTTGTTCCTGCTTGAGTTTTGGTTTTGGAGCTGAGGAATAAACAGCAAACTCGCCTTCGTCTCCTGTGTTTTTTCCTCATCCTGCCACATATTCTTAGTATAGTCAAATCGGTATGGTTCCAGTAGGAGGTACTATGAGGGGGGGGGGCAGTTGTGGACATAGCACAATTTGCACGCCAGGAGAGTTTGTTTGTGGAATTTAGATTGTTAAATGTGCCACTTTGTTCCAAAGGGGTTTTCAGAACACACTGATTCTTCTTTCTTGTTTCTTATTTCTTTTTTCTTTTTTTGGAAAATGTAACACGGGAAAAAAAACACCATGCGTTGTCTTCTCCGAGAAAGCTTTTGTTTTGTTAAACCTATTAACTTCGCAAACGGACCTGCGGTCGATAATGTGGCATAATCACGCTTTGTGACGTCACCGCGGCGGTATTACGTCGCGTCCTGTAGCGTCCTCAGTGCCACGCCCCCAGCTCGGCTCCACAGTTTCCGCCTTTTCCAAAGCTGAACTGCTCGGAGCCTGGAAAAGTCCCGTCGGAACTTCAAAGTTAGCTGTTCTGTGATTTTGTCCCCCCCCCCCTCACCTCCTCCAGTTATCAACTGCAGCTGTCGGACAGAGCAACGCTGGTTAATCCCTTTGCAGGGTAGAAAGTAGAAATCTGAGATGGTGGAGCGATGGTGAGCTCAAGTTCATAAACTTACGGTAGGAAGAAAAACCGTTTTTCTCTCCCTTTTTCTCGGTGCGCATGAAGATGGAAGGGGGGGGGGCCGGTCACAGCGTTGTACTATAACCGACGCGATTTGGTCGTTTCGTCGACATTTATCGTTTTGTTATCGTGAAATCTAGCCTTTAATGAAATTACGTGTGCGTACTGATTCTGGTAAGTTTTTGTTTTTCGTTATTGTTTTTTTGGCCGAACCGGACTCTTTACTGGAATGACGTCACGCCGAGAGACCCCCCCACCCCACCCCCAACAGAGAAAACTTCAACTGGATTATGATTTCTCAAGAGCTAAATAAGGTGTTGGGCGTTGATGTCGAGCATTATGTTTGCTATTTGGGAAATCAATCAGCTTTGTGATTTGAGTCAAAGGGAAAACTTTGTGATATCTCAACATTCTGTGCATGGAAACGTGCTCTCGCAGCGGGCAGCAGCAGATAAGCGCTCCATGGCTGGCTGCTGGAGTCATGCTGGAGCATGTGTGTCTAGATTATCTGACGTGCCTTTCAAACTACAGGGGGAAAAAAGTGTGTTATAAAATCTGGGAACCTTTACTAACGCAGGTTTGTTCAGGTCTCTGCTGTTCCGACAAGGTAGCCCCCCTGTCGTCGTTTCCTCTGAGTCACTTTGTATTGTTTAATAGCCTTCTTTATGGGCACTTTTGTTTGTGAGCTGAAATGTTTTCCCCCCTTTTTGGTTTTCATGTCAATATATCCTCTTTTTCTCTCGGTTGATGACATAGTGACTGGTTGCTCTTATAGTTTGATATTGTGCATATTATGCACTGCCATTGCTTTGAAATAAGAGAGCTGATTGCTTTATTAGTAAAATAATGAAATATTAAATGCATTCCTGCATACAGTGATGGTTGCTTGTGTCCACTTAGTGTTGCAGCTCCATGTCCTGAGTGACTTCAGTTCGCCTGCTTGTTGAAGTGGTACGTATTGTCTGGGTCCTTTTCTAATGGTCTGGCTGTAAGTATGTGATTAATTTTCATGTTTATATTTACTCCATATTGTCTCTCTCAGTGCATTTTCTATTACCATTTTTGCATTAGTCAAATTCAAAATATATGTACATGTCAATGTTAATGACTTTAATTCAACGTAACTCATACATATACATATACACGTTTATGGTAGGCAAAATCCCACTTCTCGGCTAGCAAGAGTTGAAAGGTCATTCGATTGTCCTTTTCAGTGTCTCGGCTGAATCATGGCTCGTGGTTGTATCTGTTGCGTCAAATACATGCTCTTCCTCTTCAACCTGCTCTTCTGGGTGAGTAACCTCTGACTTGTAAATAATTTCTATGTGTACCTATCATTTACTTATATTCAACGCCATTACATGTTTACTGCAGAATAATTGTAAGTAATTACATCTGTACATAATAAGTTGTTGATATTTAACTTCATCTTGCACTCCTCCAAACACTTTGCACTTGTATTTTTTTATCCTTTGTTTTTTGGATGTTTTTCCCCCCTTTTTCTCCCCAATTGTATCTGGCCAATTACACCACTCTTCTAAGCCGTCCCGGTCACTGCTCCACCCCCTCTGCCTATCCGGGGAGGGCTGCAGACTACCACATGCCTCCTCCGATACATGTGGAGTTGCCAGCCGCTTCTTTTCACCTGACAGTGAGGACTTTTGCCAGGGGGACGTAGCGTGTGGGAGGATCACGCTATTCCCCCGAGTTCCCCCTCCCCCCTGAACAGGCGCCCCGACTGACCAGAGGAGATGCTAGTGCAGCGACCAGTACACATGCGGCTTCCCACCCACAGACACACCCAATTGTGTCTGTAGGGGCGCCTGCCCAAGCCAGAGGTAACAGGGGGATTCGAACCGGGATCCCCGTGTTGGTAGGGAACTGAATAGACTGCTACGCTACCCAGATGCCCCCTCACTTTGCACTTGTTGCTGTGCATGTACTTATTGTGCAATAGTTGTTCATATAATTTTGTACATACGTGGAAGGATGGATGGACGGTCCATTGTGAGCTCTGACAACCAAAAACAAATTCTTTATATTTGTAAAAAAGCATACTTGGCCAATAAAGCCTGGGTCTGGTTCTGATTATGATGCTTAATGAAAACATAGACAGTGAATCGTCAGATCAATATACAACTGAGGCATGTCACATGTGTTCTCTGCATTTCAGCTGGGTGGATGCGGTCTGCTGGGCGTAGGAGTGTGGCTATCGGTGTCTCAGGGCAACTTTGCCACCCTGTCACCCTCATTCCCCTCGCTTTCTGCCGCCAACCTCATCATCACTCTTGGCACCATTGTCATGGTCACCGGCTTCCTGGGTTGTCTGGGCGCCATCAAGGTGAACAAGTGCCTTCTGCTCAGTGTACGTATATTATAAAACCCATGATGCACCACTGTTGTGTTGTTGGCTGGACAGCGGGGCCAGCCCTACACATGCGGTTGTCTGTGAGTGAGCAACTGAGTGAGTGATGGAGTTTCACATATGGTCAGACGGCTGAGTTGCAGTTTCCCCATTGGCTGTTTGAACAGTTTTCTATTATATCATCAGCTGTTCACAGAACCTGTCAAAACAGCCACTTTTTAAACGTAGGTACACAAAAGCGGCCGTTTAATAAATGTAGTCACAGTCCAGCCATATACGAGGTTTCAACCTAGTCTTGTTTTTCATTAGTTTTAAGTAATACCTAACACTGCAAGTAGCCTCCTCATTATTCTTACCCCCTGTCATTTTGTTCACAGTTCTTCATTGTCCTTTTGATCATTCTCTTGGCCGAACTGATCCTCCTCATCCTGTTCTTTGTCTACACAGACAAGGTAGGAATTTATCATGTTCAGTCATATTCAGTCTGTAAAAACACTGGTGTAGGTCAGTGGGCATGTTTATTCTGTGATATCCTGTCGATCTGTGCAGGTAAGCGATAATGCCAGACAAGACCTGAAGGAGGGGCTGGTGCTATACAATACAGATAATAATGCTGGTCTAAAGAACGCGTGGAACACCATCCAGACAGAGGTACATTTGGTATACACACACACACACACACACACACACACACACACACACACACACACACACACATTGCTGAAATCTCAGGTTCTCACTGGGTCATTAAAGTCTAGAAAATATGAAATAAATAGAAAATATAAAGAGCTTTGGCATCTTGACAAAGTGTGCAGAACGCAGATAGTCAATTTAATTGTTTTGGCAGGATTCAAGATGACACAAAAATAAAGCCAAAGTGTTTGTGAAACTGTAGACCCCAATGCCGTTTGAGATGTAAGATGTAGGATGATATGGCCAAGTCTAAGGACACTTCGAATTGAACACAGACAAACTTCTTCAAGCCCAGATTGGGTCTGGAAAGACTTTTGGAACCCCTTTAGCCAGCTAACTCTTTCCTGGTTTCTCCCAGTGGCGGTGTTGCGGGGTTATGAGCCACACCGACTGGCACGCTGCCCTGCAGGAGAAGGTGGTCCCCGACCGGTGCTGCCAGGAGGTCTTCCAGGGCTGCGGGCGCAATGCCTCCAATGCTTTCTGGACACGAGTGAGTTTATGCTTTTGTTGCCAAGGAAACATATGCAATAACAAAAAATATCTGGGGAATGAGCAATATCCAAACTTTAGGGCATCCGGGTAGCGTGGCGGTCTGTTCCATTGCCTACTAACACGGGGATCGCCAGTTCGAATCCCGGTGTTACCTCCGGCTTGGTCGAACGTCCCTACAGACACAATTGGTCTTGTCTGCGGGTGGGAAGCCGGATGTGGGTATGTGTCCTGGTTGCTGCACTAGCGACTCCTCTGGTCAATCGGGGGGCCTGTTCAGGGGGGAGGGGGAACTGGGGTGAATAGCATGATCCTCCCACGCGCTACGTCCCCCTGGTGAAACTCCTCACTGTCAGGTGAAAAGCGGCTGGCGACTCCACATGTATCGGAGGAGGCATGTGGTAGTCTGCAGCCCTCTCCGGATCGGCGGAGGGGGTGGAGCAGCGACCGGAATGGCTCCGAAGAGTGGGGTAACTGGCCAGGTACAATTGGGGAGAAAAAAGGGGGGGGGGGTTGGATGATTATATTATATTATTATATTAGTTTGTGGCAAAGAAAACTCAAAAATCCATGCTGAGTGTTGATTGAGACCTGTGTTAAACCATATTAAAACCATGTCAGTAGTCAGAACAGACTAGCTTCATCTCATTGCCTGAATACTGACCCTCCTCCTCCTCCTCCTCCTCCTCCTCGTTGTTTTTCCATGTTCCCAGGGTTGCTACGAGAAAGTAGAGGAGTGGCTGGACGACAACAAACACCTACTGGGAACCATTGCTATGTGTGTGCTGGTCATACAAGTAAGCAGCTGTGCAACAAACACAACATATGGTTTAACAGAAACACAACATGCTGTTTAACAGAAACATAACATGCTTGGAAAAGTGCTCGTACAGTCACCAAATAGCAGCAGGACAGTTAACGATGATTTGTCTTGATTCAGCATTGCTCTGGTTTTGCAGCTCCTTGGTATGGCTTTCTCCATGACGCTGTACCAGCAGATCCACCGAGCAGGGAAGAAGTATGAAGCCTGAAGCACTGGTTCTCTCTCACACGCTTCGTTCCTTTCATTTCACCTCGACTTAGAGGGAATGTTCACCCGGTCCTACAGCCCCGACATATTTTGTTGCTTAAGTGTGACGTCATCGTTACTTTGTGTTTATGGTCAATTAGCGACTGACATACTTGTAGTGCATGCCACAACAGCCTTGTATCTTTTATCGCTCATCTATGCACCTACGTACCATTGTGAATAATACGAGTTAATATTTTTACGACTTGCTTTTATTATCACCGTAAAGCAGTGTTTTTATTTAAATGATGTGTGTGATTTGAGTCTGTCGGTGTAAGTAGAGAGAATAGACGTGAAGGTCTGAAGAGAGGTCTACAGCCCGAGAGTGGTGAGGTGGGGGAGCGCCGTCATGTGGTACATTATACTGTATGGCTCTAGTTACCATGAGCACGTGTACTGACTTTTTCAATAAAAGTACAGATTACTCTGTCAAACGTAATAATGTTCATTTATGTCGGTTTATCTCGATAGTTATCAAACTTAAAAAGTGATAGATTGTGTTTTGTTGTGGGATTTTTATCTTTTGTTCCTTTTTTTTCCCCCTTTTCTCCCCAATTGTACTTGGCCAGTTACCCTATTTTCCGAGGCGTCCCGGTCGCTGCTCTGCTCCACCTCCTGTGCCAATCCGGGGAGGGCTGCAGACTACCACATGCGGAGTTGCCAGACTCTTCTTTTCACCTGACAGTGAGGAGTTTCACCAGGGGGACGTAGCGCGTGGGGCATCACGCTATTCCCCTCAGTTCCCCCTCCCCCCTGAACAGGCGCCCTGACCGACCAGAGGAGGTGCCAGTGCAGCGACCAGGACACATACCCACATCCGGCTTCCCACCCGCAGACACGGCCAATTGTGCCTGTAGGGTCGCCCGACCAAGCCGGACGTAACACGGGGATTCAAACAGGAGAGCCCTGTGGACGCCCCATCTTTTGTTTAGTCTTGTTATCTGCTTTCACGCCTGCTGGCCGTCTTTGACTGGACAGGTGAAAGCAGGTTAATCTCAGTCTCAACGCAAGAGATGGGTTGAATGGATAAATCTCTTGATCCCCAGATATGGCCAAGCATCTAACTCATGTAAATCAACTGATGATTCACGCTGCAATTGTACTACTGAAGAGTTTTTTTAATTTTTTTGCAGACGTCCACGCTAACGGGTATTGCATAACCTAATTTATCCATCGATCCCAGTACAACCCTTCCCCGCTGGTGACAAGTTAGTAGTTGATTTTCAGATCACATCTTGGAATATTTCCAGCCAAGATGACATTTTTAAAAGTGTACATTTGAATCATTTTGAGTACAGTACTGAGCTAAAGGCAGATGATAGCATGTTGTTTTCCTGAAACTACAAATCTAGGGTTTTGTCATTGTCATACACCACATTTCCTTTGACGACGACGTGACAGATGAGCTCCTGGTGTCCTCCCAGCTGGTAGATGAGGTGCTTCCATCTGCAGAGGGACAGACAAGACGAAGCAAGATGAACTGGAGCGTCTATTTAGTCCTTGTGTGCCTGGAATTTTCTTCCACATTCTATTAACATATTGAGTACATGTGTTTGTCTGTCACATTTCTTAACAAAACCTAAAATCTTCACGATGGACCCTGGACCCGGGTCTGTAGTAATAGCCCACCATTGATTTCTATAGTTAATAACAGAAAGGTGCTTGCTCATTGGGACACAACACTATGAACTCACCCGGAGGAGCATACTACAGCTTGATTATAAGTAACCACAAATGTCGCTACACCATTACACTAGGTACCGTAAGGGGCAGCTGTTGTGTGTCCTGATGTTTTTTTGACATGACCTAGAAAAATACTGAGTTTTCCATTTCAGTCAGAATCGGCACCAAGATCAGTTTGGTAAATATTTAACATGGCTTCTCTGTGGTATTTCCAAAACATTGAGACAAACAAGGGACTCATTTGGTTCATGCAGCAATGTGATTATTGGCTGCACGTCACTAAACCTCCAGCAGAGGGCTCTACATACTAAAGAAAAAAAATTAACGGCCCATCACAACTAGTAAACGCAGGGTGGTTTACTATCCTTCCACCAACCGCCCCCTAGCGACCAGGAGGCCTGTTGCACATAGAACACTAGCCAAGCTACCCAAGTACAATGGGATGACACAGCTAGAACCGTACCTCTCTCAAGTCCAACTAGTGGCATGGCACAGCGGATGGAGCAAAGAAGAAGTTGCTCTTCACTTGGCCCTGACATTGGAGGGAAAGGCTTTGCAGGTGCTCATTGACCTAGCCCCAGCAGAGCAGTGGAACCTCCAGGCCCTGACCATGGTACTAGAGGGGCGATTTGGGCAGTGAACCTTCACTGACCAGAGAGCAGCTAGCCAGCTGCCACCACTAAGAAGGAAAGAGCCTGGGCACCTTTGCCGCAGATGTGCAGCTGCATGCCCAACATGGTTACCTGCAGTTCAACGCAGCCACCCAAGAGGAGCTGGCCCTCCACGCTTTCCTGCAGGGGCTCACACTGGAGCACTTACGCCAGCATGTTTGCCTCGTTGTGCCCCAATCCCTCAGCGATGCTCTCTGCGATGCTGAACGGGCCGAGGTGGTACTTTCCATGCAGCCTACTCAGCAGAAGGCCCCTGCTCTCCACCTGCACGTCAGGTTGGCCGACTACGATGAGGAGTAGGAGGCAGAAGAGGTCTACTAAGTTCGGCTTCCACCACAGCAGTCTCGGCGATGGCCTCCAACATCCAGGTGACATCCACCCCGGCCAGCTAACTGCTGTTACCGGTATGATGAGCCTGGTCACATAGCCCATGACTGCCCAGCACCAGCACCAAAAGCCAGAGTTGACCAGCCGACGAGAAATGCAGCTCCGCTTCAAGGCTAATGCATGCTGGTTGGTTGCCTAGGTCACACCAAAGGAATACATCTGAACTGCCAACTCGGCAGTCGACCCTGCTGGGCCCTGGTAGACACGGGATCTACCATTTCCCTGGTGTGACGTGGCATCCTCCCGGGCACCACCGGCCTACTCTCAGTGTCATGGTCACCAACCAAATCCAGCTTATGACGGCGACAGGAGAAAGGGCTGGCATGAAAGGGGAGAAGTCACTGTGAGTCCAGGCTGGAGACCAGGAGCTGGCACATGAGTTCTAGCTTGCCAGCATCTGGGACCTGTGCATCATCGGCCTGGACCTGGTGACCCGCTAAGGAGCCCGTGTGAACATGTCGGGGGCAACCATCACCCTCAGGGGAAGAACAGGCCCAAAGACCAATGAGTAAGTCACCAAGCACCTTCCGCCCAGCAGGCACAAAGCCCCTGTACGGCACTAGAGTGCCGCTACTGCCAGCGGCAAGAGGAACAGGGCCAGATGATGCCAATGGTGGCAGCCGTCCAGACTACCAGCAACGAGGAGAGGTGGTTCCCTTTGACCACGCAGCAACTGAAGCAGCAGCAGGAGGCATACATGACCCTGGTGCTGGTGAGGGACTGGCTGGAGATGGGGCAGTGCCCCACGTGGACAGAAGTGTCAGCACTGGGGCCCGAGGTAAAGCCCTACCCCTCTAGATGGGGCAACTTCAAGCTCCACAATGGGTTGGGTGTACCAGAGGTGACAAGCTTCTGGACGAGGGAACAACCTCCTGCAGCTATTGGTGCTCCATCCCTAGGTTCTCCAGATGGTCCATGGCTCAGTGGGGGTGGGGCACTACGGGAAAACCAAGACCCTCCACCACTTCAGGGGGCGGTTCTACTGGCCTAGCTGTTGACAAGACGTGGAGCTACATGTGCACTGCTGCAACTCCTGCACCGCCCAGAAGGGACCAACCCTGCGCTCCCATGCCCCACTGCGGCAGTACATGGTCAGGGCCTCAATGGAGCGAGTATGGGTGGGCATCCTTGGGCCTCTCTCCATCACTGACTCTGGCACCCGCTACATCCTTATGGCTATGGACTACTTCCAAAGATTGAGGGATTGCATGCAGGTGGTCCACGATTACAACTTGTTTTGTTTTGGTTTGGTCTGAGATGCTGGTGCTGAATGTTGCATACAACACCTTTAAGTAATGTTGTTGGCTTCTTTTTAGTTTATTTTTGGTAGTGATGAATGATTACGGTCTTCAGGATAATGATGAATTTAACAATATGTTAATATGATTATGAAATATATTGGAGCTACAGGAGATATATGAATTCATATGTTCACAATAACATGAAGTCTATACACAGAAAAAAATGTATGGCAGAAAAGATTTCCTTCAGGGGGGGTGTGTGTGTGTGGCGTTTTACCGTGTGGCATTGAGCACCAGCAGGTCTCCATGTTTATTGACTTCCAGGGAGCCGTGGGTGTGCGAGCGCCCCAGGGCATACGCTGCGTTGATTGTGGCTGCAGCCAAAGCCTCGGGCATGGACATCCTCATATTTACACAGGCCAGGTGCATAACCACTGGCTGGAGCCCAGATAAGGACAGAGATGGAGAGACAGTTAAAAACTAACGCTAGTATGAGTTGTATCCAACTGACACTTCTCACCTCTCTCATCTTTTGGGTCATAAATTCTGAATCTCAGACCCCCCCCCCCCCCCGTATTCAGGACAAGCCTCTTCATCTACCATGCTGTCTTTCCTGTTCTCCGTTCCCCGTCATCTCCCACCTTCTTTCTTTTCTCACCATGGAGCAACAGTAAGCATTGGGGTTGAAGTCACTTCCGAGGGCAACGATCACTCCAGCTTCCAGCATGTCTCTGGCCCGCGGCTGAGGTAGCCTGGACACCCACAGCGATGATCAGTTTAGATTATCAATCAGATTATCGGTTCAGTTAAAGCGTGCATACTTGTGTGTATGTGGGATTCAGTGTTGCCTTACCGTAGGATGTAGGCTGTAGTTGGCAGAAGGACCGCAGCAGTTTTTGCTCTTACCATGGCAGCGATACCGTCATTTGTGACCTCCTCCAGGTGACTAATGGCTAAGGCTCCGAGCTCAGCCCCCAACTGTCACACACACACATGCACAATAAACCGCTTACATTTGCAACAGCTCTTCTGTGCACTTCCTCGCTTATGTGCCAGCACATTAAAGGTAAATCCAGTACCTGTGCAGCATTCATGGGATGGAGCTCATCTCCGTGGAAGTTGATGTTGAGGCCGATGTCTTTGCCAGCCTGCAGGATGGCTCGCGTGGAGTCGAGGTCAAACACCCCCTGTTCGCAGAACACATCGATGTTGTCGACCTTCAGCGTTCCAGCAGACATGCGTTCTCTCAGTCGGGGCAGCTGAACCTGCAGTATGTCCTGCGTGGCCTGCACAACCGTCTTGCCTCTGAGTACGGGAGAGACCAGAGATGTGGACTCGAGTCATATCACATATTTGGTGACCTTAGACGTGACTTGGAAAAAGACTTGCAACTCAGCTTTGACTCATAACTTCACACTTTTCACTTGGAAGACTTGGTACCTTCTCCAAGCCCAAAGATAAAACACTTAAAAAGTGTGCAGCCAATCAAATCTTCATTTCTATACTACCATTAATACTACCACTTTGAATCAATCCCTAGTAAATACAAATTTTAAAAGCATTAATGATGTGCGTGAATTTAATATTATTAACTATTGCTCTGCTGTGAAACTTTTGAAATAGCATCAAATTTGATGAACAGTCCATAAAATGATGTGCTTAGGACTTGAAAATCAAAGTTTAGGACTTGGGACTTCTCAGTTCTTTGTGTTCTGGATTTTCTCCCCTTTTTCCCCCAATTGCATTTGGCAAATTACCCCACTTCTGAGCTGTCCCGGTCACTGCTCCACCCCCTCTACCGATCCGGGGAGGGCTGCAGACTACCACATGCCTCCTCCCATACATGGGGAGTTGCCAGCTGCTTCTTTTCACCTGACACTGAAGAGTTTCGCCAGGGGGAAGTAGCGCGTGGGAGGATCACGCTATTCCCCCCAGTCCCCCCCCCCAAAAAGGGACACTGACTGACCAGAGGAGGCACTAGTGCAGCGACCAGGACGCATACCCACATCCGCTTCCCACCCGCAGACACAGCCAATTGTGTCTGTATGGACGCCCGACCAAGCCGGCGGTAACACACGGATTTGAACCAGCGATCCCCGTGTTGGTAGGCAACGGAATAGACCACTACACCACCCAGATGCTTGGGACTTGCCAATTTTGACCTGAGACTTGAGTGCCAAGACACTTAGGAAACAATTACTTGGTCCCACCTGAGAGAGACAGTGGCTCCTTTTACTTTATCACAATCTAGGCTGACCTCCCGAATGACCTAAGGTGGATCAGCAGGGGTTCAGCATTTAGGACAATAAGCAGTTCATAGCAAGCATCATTTGGTTAACTTCCAGTACTTGGGAACAGCGTGGGCTCCACAGTATGTCGAGGATATGTTGATGGGCAGGGTGCGTCTGGCGGTCTCTATCACCTCCAGCATCTTGAGCTCCGTCTGCAGCTCCAGGCCGTAGCCGCTCTTGCACTCCACCAAGGTGGTGCCGGCGCGCAGCATCCGAGCCAGCCTGCCTGTCAGCGAGGCCAGCAGGTCGGAGGCCGGTGCCGCACGTGTGTGCTCCACCGTGAAGTGGATCCCTCCGCCGGCCCGGTGCACGTCCATGTATGTGGCGCCTGCCAGCTGCAGAAGTAACACCCGTTCAATTACCACTTAAAAATGGCTGTATTGTAGTGGGAGAATTAAGGTCAAACGTCAAGAAGGGTAGAGGTCACAATTCATTTACCTTCATGGCAAATTCATGCACCCTGTCACCGGCCCAAACTGGATGGGTATGGGCATCAACCAACCCTAAAAAGAGAATACTCTTCACACATCCTAATTGTAATGACAACATCTGACGTAAATGTACAACTTTTATAAAATAACTATAACCATCGAGACCACCAAAAAGACACACACAGAAAAACAAGGTCTGCTGATATGATGCCCCTCACCAGGTATGACACACTTTCCGGTTGCATCAATAACCTTGTCAAAAGACGCATCTGAATACTGAGCCCCAATGGCGTCTGCAGGTCCCACAGCTTTGATCAGTCCATCTCTGCATGGAAACGATTTAGGACAAAACAGCAAGACAATAAAAACAAAAGTCCTCCTGCACTTTAAAAAAAAAAACCTGTAGGTAAGTCAATAAAATAACAAAACTACAAACCTTACCTCCCAATCACTATGCTGCCATTTTCAATTACATGAAGGTTTTGCATCCCATTCTTGGTCAGGTATCTCTCCCCGCTGTTGCAAATCAAAACCACTTGTTGTGCGTTCTTCACCAGTAGCCTGTAATTGCTGGACATTTTTGGTATTAACTTCCCAAGCTATACACAAATGCCAACTGACGTGGTCACCCTCACAGCTTGTACCTTGCTTGTTTGGAGATGTGCAAATGTTTGACTAGAGCAAGGTTCGAAGTACACGGGGGGGGGGGGGGGGCGCTACCATCATGCACACACAAGCCTCTTCCAGGCCCAAAACCTTTGGATTTTCCTGGGTTAGGAATCCTGGCAATGTTGACGAGTCCCCCTTGAAAGCTGCAAGGGAATTGACTCTGTGCATAGCTGTAGTCAACTGACTTCCGGTTTCTACTGCAGCGGTCATACCAGTTTCCTGTTTGTCGGCGTGTGCCATTGACAATGGCATATTTTTCGCGATGCCATCAAGACTTACCATGGATAAATGTCAACGACATGCACAGAATTGTCGACGAACTTTCACCTGCACCTACCAGCAAACGGGTGTAAAGTTCCAAGTTGTACATATTGTAGCGAATTCGGGGGGCAGTCGGGGAACCGCCGCAGCCGGGACGCGAACCCGAGTCTCCCGCACCAGGAGCAACTAAGTTAACCAGGCGACTAAAGGGTCCGACCCGTTAGCCAAGGACTAGCGAGTCTATTTTTCTATGGTCGTTACAATATCACAAATTTAAATTTTTCACCCGCTTGCTGGTAGGTGCAGGTGAAAGTTCGTCGACAGTTCTGTGCATGTCGTTGACATCCGTGGTAAATCTTGCAGGCATCGCGAAAAATATGCCATTGTCAATAGCACGCGCCAACAAACAGGAAACTGGTGTGACCGCTGCAGTAGAAACCGGAAGTCAGTGGACTACAGTTACGCACAAAGCCGATTAGTTTTCTCTCCTTGGAAAGCCCCCTTTCACACACAAACCCATAGATTTCAGTTACGTCAGACCCCATCCTGTCCTGTGGTCAGCTCGGTTTATACTGATCTTAAAGTTGGACAAGGTTATTTTTGATGAATTTCTATTTTCCATGTATTGACATTATCGGCAAAATATGAGGTTACTCCCCCCCCCCCCTCACCGGTGTCCAGTAGCAGTACAGCTACAGAGCTGATGCCATCTGGAAGAGCCGTTCACATCGACACGACTCCGAAAAGATGCCATGCCACTGCCTGGCAAGATGGCCGTGTGGTACCCAGGTCCAATGTACAATGACTTTTGGGCCACGTGCTTACCAAAGGCAAGCCCAGTAAAACCCCAGAATTTCAGTTCAGTGTGAGAGGGGTAATAGAAACCACTGCCTCGCTACTGGTTCTTAATTCTATGACTAACTGGTTGAACCATATGTTGAGAGGAATTTGTACATAATGAATTGCTTCAAGATACATTACTTATTCTTCACAGGGCAAACAGATTAATCACCACATGCACATATATCAACACAACAGCTTTAGGAAATAATCAACTTTATTGTGTCCGTTACAATATCATAACAACATTGGTCTCACATATAGTAGAAAAGAACAACTTTTTCAAAAAATTATTGAAGATGAACCTAACTCAAGGTCTCCACTTACCTCACATGGTGGACACACAAAAAAAGACAAATAATTCAACTAAGCAATACACGTAATTATACAAGGGGTCAGGCAGCCTTCCCTCCTGACCATCATGTCATCATTCTCTCATTTCTCCATCTTCTTCCTCTTCTTCTACACCTCTGATGTACAGGACATTATTGCACCTGTTGGGCATGAAACGGTTTTTAAAAAAAATACACATTCACTCTCGCAGAGCAAGTCCACAAGACCAACACACTGGCTGTGGGAAACAGGGCAGAGGCATCAGTACATCATGACATTCTCACTTTTTTTTTAAGATGAATAATTGAAATGAGTTCATCTTTAACAAAGATTGGGATAGTTAAGACTTTGAGTCAGCCTTAAAAGGGAAACCGTCCTTGCGGTGTTTAGCAAAACATCTATCATAGCTTGGCCCCAGATCTAACCGGTCTGCTATTTTATTGGCTTATGAGCACTGTTGTTTAGCCAAAATTTACATTTATTGATACATTGTGTGTTGAAGCTGCAATGAGAAGTTGATCACTGATTGTTATTATCAGTGTCAATATGTCAATATAATTTTGATGTCTCCTAATGACCAACATAATGAAATGTGACTTCAGTGACAAGATTAGACATTGTTGTATAATGATTACAAACCCCAATTCCAGTGAAGTTGGGACGTTGTGTAAAACGTGAATAAAAACAGAATACAATGATTTGCAAATCCTTTTCGACCTATATTCAATTGAATACACTACAAAGACAAGATATTTAATGTTCAAACTGATAAACTCTATTGTTTTTTGCAAATATTCACTCATTTTGAATTTGATGCCTGCAACACGTTCCAAAGAAGCTGGGACAGGGGCAACAAAAGACTGGGAAAGTTGAGGAATGCTCAAAAAACACCTGTTTGGAACATTCCACAGGTGAACAGGTTAATTGAAAACAGGAGAGTGTCATGATTGGGTATAAAAGGAGCATCCCCGAAAGGCTCAGTCATTCACAAGCAAGGACGGGGTGAGGTTCACCATTATGTGAACAACTGCGTGAGCAAATGGTCCAACAGTTTAAGAACAACGTTTCTCAACGTACAATTGCAAGGAATTTAGGGATTTCATCATCTACAGTCCATAATATCATCAAAAAATTCAGAGAATCCGGAGAAATCTCTGCACGTAAGCGGCAAGGCCAAAAACCAACAGTGAATGCCCATGACCTTCGACCCCTCAGGCGGCACTGCATTAAAAACCGACATCATTCTGTAAAGGATATTACCACGTGGGCTCAGGAACACTTCGGAAAACCATCGTCAGTTAACACAGTTCGTCGCTACATCTACAAGTGCAACTTAAAACTCTACCTTGCAAAGCGAAAGCCATATGTCATCAACACCCAGAAACGCCACCGGCTTCTCTGGGCCCGAGATCTGAGATGGACTGAAGCAAAGTGAAAAGTGTGCTGTGGTCTGACGAGTCCACATTTCAAATTGTTTTTGGAAATCATGGACGTCGTGTCCTCCGGGCTAAAGAGGAAAAGGACCATCCAGATTGTTATCAGCGCAAAGTTCAAAAGCCAGCATCTGTGATGGTATGGGGGTGTGTTAGTGCCCCATGGCATCATGGGCAACTTGCACATCTGTGAAGGCACCATTAATGCTGAAAGGTACATACAGGTTTTGGAGCAACATATGCTGACATCCAAGCGATGTCTTTTTCAGGGACGTCCCTGCTTATTTCAGCAAGACAATGCCAAGCCACATTCTGCACGTGTTACAACAGCGTGGCTTCGTAGTAAAAGAGTGCGGGTACTAGACTGGCCTGCCTGCAGTCCAGACCTGTCTCCCATTGAAAATGTGTGGCGCATTATGAAGCGCAAAATACGACAACGGAGACCCTGGATTGTTGAGCAACTGAAGTCGTACATCAAGCAAGAATGGGAAAGAATTCCACCTACAAAGCTTCAACAATTAGTGTCCTCAGTTCCCAAACGCTTATTGAGTGTTGTTAAAAGGAAAGGTGATGTAATACAGTGGTAAACATGCCCCTGTCCCAGCTTTTTTGGAACGTGTTGCAGGCATCAAATTCAAAATGAGTGAATATTTGCAAAAAACAATAAAGTTTATCAGTCTGAACATTAAATATCTTGTCTTTGTAGTGTAATCAATTGAATATAGGTCAAAAAGGATTTGCAAATCATTGTACTCTGTTTTTATTTACATTTTACACAACATCCCAACTTCATTGGAATTGGGGTTTGTACAACCGCTTGTCTTTGGGTCGGATTCATCTAATGGGGCAATTTATGGCATACTAATCTCTTAAGAGTCTCTCTCTCTCTCTCTCTCTCTCTAGACAGACAATCGACTATGGAACAGCTAAGCGATTTATCCCAGGTCTGCAGATTGTGGGAATATGTGCAAAAACAAGAGGGGTGTGAAGATACACCAGTAAAATATGAAGTGCCTGCAATCTACCATAACATGGTGAGACGGAGGAGAGGCAGGGGCAGGAGTCAAACCACAGTCCCCATAATTTCCAGGCACGTGACAGGGGGGGCAGGAACAGCATCACTGATGTATCAGAGGAGACAAGGCTCCAGGGGGAGGGTGAAGACACTCGGGATGCAAAATAACCCATGCAGAACATTTGCACAGGAGATGCCCGGAAAGAGCCAGTGAACTGGCCCGCCGCAGCAGCAAAAAAGAACGGGAGATGTTTGATGATGACGTGGGCCAGGTATTGGAAGCAGCGATTGCAGGAGACGTGTGGAAGAAGCTCAGGGCCATGTCTTGAATCATCTGGAGCATAGGGGCTGATCGCTATGGTAAGAAGGAGTGGAAAGCCAGAGCAAACACCCAGACAAAGGAAAACAGACACCTTAAGGAGATGGCAATTCTGAGAGGTGATGTGGAGGCTGAAGAAGGCTTTTCATGAAACGACAGAGGATGAGAAACCAGCACTCTTCGAAATCCAAGAGAACCTGAGGGAGTGCACCGAGCTGAGTGCAACCGCAGGGATGGGAAGTGATGAATGAAGAAAAGGGTTGCCTTTACCAAGAACCCATTCAAATATCTGTTGAAACTTATTTGACAAAAGATCAGCAGAGTTGAAAGCAACAAAGGGGGAGGTGGTGGAGCACCTTCATCAAGTCCACAGTGCCCCCAGGAGGGAGGACAGATTTGAGGAGATGGAGGAACTCATCAAACCAGCTGAACCAACTATCTATTAAATGACTGGGCGATGCGGGCAGATCTTAGGAAGCAGCTCAAATTCCCAGAGGAGATAACCCACACTAGCCTCAGATGAGATATTGTCCTCTGGTCTAAAGGTACCAAGTAGGTGGTTCTTCTTGAGCTTACAGTGCCCTGGGAATGGGAATGCCCTGGGAATTATGTCATATCACTCTTCACGTGCGTTCCTGTTGATGAAGCAGTGGAGGTGGTCTGTATTAAATGAAGAGACGACCCCACCCATAGCAATAGCACCACCCTTAACACTGACCAAGTGTGTCTGCTCCTGAAGCTGTGTCTTCAGTCCATTAACTTCACAGGGGGCAGTACTATAGGCAAAAGCATGAGTGTGCTATGGGTTCCCCAGTTTTACCTATAGTGGCCAATTTGTATATGGAGCAAGTGGAAAAGAGGACTCTGATGTCCTATCCAGCGACACCACCTAGCCACTGGTTCATATTTGTGGAGGACACCTGGGTTAAATTTAAATCTCAGGACGTATGTTTCACCAATCACATCAACTTGATGGACAACCACATCAAGTTCACCAGAGAGGATGCGAAAATGACGGGTTAGTCTGTCACCACGTCTTGGTTGCTCTCAAACCTCAAAACAAGCATTGCAGCCAGCAGCTACACCGGAAGCCCCAAAATATTGGCTGTTGTCCCCAGTGATAGTCATCGGACGATTTAGCCTTGTGGGTTCCGAGATTAATGCCAAACAGATGGGATACATAGCCATAATTTGAGATAAATTACCTCATCGCTGTATATCTTGCAAACACCTGTTTTTCTGAAACATCACTACATCTCTCATTCTTCTCTTCAAAACAAATACACCAGCTATCAGAGGAAGAAGGGAGATGTTTTGACAAAAATGCGAATGAGAGGGGCTGAGCCCATGAGGTGGTTCACCTGAGCGCATAAGGTTGAGTCCTTAACCACGGCAGCCTGGGTTCGAATCCTGCCCGGGCCCTTTGCTGCATGTCATCCCCCCTCTCTCCCCTGCCTTTCCTGTCTCTCTACTATCACTATCCAATATAGGCAGAAAATGCCCCCCCCCCCAAAAAAAAGCTTATGAGAAATGAATTTATTCTTATGCAAAACATTTGTGCTTTTGTCCACTGGGGCACACTAAATCAAAAATCTATATCTCCCTGTAGCAGCTTTAACATTAGATTTGAATGAGATTTTGATTGTATTTTCTTTTTTTGTATTGTTGTATTTTGTTTTCTTTAGCTTTTGAATTTGTTGTGATGCTTAGTTGGTGAGTAATATGTTTACCTGCAGACCAATAATCCAGTTCCTTAAAGTGATCTATTTAAGACAATATTTTGATTTGAGTGTTCACATTGTTAGAAATAATATGATCGCCACAGATTCTTTCAATGATTAGTCCAAGGCTTTCGGGACCGATGTTATAACCCACCCATGACAGTCCTCAAGCAAGCTTGCCAGGTCATTTTTTACACTCATCTTTGGTTTTTGTTCAATCTTTAGGTGTTACTGCAGATACCAAACGTTGTGTTTTCAATTTGTATTGTACAAACAAAAGAAAGTCAATATTAATGCCACAAGCATAAATCGTTTTCT
Organism: Lampris incognitus; assembly: GCF_029633865.1. NCBI lineage: Eukaryota > Metazoa > Chordata > Actinopteri > Lampriformes > Lampridae > Lampris > Lampris incognitus. The sequence goes on along the minus strand of NC_079213.1, from coordinate 30,164,164 downwards.
GATCGAAGTTCATTCTGCATGGAAGCCATTACTATATCTAATGTGGAATTACATTTTCTTTTTTTTAACCCAGCAAGTCTACATTGGTAGACAACTGGACATAATCGGGGGTAAAAGTAGCAGGGTAATCCAGTCAAAAAAAACCCAAAACTGGGGGATATGAATAAGACGATGGTGAAAGGCTACCATGAGAAGGCTGGTTTTGAGTTTAGATTCCAGTGTAGGATAGGGAACAACTACAATCCCATCTGTGGTGGGAGTCAGGAGGAGCCTTGCTTTTACAGCTACGCCAGTTGAATCGATATCCAAACTTTTTTTTACCTGATTAGTACTTCACCAAGATGGCCCGCTAACGCTCCATCCACATACTCTTCTGTGTTCGCCAACTGTTGGCGAGAGAAAGACAAATGTCAAGAAGAGCCCATCTTAGTTGCACAAGTTACGAATAGCGGGGTGAAAACAAAATGTGAAGGTAAAAAAAAAAAGTTAAATATGGTTTAGCCATACGGCTAGTGAAAAAGCATTTTCTGCAGCACAGTGTTGTGTTTGGCTAAAAATGCCAGCCTGCTCTCACCTGCATGTTCATGTAGCCATCCACAGACACCAGGTAGCCCTTGTACTCCATTCCCCACTTCAGCTTCACCATCACTGGCTTGCCTGTCAGGCCGTTAAGGAACGGCTTTGGATTAAGAGGTAAACTCTACGGTGACAAAGAACAAAGAAAAGAAAAAAGTTATTTTTTTGCTCGCCAAGTATCATTTTATTTGATTTGCATATGACTGGAAGACTGGAGAATATCGTCGCCTTCTTAAAATAACGGCCTAAGTCATATTTTCAAGTTTCTCAAAAAACAGAATAAACTGAAACTGAAACAAAATTTGTCAGTTTATTCTGTTTTTTGAAAAACTTGAAAATACGACTTAGGCCATCATTTTAAGAAGGCGACGATATGTATGGTCTCAATTTTGAGAGAGCGCCCTCTTGACGTCATCTCGAAAAACGACATCAGAGTCAAGTCAATTTTATTTGTTTATAGCCCAATATCACAAATTACAAATTTGCCTCAGCGGGCTTTATAGCAACACATCTTCCTGACCTCAGACCCTCGCATCGGATAAGGAACAACTCCCTAAAAAAAAAAAACCTTTAACAGGGAGAAGAAATAGGAAGAAACCTCAGGGAGAGCAACAGAGGAGGGCTCTCTCTCGCTCCCCAGACGGACAGACGCACGATGGATGTTGTTTCCACAATTTACAGAATACAACATTGAAAGAGAGCCATAAAATCGCATATACGTAAAAATAGTGTAAAACCCAACAATTACAGTTAAACTGAAAATGTTAAAATATGCGGTTAAAATGTCCTCGACCAGTGCGCGTGAACCGAATGAATCGTTCGTCGGGGCGTACGAATGAGCGTTGTACACGGCGCTCGTGTCCCATTATTTTTTGGAAATAATTTTCAGTGTTTTGCAGCCATCCGCTGACGTACTCACCATATCGTTTCAACTTTGTAATCCTTAAACAATTTTCAATTTGACGCCGACTACTTTTTCCGACACAATTTCGTTTGCGGAACGCACGCTTTGCCGCCGAGCCGGAAGTGTAACGCTTTCAACTTTGATCCGAAACGGAAGCGTGCGCGTCACGATTGGTCACACACTGCCACCTGGCGTGCGGAGGTTTACAATGCAAACTAATTTGGATTTCAGATTTCGTTGTATTGTAATTTAAAAAAAATAATCTACCTTTGCCATGCACAAGTTTGTTTACTGAAACATAATTCCGTTTTCTGCCATGTCATCTAACCATGACCAAATTAACTCATGGATTCAAGACTGGTCTATTGTTTACTCAATTAGAGATGAGATTAGAGATTAGAGATGTTCCCTATATTTGCAACAAAAATATTGGATATACCATTAAATAATAACAATAATAACAACAACAAAAAACAATATTAATAGCAAACAATAACAATGATAAAATAAGATAAAAATTGTTCGATGTCTGTATAGCACCATTTAAAAGCAGAGTTTACAATGTGCTTTGATTTTGAAAGTGATTTGAAAATAAAATGAATCAAGGGAAAGAAGTGGTGCGAGGTACTACAAGCCCTGCCCCTAGAAGGTGACTCAAAGGGAAAGGGTGCCAAATGAAAATCCATGTATAACCTCTAATCTGTCGAATTGTATTAAGAGGCTATCTGCTGCCAGTTACACTTGTGTGTGTGTGTGTGTGTGTGTGTATACACACATATATATAAAATTATGATTGACGACCTTGACCTCCTAAATTTCAGACTCTACTGATTTTCAAAACAATGCACCAAAGGACAAAACTGGTATGAATTTAAAAGCAATACAATGGTGAATTTCAACAGAATAAAACACATTTTTTTACAGCAAGTCCACAAAAAAAACTGTTTTACTAGCCTTGCTTCCTCAGGCAGGTCCATGTCCCTAAAGCTTGAGGATTTTAACGCTGTCAAATAGGTCTTAAACAGTCTGAATACCGGGTAAGACATTATCAGACTTGTGATCAAGTTAAAAGCAATGCTAAAACCTAACAGGTACACAGTTAAGAGATGCCAGAAATAGAGGAAATTCATCTCTCTGTACTATCCAAAGGAGTTGAATCAAGTGCAACTTAATTGGTATATATCCGTGAAGACGTTTCGCCTCTCATCCAAGAGGCTTCCTCAGTTCGTGCCTTTCTGACTAGACCAAGCTAGTCTGACTGGCTGTTGATGAAACTCAGAATTTATCCTCTTTGGAGTCGTTGTCAGAGCTATAGATGTCCATGGCTCTTTGTGTCCCGATGTTTACCAACGCCCGTCGCTAACAGAGCCATAGATAGTAAACATCGGAGCGACGGGCGTTGGTAAACATCAGAACACCAAGAACCATGGACATCCATAGCTCTGACAACGACTCCAAAGAGGATAAATTCTGAGTCTCATCACCAGCCAGTCAGACTAGCTTGGTCTAGTCAGAAAGGCACGAACTGAGGAAGCCTCTTGGATGAGAGGCGAAACGTCTTCACGGATATATACCAACTAAGTTGCACTTGATTCAACTCCTATGGATAACCATGATCTGGATGAATGAGAACATTCACAGACATTTCTCTGTACTAGTTTCAATAACAACTGCTGCTTTTTGCACAAGAGATTTTTTTTATTGATCCAAGAATAAACAAAATTGTTTAGTCTACTTGTAAGGAGATACAATCATGAATAACTTTCTCTCCGGATTACCAAATGATAAAAATGGCCCAGCTTGTTTTCAAATGCAGAAAAAAATTTGCACTATGCTCTTTAATAGTACATCAAAACCTAAGTCAGTATGATAGCTATATAGCAGCTGGCAGAAAAAAAATACTTCAGAAAAAAACAAATCAAAATTGCTTGGGAGAATAAATAATGCTATTACAGATATGTTTATATTTATGCTGAACAACAGTGAGATCCTGGATTTTACGTCAGTGAGACATTCTTTAAGAGTGACCTGGCCATTCAAGTCACTACATTTCAGAGGTAACATCAGATAAATCAGTGTGTTGTCATACCAATGGAAAGAAACATTTTGTATGGGCGATATTGTCAAGTGGGAAGAACAAACATGGAAAACAAGACAGTGAATAATACTGAACCTTAAGGAGTTCCACATTTAATCTATACATATTGAAGAGAGGAAGTTTCCTAATGTGTCAGAAAGTTCTGGGTTAGAAATATGGGCTGAAATGATCCGTGTTGTCTCTTTAATGCCTGTCCACAATTCGAGGCAGTCAGTCGAGTGATCTACTACAGTGTCAAAGGAAAGATTCTGCAGTCCCCATGTTATGCCTTGGTCTAAAACCAAACTGGAATTGAGAGAAATATCTTTTTGATATTTATGATATATCTTGGAAGCAGCAAGGTGGCGCAGTGGTTAGCACGGTCGCCTCACAGCAAGAAGGTCTTGGGTTCAAGCCCCAGGGTAGTCCAACCTTGGGGGATGTCCCAGGTCGTCCTCTGTCTGGAGTTTGCATGTTCTCCCCGTGTCTGTGTGGGTTTCCTTCGGGTGCTCCGGTTTCCTCCCACAGTCCAAAGACATGTAGATAAGGTGAATCGGCCATACTAATTTGTCCCTAAGTGTGAATGTGTGTGTGTGTGTGTGTGTCGGCCCTATGATGGCCTGGCGGCCTGTCCAGGGTGTCTCCCCCTACCTGCCGCCCAATGATTGCTGGGATAGGCTCCAGCAATCCCCACAACCCTGAGAGCAGGATAAGCGGTTTGGATAATAGATGGATGGATGGATGGATGGATATATCTTGGTGTTACACTTGATCCCAGCCTTTCCTTTGACAAGCACATTAAAGAACTCGCCGACTCCCTTTTTTCACTTACGTAACATAGCTGGAATTCGGTCTTTTCTGTCCGTGGCTGACGCAGAGACTCTTACATGCATTTGTTTCATCCAGACTTGATTTCAGTATTGTTCTGTTTTCAGGTCTGCCACGTGCTAGTACTAAAAGTCTTCAGATGGTTCAGAATGCTGCTGCTAGAATCCTAACTAAATCTAGGAAATCTGACCACATTACACCAATTCTTGCCTCTCTTCATTGGCTTCCTATCCATGTTAGACCAGAATTCAAGGTGCTTCTGCTGACTTGTAAAATCCTAAATGGGCTTGCCCCATCTTACCTGTCTGATCTCCTTAAACCGTACGTTCCATCTCCAGGTCTTCGCTCTCAAAATACAGGGCTCCTGTGTGTACCCAAAGTTAAAAAGAAGTCAGCTGGTGGCAGGGCCTTTTCCTATCGGGCCCCGTTCTTGTGGAATAACCTGCCTGCTGCCGTCAAGACAACCAGAGTCTGTTGAGTCCTTTAAACCCAAACTTAAAACTCATCTTTTTGCCTTAACCTAAAATAACCTGTACTGCATGGTGGGTCGGTTTCTGTCTCAATGAATTTGCCAAGTACTGTTCTGCCGACGAGATTATAGAGTATAGATTATTGGCTATTACAACTGTTCTCTTCTCTCACATGTCTTTTCTCTCTCTCTGAACGATGTCTTCTCCTTTCTCTTCTTGTGTGTGTGTGAATGGTGTGATGCGAGTCCCCCTTGTGTGCACGTGCAGTCTGTCCCCCTCCCAGGTCTCCATGGTGATGCTGGTCATGTGGCTCGGATCGTGAGCTGTTCCCGTGGCATCTGGACACTGCTTGGCATCCTCCTCATCATATTCTTCATATATTTTATAATTCCATTATAATTCTGTTATCCTCTTTCAAGGTTGTATTGTGTAAATTGTGTAAACGCAACATCCATTGCATGTTGTTCGTCTTGGGAGAGCGATCCCTCCTCTATTGCTCTCCCTGAGGTTTCTTCCTATTTCTTCCCCCTGTCAAAGGGTTTTTGTTTTTTTTAGGGAGTTGTTCCTTATCTGATGCGAGGTTCTAAGGACAGGATGTTGTGTTGCTGTAAAGCCCACTGAGGCAAATTTGTAATTTGTGATAATGGGCTATACAAATAAAATTGACTTGATTTATGATAGCTATTCCCACAATTAGCCCATTTAAGACCTGAAGACAGTTAATAAGCCAAGCGTTGGCACCTTTATGTGTGCACAAATTGAACAAAATTAAAATATTCACTAAGATTTTAAAAAACATGAGTAGGTATTTGGGTTGGACAATGAACCTGGACGTTAAGACATATAGAATAAGTGTTTGATTATGTCTGGAGCTAAAAAAAAAGAAGAGCAAATCAGAAAATTTCAGCTTATTTTACCTTTTGTAACTTACTTATATGGGCAGAACGGTGGTGCAGTGGTTCGCGCGGTTGCCTCACAGCAAGAAGGTCCTGGGTTCAAGCCCCGGGATAGTTCAACCTTGGGGGGGGGGTCATCACGGGTTGTCCTCTGTGTGGAGTCATCCCGGGTTGTCCTCTGTGTGGAGTTTGCATGTTCTCCCTGTGTCTGCGTGGGTCTCCTCCAGGTGCTCCGGTTTCCTCCCACAGTCCAAAGGCATGTAGGTCAGGTGGATCAGCCGTACTAAATTGTCCCTAGATGTGTTTGTGTGTCAGCCCTGTGATGGTCTGGCATCCTGTCCAGGGTGTCTCCCCGCCTGCTGCCCAATGACTGCTGGGCTCCAGCATCCCCACGACCCTGAGTAAGGATAAGCGGTTTGGATAATGGATGGAATGAATGAACTTACTTCAAATGCAATGCAACAGCAATTTGTTGCAATTTGTGCAATACAATGGCAATTTGTTGCAAAAAGTTGCAATGCAACTTCAAAACAATGTAACAACATCAAAACATAGACACTAAAACTAGATAAAATTACCATAAGTAAAATGCCATTTGGCTTGGCAGAGCAGAGGCAAATAATTTGGGAACTAGGGGGCCAAGTTAAAGTGAAGTTAAAGTTCAACGTGTACAACATGGAGAGTTGCGTGTTTCTATTAGCCGTTCACCTCCTTAAAACACCAGACGGAGACACCATATGTACTGAACAGTGAAAACTTTGCAGGGCACATGTGTAATGTTGTTTGCTCTCATTGAACAAATGAATCAATGTAGGTAGCAAACCTATAGGTCTGTAGGTAGCAAACATGACCACATTTTGAACATTATCCGCAATTATCCGTAACTCCCTTGACCTGCAATACATGTGGGCTATACTGATCGGGTCAGAAGAATGTAGTTGACCATAAACCTTGTGACAGCATTATGAAGCTACTAGTATATCTCCATACATATATCTCACCATGTTGAAACTATGGCCCATTTTAAGAGCCGAAAACAAGTGAAGTGACTGTCAAATCTGGGTCATGTTGGCTCTGTGTCTGGGCAGCTCTTTCTCTTGAGGCACAGCGTCTAGAGATCTTGTTCATTTTTTTTTCTGTCTTGAAGCGTTCAACTGTAAGTAAAATATTTGACAAGTTCAAACCTGACAATCAAAATAAAACTAACATCTAACTTCCTACAGTGAGGGCTGGGCTTTGTCAGAAATTCCTCAGAAATTACACCAGACCCTGTTATGCGTGTTTGAAATACTGATGTCCTTACATCATCTGACCTGTTTTTCTCCACCCCCCCCCCACTTTCAGCTGAACCCCTGCCCTCTTTGCAATTAAATGATCAATCAGCCCGTCACCAAGTCAGTTTTGGCATGGTGTAAATGTGTGTGCCTTGATTTGTATCTTGGAGAGTGACACCGTGTGTGTACTGATGTGTGTGTGTTCACATATAGGGGGGCTTGTTGTATGCATGTGTGTGTGTGTGTATGTGTGCATAAGCAAATGCTTGTGCAAGGACTCACGCATGCATGTGCAGATATATTTGCATGTCTTTGGGAGGGGTTCTAAGTTACTGTGGGTGCGTATTGCACTGCAGTTCTGCAGGCCTGCTGCAGCCTAAATGTTGTGATATCCTCATTAAGAGAAGGACGGCTCCATCGCAGAGGTCACCTCAAATGAGAGCATTCCAGTCCAATGCCAAAGAGGCCTTTGATGTCTGCACACAAGAGCCGAGTCCTGCGCGGTGCAGCTGACAAACGAAGCTGACTGGCCCTGCAGAGAAGGTGAACCACAGGATGTGTGAAGCACGAGACTTCTGAACCATTGACCGTGTGTGAATGCCCCAGTTAGACGGAACAGAAATCACGCACACAGAAGCCAGTGTTTGACTCGAACAGCCTGGGAACCAAACATGGAATTTAGAGGGCAACATTGGTTGAGATGCGGTGGCGAGATGTAAGGAAGAGATTTCCAACATCAGTTAAACACTGTTGTTCTCGGTGTTGATGTAGGGTTACCGTTTCCGGACACAGGGGGGCACACTGTACACAGTGTTGTCTGGGAACATATATGACCATGTTGAACTGTCAGCTACAAAGGCACAAGAATCAACTGAGGTTTATCCTTCAGTTTGTTTTCAGTAACTAAAGGAGAATATTTCAACTCATGGGTGTAGCCAAGGGGGGTCAGGCTCGGTCATTTGACCAAAACAAAATGTCCAAAAAGTCCAACTGAAGTATATTCAATGAAATCAAGTACCGTTTACAAAATAAGCTCATAGTCCCTACCATATGATGGTTTTAGGCCTAAAATATCCATTATAAGCGGCACAGTGGTGCAGTGATTAGCGCGGTCACCTCACAGCAAGAAGGTCCTGGGTTCAAGCCCCGGAGTAGTCCAACCTTGGGAGTCGTCCCGGGTCGTCCTCTGTGTGGAGTTTGCATGTTCTCCCCGTGTCTGCATGGGTTTCCTCCGGGTGCTCCGGTTTCCTCCCACAGTCCAAACACATGTAGATCAGGTGAATTGGCCATACTAAATTGTCCCTAGGTGTGAACGTGTGTGTGTGTGTGTGTTGGTCCTGTGATGGCCTGGCGGCCTGTCCAGGGTGTCTCCCTACCTGCCGCCCAATGACTGCTGGGATAGGCTGCAGCATCCCCACGACCCTGAGAGCAGGATAAGCGGTTCGGATGGATATCCATTATTTGGCGATCACTCCACCAAATTACAAATTGTGCATGCCATAAAGGATAACGTATAGCCAGAGTAGGGTCGAAGGCCAGCTTACAAGAGGTATCCTGCACTCAAAATAAAAAGGTCTACTTTATGGAAAGAAATAACTTCCCTGTTACTAGGCTGACTAAAGCCTTGTAAGCTGTTAAAGTTTGGGGATTGTTTGAAAATTTGCAAAACCTTTGGCTTGGGCTGAACCCCTGTGGCCTCTTGCGCTCTGTTCTACGGGCTATATGGCCTTTTTACAGGAAAAATAATTTCATATGTTATGCAAAGCTATTATTAAAAACATCAAATGGTTTTGGCAAATGGCATTGGTTTGTGTTAGGGTCATTGTCAATGGCCATAAACCAAAATTACCTTGCAGGTGATTGGATCAGCCTTTAATCGGCCAGAGCTGCAAACCCCATGACGTAGAACCAGAGCACCACACGAACACCATGACCACTCACAGCTCAGTCCATATAATATGTCTGTGCATGATTATTGCCGTCTTTGTAAATGGCTTTGATCAAGCTAATTATTTAGAAGAATGGTTGCTAACTTCTCCTGGCGCCATACGCAACCTTAAGCATCTGGAGGCCCCTTTCAAGAGCTATTGTGGGGTGCTAGCCCATAAAAACAACCCAAAAGAGAAAAAAATTGAGAGAGAAAAAAGCAAGGATTCAAGTTGGTTTGCATAAATAACGGTATATTTTCAGACTGAACTTAAATGCACTATGTGCAATTTCAGAATCATGGACTGCTTAATATAGATATAATCCAAACCATTCCGTTAATCATTAACTAAAACAATGATATGTTTTGTTTGGAATGAGAAGCCTCGCCCCACTCCGCAACTACTAGTCTGCATTGAACAGCACCGTTCTACGTATCAGCTCAGATGTCAGCCGAGCGCCCACTAGTGGTTGTTCTAGTGTGTCATCTTTGAATTAAGTAACTCGCCCAGGACCGGCGCATGCGCTTCTGCCGCTCTCGGCAAAAAAACAATTATGCCTCCCCGCTATTTGCAACGTTTAATGACCACGGATGTGTAGACTCGCTACCCTTGGCTAACAGGTCGAACCCTTTAGTCGACCGGTCAACGTAGTCGTCCGTGGTGCGGGAGACCCGGGTTCGCGTCCCGGCTGCTACGGCATTTCCCGGTTGCCCCCTGAATTCGCTACGGCACCATACCAATAACACACAATAGCCAATATGCCATACATATAAACTCAAATAGTCTAGTGCAACGCTGCTCAAAGTGTTAACAATATTAAAGTATGCATGACGCAATATGAGGGCATTCTGCGGATTCATATACAAATAACGCACCAAACTGGTCTGCATAGTAACCCCAGTTATCCATCCATCCATTATCCGAACCGCGTAACCCGCTCTCAGGGTCGCGGGAATGCTAGCAGTCACTGGGCGCCAGGCGGGGAGACACCCTGGACAGGCCGCCAGGCCATCTAAATTCTGTCAGCAGTCATGACAGCACGTATAGCTAATTTCCAAATAATCCAATTTCAGCTCCTCGCACTTAATAATACCCCTGCAAAGTTTTCCTACACACCACTTTCTCGTGTGCGTGCGCAAGCACATGTATCATATCATATCACCGCTCCGGGTGTGGGAAGATGCTGCGCGAATTCGCGTTTGCTGCAGCCTTACCCAGTACCGTCCATGCAGTGTCTTTGTCCACGTCTAAGTTTTGTCTTCGTTTGATGGCTGTGAGAGCTGGCGCAGGATCGGCTGGAAGGGCGGGGCAGGCTAAGCTAACTGCTAGCCCATACAGACCAGCAGTTCCGACAGCCTCACGACAGCCTCACCTGGCCGTTTACGGCGACAGAATAGTGCCAAAAAGAACTCGCGCGATAAAACATGCATTCGGGCGTATTATATTATTTCACACACGTAGATATTAACTGCGAGCGCGCAAATTATCTCTGGGCGCGCGCACTCAGAGGAAACTGCTCCCCGAGCGAGGAAAAAAATGCTGCGAGGGAGGAGGAATCTGTGACCAGCGCGCCAAACAACCACTCGAAAATCACTCCGCTCTCTCCAAGTTCATTTCTGCTCGCGCGAAGTGAATTTCTGCTCTTTCGCGCGAAACGTAAGGGGCGGTATTGGCACTTTGGGGGAGGGAACCAGGGGCGGTATTGGCACTTTGGGGGAGGGAACCGGGGGGGGGGTCGGTACTGGCTCTGCTGTGATTGGTCGTTTCTGAAGAGCGAGATTTGATTGACAGCCCTTTTCTCATGGCAGTCTGCTGAAAGGAAGAAGACAACGGCGTCTGGGCAGAGGTTCCTTCAGGTAAGAAACCCTTGGCTGAATTCGGGCATTTGTGATGAACGAAAACAGTGGCTTGTGTAAAATTTCATCTAAGTATGTTTCTGAGAAATATGTTATTGTAGCTAAACATCAACATGAGTCTTTGTATAGTCTATAACGTTATTAGTTAGTCCATAACGTTAACCGTAGCTAGCGCTAGCGAATAGCTAACGTTAACTTACAGTGTATATGTCAGGTTAACAAACATTTTTGACAAATGACTCTAAATATTGTTCTATTGTATTTAAAGTTGAAATTTTCAAGAGAAATCTCTTCTCACTACTATTTTGCTTCACTTCCCTTCATTTGTCAAAAATGATTTTTAACCTGACATAGGTTAACATTAGTTAGCGCCATGTCTGGCTGGCAACAATGAATATTAGGTTATTAACTGAACTACATTAAATAGATATTATTAAATATTATTTTAGAAACTTGCTGGTTGTGGCATTGGTCAAAACTTGATGCATGTTCTTACGCATTTCTCCCCACCCCTCTCGTTTGTGCCCTCAAACTCATAGATTTCACTGAGCTTCTGTACTAGCAGCAGCCTCTAGAATGGAGGTAAGTCGGTCAGCTGTACCACTTAGGTTAGGCTACCTACCTATGTATTAAATATCCATTGTCAAGCTGTAATATTGGAGAGTGAAATTAACTGCCAATGGAATTACTGTATGTTCACACACACTGGAATTACTGTATGTTCACACACACTGGAGTTACTGTATGTCCACACACACACACACACACACACACACACACACCCACACACACACACACACACACACACACACCTTGTGTGTCACAACACACATTGAAATGATTCATTGTTGAAATATTAGCATGTCCTGTAATGTAGTTTTAGCTTGACTTTATGTATTTATTTTTTCACTTTCGTTCTCTCTTCTCAGGACACCATTAGGAGACAAATCCTGACCCGGCTCCTGTCCAAGTTTGAACTGGGACTCACAAGAGAGCCTATCGATTTGGATTATTTTGAGTTTATGTGTAGGCAGGAGTTGTATTTGTGCAATGCGCTGTCAAGCCATGTTGCTGTACCGACAGACATAGTACAGGCCCTAGAGAACTTTTTTAGGCATGTGAGGGACCACCTTGAGAGGCAACACACTGGTAGTGTCCAGCCCGATACAGTACCTGGGGAGGTGGGGCGTCCCAGGTTTGATATTGATAGGGAATGCTTGGAGGAAGTCCTGGAGCTAGACCTCCCTGTTCCCTGCATCGCAAAGATGCTCAGTGTGTCAAGGAGGACAGTGTTTAGAAGGATGAATGAATTTGGTCTTTCTGCTAGACGTTACCATGAAATTGATTATGAGGAGCTGGATAATGTTGTGCGGACCATAAAGAATGAGATGCCAACTACAGGCTACCGCATGGTTAAGGGGAGGTTGCGGTCTATGGGTATCCATGTTCAGTGGAGGAGAGTGGCTGCATCATTGCACCGTGTAGACTCCCTGGGCATTCTCTCAAGACTGTCAGGCCTACGCTGCATTTTGCGAACGACCTACTCTGTCAGGGGCCCCCTTTCTCTGTAGCATGTGGACACAAATCATAAATTAATCAGGTTGGTACTTATGAATAATAATAGAATGGTATACATATATAGGCTATTTATTGTGCTGGTGTAGTAATTACAGTCAAAACTTTGCTCCCAAGGTACAACATTGTGCTGTTTGGAGCAGTGGATGGGTACTCCAGGAAGGTAAATTATTGTTTTGTGTAACATGGTTTGTCTCTTGAAGCTAAAAAGATATTTTTGGTAATGTATTGTGCATGACTGCCTGAAACTTACCATAACTTAAAAGAATTTGCATTGTAATTTTATAAAATAGATAATGTGTCTCAATGCTGCCACCAACAACCTGGCTTCAACGGCATTTGCTGCCTTCAAGCAGTCTACGGAAAGATATGGCATTCCCTCAAGGTAAACCTTTTTTTTAAAATGTGAACATATTTGGCATGGGATCAGAAAGATCCACTTCATTTTGATCATTTCAGTTCAGTTCTTCACCTTAATACTTTCCTGTAAGACTGAATTTTATGTGCTCAAAGCTGTGTGGAGAGGTAAATGTTAAGTAGAGGTTGTAATGGGTCTCTTGTACTTGAGTCGGTTGTATGGCACTATCAATGTTACCAGGGCACAAGTTGCCACAATAGTGTCACCCTCTTTCTAGGGATGGGTCGGAGCCTTTAAAAAGCTGACAGACTGTTGCCATGTATGCTGTATATTAACTTAATACACAAACACTGGTGTTCAGTGGTTTGGATGTTGAGATGTATCTAAGCCACACTTGACATGTTTACACAAATCTGACAAAACTTGTCGCAAACTTTGCCATTTTGCACTACTTTATGTCCTGTGCATCATAGGGTCAGAGGTGATCAAGGCATTGAGAATGTTGACATTGCCAGGTTTATGTTCACTATGCGGGGTACCGACAGGGGAAGATTCATGTCAGGAAAAAGCGTTCAAACCAAAGGTTTGTCATGTCTGCCTCGTTCATTAATTCTCTATAACAGTGCACCTCAGCGGCCATTGTGCCTTACTTATTAAAATTCTTCTGGCTGTTGTACATTTGGCAGGGTTAAAGAGATTGTATTTGTCGTTGTCATTAGAATCGAATGTCTGTGGCGGGACGTGAAGACCTGTGTCACCTCCAAATACTACAATATGCTTCGGAGTCTGGAACAGGATCAGTTGCTGGATGTTTCTTCCACAGGTTCGAACCAAAATCACTTTTACGGAGCTTGTCTGAAGAGTATTGCTAATGGCGTGAATAACATTGTCAAAAAAGGTTATTTGGTTCTAAAAACATTTATATGTGACTATTGTGCTATTTTGTGTTAGCCTTGATGCGAGAAGTCTTCAGAGGCAAAATTAATTTGAAATGTTTGACTGCCAGTACTGGCTAAAACCTAACCTTCATATTACCGAGACAGTGGATATGTATGCATTACTCATTTCATGGTTTAACCCCTGCCTTTACCTATCATGAACTCAACAGAAGACCTTTCTGTGTCCACCTGGTCTTTCTCCCCAAACTGAAGATGGACCTTGAAAGTTTTGTGGAAGGTTGGAACAATCATCCTGTCCGAACTGAAAATGATAGAACTCCTGAGCAGTTGTGGTGGCTGGGTTTGATGACCACAGATATTGACCAGCCAGAAAACATTGAGGCATGTTTTCTAAATATTGTTAAGTGTTAAAACCTTGTATAGTGTCTGATAATTGGGTCAGGTTTTGGAATCCTGTAACCTTGGGGGTGGTATTGTTCTGTGCAAACAAGTACTATTATGTCAGATACATATTCTGGGAGGATAGACTACCAGCCACAAATGCCATGTAAAATTCTGCTTTTTCTCTTCTAGGACATTGAGGAGCCAGACATTGACTGGGATATTGCCATAGACCACAATGGTGAAACAGGAGTTATTGTGGTTCCTCACATTGACTGTCCGGTGAGCGAGGAACAAAGGGAAGGTGTTCAGGCCCTCCTTGAACAGAGCGACCCGGACATGGCCGCTAGGGAATTGTACCTCCTATGCCGCAAATATTTGAGCCCGTCTTAACTCCCACCACACCCCTCAAGGACTCCCCCACCCACTGGTCTCTGGTGCGACGCTGATGAATTGTATTAATAAACAGCTCATTCACTTACATCAGCCTACCTCCTTGTGTGCCATGCCAGAAAATCTATTAGTTCCCTTGTAGATAATTTATCTAATTTAACTGTGCCTTTTAGGCAGCAGTCCACTAGTTTTCTGAATTGTTTCAATTTCAATAGATTCTTGGTCCTGCTTTGTACAATTAACAAAGTTGGGGTTCACTCCAATATGTTTGTAAATACAACAGTGTATGTAGAGGTACCTAGCTATGCTTTGCAGCATTTACTTATTCTGAAGTTTTTCTGAAGTAGGCCTATTAAAATCTGGCAAAACAAGATTAACAATAAAGCATTATTTGTAGGTCCAATGTTAAAACATCTACAGACAAACAGCAGCAGATTTGGAACATTATTGATGTCAAAATGTATGACTTGTTCTGATATTACAGGGGACATACAACAGGGTGGTAGTTGAATGTCACATTCTACCTTGTTCCTTGGCTCTACTGTATTCAATGCAATGCAAGTGTGAATGGTACATGGAACTACCAAAATTGCTTTTAAACAATCTAGAGGCAAGTGATAACTGTAGCCTATTTTGGGGTGTATCAACATTTCCCATTTAAAATTTGCTATTCAAACTTAAACACTTTGGTAATTGCAAAAAGGTCCCTAATTTAAATAACACCTTGGTTTTACTTAAACCAATTTTGGGATGCTGTCTGTGACACTACATAGCTCTAATGGATAAATAGAATTACAAATGTAGTCGTTTTATGTACAGAATTTTATTTCAAGACAAGTTGACCGGGATAAAAATAGTAAACACATTCGGCCTTCTACCATTAACATGGCTGTGCCCACTAAACTCATAGCAACAATCTACTGGCCAAGATACATTTCTTCTAGACGACCTGTTAAAATTATCAAGGTAAACAGTTTCTTGGCAGAATCTTTACTTCAAGACAGGCAGTAGAAATGTTGACAAAAGAAAAAAATAGCAGCGGAGTTCAAAAACGAAGTGGTAATGGCGTCTTCTTCTTCGGGGACTGGGAGTTCACTGTCCTGGGCTGTTTGAAAGGAGGGCTGTCAATCAAATCTCGCTCGTCAGAAACGACCAATCACAGCAGAGCCAGTACCGACCCCCCCCTGGTTCCCTCCCCCAAAGTGCCAATACCGCCCCTTACGTTTCGCGCGAGAGAGCAGAAATTCCCTTCGCGCGAGCAGAAATGAACTTGGAGAGAGCGGAGTGATTTTCGAGTGGTTGTTTGGCGCGCTGGTCACAGATTCCTCCTCGCTCGCAGCATTTTTTTCCTCGCTCGGGGAGCAGTTTCCTCTGAGTGCACGCGCACAGAGATAATTTGCGCGCTCGCAGTTAATATCTACGTGTGTGAAATAATATAATACGCCCGAATGCATGTGTTATCGCGCGAGTTCTTTTTGGCACTATTCTGTCGCCATAGCCGTTGACTGTGTGTTTTTGGTGTCGTGGTGAGAAGTGCGGGGAGGTGTGTGGCTGGGAGAGCTTGGTCTGCTTTGTTCGGTGGGCCAGGGGACCACGGCCCCTGCCTGGAGCTGCGCCCGAGGAGGAAACGCCTCGCCACTAGCCGAGGTGGTCTGGGACGCATTTGACCACATATCTTTTGTAGTGACGCTAATACGTCTTGATGCGTCCCCGACAAGAACGTAACAGGAAGATACGTCATCAATGCCGGATGTGGTGGTTGTTTTGGTAACAGCGCGCCAACGTTCGAAAAAATGGAGAGGAGAGTGTACGTGGTTGGGGTACAAGTGAACGAGATGTCTACCCTCCATTTGGGCAGAAGAACCAGTCCTGTCAATCTCAACAGCTGGAATAGTCCGTACATGTATATTAGTGCTTGAAACTTCTTAAAAACATCCGCTATTGTTTTCCCAGCTAGTCGGCAAATCTGGCGCTCGACTGAGGCCCTTTGAGCTTGTAGCGGAAGTGACGTAGACAGTAACGAAATCTTCTTCTTCCTCTTCTTCTTCGGAGTGACGAAATCTGATCACAAGGGGTCATCAGGACGCATGGACACAGGTGTAAACGGCGCTGTGTCTCGCTGTCCACTTGTGACCCGATCGCCCAAAACGCATTTTGAATCCAAGTGTAAACAGGGTGTGTGAGAGAGAGGAGGCCGAGACGAGCTGACGCGCCTCCGTTTCGTTCACTGGAATGTTCCTTTAAGTCAAAGCCTGAGCGGGGGGCGGAGCCGCAGACCGCTGTCACACTTTCAGCATTCCCTTGAAAATGTGTTTGCGGGGCTGAAGCAAGCAGATAAACCGTGGAGGAGCAGACAAGAGTTAAGGTGCCGTGTGGAGACAGCTCATTCACCCATTAGGATTTCTCAGGCTGTACGAAAGAAAAAAAAGAAAAGGAAAAGAAAGAAAAGAAATGGAATCGTTTTCCCTAGGAGTCGGACTCAGCTTTTGCCTTTGACTTCAAACTGAGTTGAAAAGCGCATTGGATTTGAACCTGCGTACTACTTTGGTGGATGGGATATTGCGCCTACATTCTGTCGGGATAACTTCAGCACGTTAATCGTGTCCGTCCGTCCGTCCATTGGATTCGTCTTCGGTTCCCCCAAACGCACATTGAAATGAGGAGAAATCGGGAATTCGGGAGTATGATCACTTTATTTGTGATCGCTTTAGCAACGCTATCGGATGCAGGTAAGTCGGGTTTTCGATCGCCGAACTTACTTGCGGGCAGCTGCTTCCGTTTGAAGCGCAAATATCTCTCATGTAAATTTCTTTTTTTTATTATTATCAGTGGTGAAGACACGCAGGGCCCAACCCAACATGAGAAACATGCGGGCGACGGCGACAAGTGCAGGGGGGGAGAAAAAAAAGAAAGGCGCAGTCTCGCCAGCGCGTCGCAGTTAACCTTCGTTTGGCTCCTCGTTAACCTTTTGATGGAAGGGACAGCTTCGGTATCCCGAGAAGCTATGCAAGTGTCGCAACCAAAGCTTGTCGCAGAAAATCAAATCAAATCATTAGTTATTCAGACTAGACGTATAAGGCGGGGAACAAAAGGCGGCGTGGGAGCTCCCATTGTTCAGGGCCACCGGTTTAGAGAGACGTTCGCTTGCGAAAGCAGATCCGTGCCATCACCGTTTTAGACGATGGATCATCTCGGAGGGATGGCAGCGGAGCTCTTTGCAGGATGTCAGACTGGAGGAGGAGGGGGTTTCTGACTGATCAGAGAAGCGTCTGCATTGCTGCCCATCCTCTCTGAGCTGACCAAACTTCACCAGCGATAGCGTCGAAGAGAAACCCTCTCCAGTGGCCATGCATGCTGTGAGGCAGGCAGGTGCACAGCACCTCTGTTGGGGGTTTGCGTTTCATTTCCCATTCAAGCGAATCACGTGATCTGTGTACACAAACTGACGCACGCACACGCACGCACATATTAAATTCACTTTTTCTTTCTATCTCGGTTACTCTTATATGTTTGTATAGAAATGTTTTCCTAAATAACAATTCTAGTACACCACAGTCTACTGAGCTGTACTTCTCAACTAATATCTATCTATCTTTTCTTCCTTTCTAGGCTTGGCTGTGGAAGTGTTCCGTGCAGGGGTGGCCCCTCGCTGCGAGAGCCGGGCGTGTAACCCCCGTATGGGCAACCTGGCCCTGGGCCGCAGGGTCCTCACCCAGACCGTCTGTGGCAACAACGGCACTGAGCTGTACTGCTCATACCCCGATACCCCTACCAACCCAGCCTGTGGCAGCACCAAGTGCTCCAAATGCAACGCCGGCCTGCCCCTCCTGGCCCACCTGGCAAACTCCATGGCCGACTCATCCTTCCGCCACCCCAACACCTGGTGGCAGTCGGCCGAGGGGGTGGAGTCGGAGACGGTGCAGCTGGACCTGGAGACGGAGTTCTACCTCACGCACCTCATCATGGTGTTCCGCTCGCCGCGGCCCGCCGCCATGACGCTGGAGCGCTCGCAGGACTTTGGGCAGACGTGGAAGACGCTGCAGTTCTACGCCAGCAACTGCAGCGCCGCCTTTGGTCTGGAGGTGGGGAAAGTGGACTCAGGCCTGGACAAAGTTTCCTGCACCTCCAAGTACTCTGGAGCTAATCCCTGCACCCGGGGAGAGGTGAGGAGGGAGTTTGTGTCTTATTTGTATGATTTTTGTTGTTGTTGCATGCGTGTAAGTATGTGTTTACAGAGACAGGAATAGGACATCCTCAAATGAATGAGATTAGCTCAGCTTCTGTGGCTGCAAATGCAGCACCCACCCACCCCAGCACACCCATACTGTCGTGGACAAATGCATGGTTCAAAAGGGTGACAGGAAGCCTTTCCTGTTTAGACACAGCTTTCCTCTTTGCACGCTATAATTTGGTTGTAGCAGTTGGTGATGACTTCATGTCATGTGGCACTCAGACTACACCTCTGCTACCTGACAAACACTGCTGTTTGTTTTGACACAGACCCTTTTTGCATTACCTTCCCTTACGACCGATATGCAAGCGGAGAACAGCTGTGTTGTGTGTGTGTGCGTGTGCGCGTGCGTGCGTGCGTGTGCGCATGTGTAAGCATGAAGGGGTAGTTGGCTGTGCCACAAAAGAGCCTCTCGCGGTCCATTGATGTGTAATTGAAGCAGTGTGCTGGGAGTTGTGTTCCAGCTGTGTATGGTGGCGTAGAGCGTGCGTAGCGCCACTCCGGGCTCCTTCCAGCGGTATCGCGTGTACGTGCCGTGTATGTGTGATGATGTTACGTGTCTTTTTAGACTCTTTGCGATGATTCCCTACAGCTAATCCTGACAAATTTGATGAATTCAGGGCCACCCCGGTGGCTCACCTGGTAGGGCACATACGGCGTAAGGTCGAGTCCTTACCGCAGAGGGCCTGGGTTCGAATCCAGCCCGGGCCCTTTGTTGCATGTCATCCCCTCTTGCTCCCCCCTGCCTTACCTTTTCTCTCTCTCTCGACTAATTGCTGTCAAATAAAGGTGGAAAATGCCAAAAAAATTATCTTTAAGAATAAATGTATGAATTCATTAGGCTACCATAGCTGAAACCAGAGACTATAGTGTATGTGTGTGTGTGTGTGTGTGTGCATGCGTGTGTGTGTTTTGTGTTGGTATACAAGTCCTGGGTTTTTGAACCAGTGTAATTAGTATGGTTTATATGAGATAGACAGAGACAAATGAAGTGGTTTAAAGATGGCCCACTTATGTTTTCATGAGTGTATGTATGTTTTCTTTTCCTTTTCCTTTTTTTTTTTGCTTTCTTTTTCTTCTGCGCTTTGCATGTTTGGTTTTCGCTTCGATTCAGGCACCTGTGCCTGGAGCCTGGCCACCTGTGCCGGGAGCGCGGTGTTACAACTCAGCCGGTGACCCCGGAGTCAGAAGAGGTCAAGCAGGGCCTGACAGACTCGCTACAGCTGCTGCCGCTCAGCCAGACATATCTTCTTCTTTTCTTTTTTTGTTTACCATTGTGTATTTTCTCATGATTATACATGGCCCATAACGCTGACGCTGTAACTTTCTGTGGCCCGCACAAGGTGATGACAGCAAAGAATGTCATGTATAGTGTGTGTGTGTGAAGGCTGAAAATACCTCCTTTGTGTATTGGTCCAAATAAATAGTAAGGTGTATGAATATGAATGGACTATCCGCCCCCCCTCCCTTTTTCCTCCCAATTGTACTTGGCCAATTACCCCACTCTTCCAAGCCAATTTGGTCGCTGCTGCACCCACTCTGCCGATCCGGGTCCCGGGAGGGTTGTAGACTACCACATGCCTCCTCCGATACATGTGGAGTTGCCAGCCGCTTCTTTTCACCCGACAGTGAAGGGTTTCGCCGGGGGGACGTAGCGCGTGGGAGGATTATGTTATTCCCCCTCCCCAAACAGGCGCCCCGACTGACCAGAAGAGGCGCTAGCGCAGCGACCGTGACATATACCCACATCCGGCTTCCCACCCGCAGACACGGCTAATTGTGCCTGTAGGGACGCCCGACCAAGCCGGAGGTAACACGGGGATTCAAACCGGCGATGCCCGTGTTGGTAAGCAACGGAATAGACCGCCACGCCACCTGGACGCCCAGGGCTGTCCGTCTTTAACGTGTGTGTGTATGGTAGGCGTGCATGCACGCGTATCTTCAGGCATATGGGCTCCCTCTGCAGATGCGGACTCTGCCAGAGAACGAGCATTCATCTGAATTTTAAGCGCGGGTGTCTAAGCGTGTGGGATCGCATGTGTGTGTGCGGAGGGTTTGAACTCCCGCCATCTGTTAAGCCTGGGCCGTGATGGATAGCAGCAGGGGGAGGGGGAAGGAGGGAGGGGGGGGTGTTGCTCGGAGCAGTACAGGAAGCAGGTATTCTCAGCTTTCCCTTTCTCTCTTTTCTGCAGCACACATGAAAGCATGTCATCTCTTGTGCCGAGAGAGCTGCATGTTCACCTGTAGTGTGTGTGTGTGTGTGTGTGTGTGCGCGCGCGCGCGTCTGTGTAGGGGAATACAGCGCTTCTTGCCTTATTTATGAGGTCAGCTGAGTTTGAAGAATGTGAGTGTTTGTTAGAGACTTAACCTCCTAAGGCGCAAGGGAGACCAGCCCACATGCACGCACACACACGCACGCACGCACGCACACACACTTTCACCAAATCCTCAAGCATGCAGACTCTGCCCGTACACTTCCCGATGAACACTTAGTCATTTCCTCGTCTGTCTGCCGGGAAGGAAGTGCCGTTCTTCCGATGGATGTTGGTACTGCTGGCTAGACACCCATCCCCCGCTCCGCTGTTTCCCTCTCTCCTGTTCTCTCCCTCTCTCTCTCTCTCCCTCTCCCTCCATCAATGCCCATTGTGCCTGTTTACCAGATTACAGTCCGCAGTGCTTTGATGGAATTAGGGTTGTCAAAGCCAGATTTGAATTATTTTTCGGCTCGAAATGGGGAGCAAGATTCTGAGTGGACAAATGCCCCATGCCGAACCCGCTGCCTCGGCGTTCTGTGTGCGCGGGTAGCAAAACGTGGCTTGTTTTGCAGAGGGTCACGAGAAAGTAATGGACAGAAGGTGTCTTGCCTGCTTTGCACCGCTCGTGAAAAAAGCTGCAATTTGGTTTTGGTCCCATTCGCCCGGCGGCCATTTTTTTTATACTTGAACCCGAGTCCAGGTCCCTCGGTGTCAAGAAAACATGAGGATGGGCATCAGCAGCACATTAGCGCCTGCTGACATGAAAACCGGCAGGCACTTGGCCTCTTGCAGGATTTTTCTTCCCTGAACAAGTGCACAGAATTGATGTTTGCTGCACTTGTGTGTGTGTGTGTCTGTGTGCATTTGCATACATTTGCGTGCATGGCGGTGTTGCTGTGGTGTCACCGGGCTGTCGCGGGCCTTTTGTCTATGACTGAGTTATGTGGAGCTACATCCCCGGCCTGCTCTTTGTCTGGCCCCACTCTCCGTGCTCTCCTGTGGACCGGCGCCCCTCGTCCTATTTGTCGCGTTCCCCTTAATTGCAGACCACAATGCCATGACCCCGTGACCTTTTCCAACAACGGGGGAAATTAATAGTGCTCCTCCAATCATACTCCCGGCCAGTAATCTAGCCAATGAGGGATCAGCGTGGGCGCTCGGCTTGCAGCGCCCCCCCCCCCCAAAAAACGCACACACCACTCATCCAATGATATCAATGACAGCCAGCCGGAGACGCACACTCCCCGTCACTTTGGCAAAGAAACGCACAGGAAAAAAACAAAACACACATACTTCTTTCACATTCAGTGTTGGGGCAGAACCAACTTTTTTCCCCCCTCAGCAACAGCAGCGAGGGGCATGTTGGTTGCTCATAGCAACAGGAGCCCTGGTGATGGCATTGGCAAGGGGAGGGTTTATTGGAGGGATCTTCAGTTTGACCAGTGCCAGACACCAAACAGGGCCGCAAGAGATACGGGTGTGGACTGAAAGTAGGCCAGAAGTGCTGCTCTTAGTGGTGGATTCTGATGTGTCTCTTTGATTGGCAGGTAATCTACCGCGCTCTGCCCCAGTGGGAGTCCCTGGATCCATTCGGGGCGGAGGCCCAGGAGCAACTCCGGGTGACGAACATCCGCGTTCGTCTGCTGAAGCACCAGTCGTGTCCCTGCCAGGCCAAAGACCTCGCCTCTGCCAGCGGAGCGCCCCCTAGCAAGCACTTCGCCATCTACGACCTGATAGTCAAGGGAAGCTGCTTCTGCAATGGGCACGCTGAGCAGTGTGTCCCCGCACCCGGATACCGGCCCGTGAGGGACAGGACCAACCATGTGGTGAGCCAAAGGGGAGGAGGGTGTGTGTGCGTGTGTGTGTGTGTGTGTGTGTGTGTGTGTGTGTGTGTGTGTGTGTGTGTGTGTGCAGTTATGTGCTTCAATTTCAGGGAAAGAAAGTGATGGAGAGAAATATTTTCTGTTTTTGTTTTTTGGATTCCCCCTCCCCCCCTTTTACTCCCCAGTTGTATCTTACCTCGCTCTTCCACTGCTCCACCCCCCTCTGTCGATCCGGGGAGGGCTGCAGACTACCACATGCCTCCTACGATACATGTGGGGTCGCCAGCCGCTTCTTTTCACCTGACAGTGAGGAGTGTCGCCAGGGGGATGCAGTGCATGGGAGGATCGCACTATTCTCCCCAGTTCCCCCTCCCCGCTGAACAAGTGCCCCGACGAACCAGAGGAGGCGCTAGTGCAGCGACCAGGACACATACCCACATCCGGCTTCCCACCCGCAGACAAGGCCAGTTGTGTCTGTAGAGACGGACGGCCAGCCAAGCAGGAGGTAACACGGGGATTTGGACCGGCGATCCTCGTGTTGGTAGGCAACGGAATAGACCGCCACGCCACCCAGACACCCAGTATTTTCTGTTTGTGTGCACACATGAATGTGTGTGTGTGTGTGTGTGTGTGTGTGTGTGTGCATGTATGTGTGTGTCTGTCTGCGACGCCGTCTGCGGCCAGCGTGCTTAATGATAGGGGTATCACTTTCCTCTCCCCTGCCTCCTCCGCCTGTCTGGGCAGATGAAGGGCCGACTCTCTTCCCCGCCGGCAAGAGTTACACAATATTTACATATCGATTCAGCAGAGGGCTAGCGGAGACGTTGACGTGCGCGTCTGTGGCTGTCAGTGCGCGTTGATAAAGGTGCGAAGAGACGGGGCCGAGTCCCCCCGTGTTGTTCTTGGAGAAACAGCGAGTGTTTTTTAGGCTGCACAAGTGGAACGCCTATCTCAGGCATCTTGACAAACAGTCAGACAGTTCCGCTCGACGCCTTTGAAGCCCGGCTCCCGTTCTCCCGCAATCAGCGGGGCCCGCGAGAGAGAGAGAGCACATGGAAAGTGAGAGTCAACAAAGCGTTTCCTTTCGAAGACGGACACAAAACCATTCGGACGGATAAACAGCGTGTTTGCTCCAGAGCGTGCCATCACGCGCGAAGGAAAACGTGACCAGCGTGCCCATTGTTTGTGCAAGGGGGCCTTGTATGCAGCCTCCTCCTTTCTTTTTCTTTTGAGGTATTTTTTTGCACGGGCCCTGTAAACAGACGCCTATCGGCGCAAGTCACCGCGGAGCCACACGGCGCACGCCGAGCCACCGCTGACGGCCGCGGGGCCTCGGGTTTGAACAGTAAATCCCTGTTCACACAACATTACCTCAGCTCAGCAGAACGCAGGTGCGTCGTGTGCCATGCGGGAGTGTTCGGTAAACACGCGGCGAGGTTATGCAAGTACTCCCCTCCCCATCAAGTACTCCCCTCCCCATCAAGTGCTCCCCTCCCTATCAACTACTCCCCTCCCTATCAAGTACTCCCCTCCCCATCAAGTACTTCCCTCCCCATCAACAGTTTGTTTTCTGTCTCCGTTCCGACCCGGGGCGGCCGTATCTGCGAAACCCAAACAACCAGAGCACGGCAAGCGAGATGAGGGGAGAGATTACTGGCCTGTAAACACAGGAAAAGAGTGGGGAAGGGTGTGTGTGTGTGTGTATGTGTGTGTGTGTTAGAGGGAGAGAAAGAGTGTGTTGTGTACATACACGTTTAGTGTTGTTTAAAGCTTCATTCCAGTAATCAGTGCTAAAAGTGGCCTTGATCAAGGAGATTAGTGCCCAGACAGCATGAGCAGGGATGAAGGTGCAAGGAGAGCGGTAAGCCCTTCATTGAGCACCACACACACGCGCACACACACACAAACACTCAGTGCACACACGCTCTCACCTACACATGGGGGGGGCGGGGGGGTTGTGGTCCAGGCCCTACGGGGCAGGGTGATTACACTGTCTGTTAGTCGGCCACAATGCCAGCCTCCATTCTGCACCCTATCAACAACCGCCAAATTACACAACACACTCACACACACACACACATGTATACATAATGATCTCCAGGACCAGCTACTGGAGCGTTAGCAGCAATTAGTCAAGCCACAGTGGGGGGTGGGGGTAGGAGGGGGGGGTGTTGTGGAAGTGTAGCAGGGCAGAGAAAGGAGCTGATCAGGGCAGTGAAACCTGAAGTCATCCTTCTGCCGATAATGCAGAGCGACAAGTGCTCCGGTGCTGCAGATTAGGCTGCTTCTCAGTGACGGTGTTGAGCTGTCAGCCCGCTAATGAACCGACTCGGATTCTCTTCCTCTTGTCTTTTCCATTCGATATTTGGAGCTCTGTCCTTTTTTTCCCCCCTCAGCCTCTCTTTCTGTCCTTTTGCACTTGTGTGTGTCTGCGAGAGACACACACACACACACACACTTAGCACATGCTGCTGATTTTTGGGGCGTCCTTCTCTCATTAATCGTTTGGGGTTATAAGGGAGGCAGGAGAGACTGACATCCATGCTCTTAAAGAGCTAGTGGGGGAGGACAAACGTCATGAGGCATAAAACATCAGTGCCCTATAGTGCTTCTCTCTCCCCCTTACTGTTGGTGCTCCTCTCTCCCCCTTATTGTTAGTTAGTGCTTCTCTCTCCTCCTTACTGTTAGTTAGTGCTTCTTTCTCCCCCTTACTGTTAGTTAGTGCTTCTTTCTCCCCCTTACTGTTAGTTAGTTAGTGCTTCTTTCTCCCCCTTACTGTTAGTTAATGCTTCTTTCTCCCCCTTACTGTTAGTTAGTGCTTCTCTCTCTCTCCCTTACTGTTAGTTAGTGCTTCGCTCTGCCCCTTACTGTTAGTCAGTGCTTCTCTCTCCCCCTTACTGTTAGTCAGTGCTTCTTTCTCCCCCTTACTGTTAGTTAGTGCTTCGCTCTCCCTTACTGTTAGTTAGTGCTTCTCTCTCCCCCTTACTGTTAGTTAGTGCTTCTTTCTCCCCCTTACTGTTAGTTAGTGCTTCTTTCTCCCCCTTACTGTTAGTTAGTGCTTCTTTCTCCCCCGTACTGTTAGTTAGTGCTTCTTTCTCCGCCTTACTGTTAGTTAGTGCTTCTCTCTCCCTTACTGTTAGTTAGTGCTTCTCTCTCTCCCTTACTGTTAGTTAGTGCTTCTTCTCTCTCTCTTACTGTTAGTTAGTGCTTCTCTCTCTCCCTTACTTTTAGTTAGTGCTTCTTTCTCCCCCTTACTGTTAGTTAGTGCTTCTTTCTCCCCCTTACTGTTAGTTAGTGCTTTGCTCTCCCTTACTGTTAGTTAGTGCTTCTCTCTCTCCCTTACTGTTAGTTAGTGCTTCTCTCCCCCTTACTGTTAGTTAGTGCTTCTGTCACTCTTACTGTTAGTTAGTGTTGCACCCCTCACCAATCTGCAACCCCAACAGTGTCCGTAGGACAAACTTGCTACAATTACTACTTCGGTGACACACAGAGACTCTGTATGTGTGTGTGTGTGTGTGCATGTGTGTGTGTGTGTTCTTGTACTTGCTACATAGTGAGGACCGGAGAGAGAGTGTGTGTGTGTGTGTGTGCGTGCGTGCGTGTATGTATGTGTGTGTGTTTGTGTGTGTGTTCTTGTACTTGCTACATGGTGAGGACCGGAGAGTGAGTGTGTGTGTGTGTGTGTGTGTGTGTGTGTGTGTGTGTGTGCGCGTGCACACGCGCGCACATGCGTCCACGTACACGCACGCCTATATACTGTATGTGGGCTTGTGTATGTGGAAGGATCTTGCATACCCTTGCGTGTGCACACGTCTCTGTGTGTACTTGTGCTAATTGTCCCATATCACGTTATGGTAAACATGTGAAATTGGTTGACATACCAGCTGTCTGGACTGGGGCCAACTGCATTTAGCCTTTCCTTTCTTTCCGTCTGCTCCATCGTTTCCATCCCCTCCATCTTTCCGCTGGGGTCTTTCAAGTTTCCAGTTGTATTCATTAATGACTTCATTATTTTCAATGTCTTTCATTAGTCCCCCTGCCTGCTTTTTCTTGACCTCCCATTTATACAATTGTTCCCTTATTGGTGTGGTTAAAGTGATAGCTGATGTGTGAGGGAAATGGCTCCGGGTTCAGTCGTTCTGGCATCTACTCACCCAGTGGCTATTTACTCAGTTTTACAGCACAGGGCTGCCCTGGGATCAGGACTGCAGTTTGGTTGGCGAGTGTAGGTCTGTTTCTTAAGCATGTGGCGATGTTTGACTTTGTGCAGGTCTGTAGTGTGCAGCTTTATGTGTGTGTTTTGTGTATGTAATTATATGTGTTGTGTATGTGTGTGTGTATTGGCGAGAGGGAGAACCCGAGCTTGTCAGAGGAAAGTAGAGCAAACACATACACACACTCTCTCTCACTCACTCACTGACTCACCCACTCTCACACACTCTCTCTCTCACTGACTCACACACTCTCACACACTCACTGTCTCACACTCTCTCTCGCACACATACACTCTCTCACTCACTGACTCACTCTCACACTCACTCTTTCACTCTCGCTCTCTCTCTCACACACACACACACACACACACACACTCTCGCTCTCTCTCTCACACACACACACACACACACACACACACACACACACACACTGCATCTTACACAGTGGGGCAATTCTTTAAGGGGTCGTCAGGGTGTTTGTATACCAGTAATTGTTTTGTGTGTTTTTACACGCTAACATTTTTCTATGTGTGACTTTGTACGTCTGCATTGATCCGTGCATGTCTGTGTCTGTAATCATTGTATTAGTGTGTGTGTGTGTGTGTGTGTGTGTGTGTGGGCACACCTGTGTGTTCCATATTGTACATTATGGTGGCGTGGTGTAACCCAAACAGATAGAGAGCTACCTCAGATGCCTTGTCAACCTCCCCCTAAAGCACATCATTATCCAGCATGCACGGCATTCCAGCCCCGAGGAATGACAAGGAGATTGTTATTGTGCCGTCAGTGCCACATACTTCCACTGATACACACAGACACACACGCACACAGACACACACACACACACACAGAGCACCCTTTTCAGACTGGAGGCCAGTTCTCGTTTCCAGTGATGAAGCCAAACAATCACTCTCCATTCAGTAATTCCAGGCCAGGAACTTAGAGCGAGGAAAGGAGAGAGAGAGAGAGAGAGAGAGTGTGTGTGTGCACGCATGTGTGTGCGTGTATGTGAGAGACTGATTAAGAGAGAGGGGGTGAGAAAGAAAGTACAAGACAGTGAAACAGAATGTGGAGGTATTAGAGAGTCTATGGTGGGGGGGTGGGGGGCGAGAGAGAGGGAGAGAGCAGGCCGGGGAGCCCCGACCTCCAGGGGTCAGAACACGGTGCTGTTGCTCTCACGTGGGAAACATTTCTCTCCCTCACACTAACCTCATTGTTCTCCCATCCCTCTGTCTCTCCGTCTGTCTCTTTCTCCCTCGCTCTTTCTTTATCCATCTCCGTTCATCATTCTCACTCAGCTCTGATGATTCCTCAGATGGTAGCTAATGAGCCTCTCTCTTTTTCTCTCTCTCTCTCTCTCGCTCTCTCTCTCTCTCTCAGGTTCATGGGAAGTGTGTGTGTAGACACAACACAGCAGGTGTTCACTGTGAGCGCTGTGCTCCGCTCTACAACGACAGACCTTGGCAGCCTGCAGACGGACTGACAGGAGCTCCACATGAGTGCCGAAGTCAGTTTTACACACACACACACACACACACACACACACACACACACACACACACAAAATCGTAAGTAATTTTCCTTGCAAGTCAGATGTCAGTGATTGGCCGCCTGTCCTCCTGTTTACTGACTGCTTTACTCTCTACTGTTCATCTGTCCTCCCGGTTACTGACTGCTTTACTCTCTACCGTTTATCTGTCCTGCTGGTTACTGACTGCTTTACTCTCTACTGTTTATCTGTCCTGCTATTTACTGACTGCTTTACTCTCTACTGTTTATCTGTCCTCTTAGTTACTGACTGCTTTACTCTCTACTGTTTATCTGTCCTCCCAGTTACTGACTGCTTTACTCTACCGTTTATCTGTCCTCTCGGTTACTGACTGCTTTACTCTCTACTGTTTATCTGTCCTCCCGGTTACTGACTGCTTTACTCTCTACCGTTTATCTGTCCTCCCGGTTACTGACTGCTTTACTGTACAGTTTATCTGTCCTCCCGGTTACTGACTGCTTTACTCTCTACTGTTTATCTGTCCTCCCGGTTACTGACTGCTTTACTCTCTACTGTTTTATCTGTCCTGCTGGTTACTGACTGCTTTGCTCTACCGTTTGTCCAGAGTGCAAGTGCAACGGACACGCCCAAAGCTGCCACTTTGATTGGCTGGCGTGGCGCGAGTCTGGCCAGCGCAGCGGGGGCGTGTGCGACTGCCTGCACAACACGGAGGGGCAGCAGTGTCAGAAGTGCAAAGCCGGCTTCTACAGAGACCCCTACCGACCTCACACCACCTCGGACTCCTGCAAACGTGAGACACAACACACCTATCGTAAACATCTCGTTCTGTCCGCCCCGAGACATCTTAACGTGGGTAAAGTGGCACTTAAGTGCGGGCAGCGGCTGCCTTTAGCGTGCGTGTAATTTTGCAAGTGAGAAAAATTCGGTGTGCTGGACATAATTGGTGGTTGATTAACGAGAGTGTTGTCAACAAAAACACAAGCGCTGTCACTGATACGTGCAAACTGAATCACAGCCTTCACCGCATGACACATGCACACTGGCACAGAGTGCTCATTCCTGCATGGAATGCCGACGACTAAGACCACAAGCCAGGACGTGCTGGATAATGCTGATTCCTGGTGGGCACCTGGCTGTGTCTGCGTGTGCATGTGTGTGTCTGTGTGTCTGTGTGTGCAAGAGAGCAAGATCCGCACCGCCCACGCTCCATCCAGTGTTTACACTGTAGTTAATCATCAGATGGCGGCATACTTAGGACTTGACTCAAAATTCTCGTCATTGCACGCATATAGACGCCGCCCACACCCAGTGCCCCCCGTCCATCTGCAGTTGTTTTCTCCTGCCCTATCTGTGTCTGAGTCAGCTGCCCAGGACGTCTCTCAGGGTAATCATTGGAAGCGTCAGTGTGTGTGTGTGTGTGTGTGTGTGTGTGTGTGTGTGTGTGTGTGTGTGTGTGTGTGTGTGTGTGTGTGTGTGTTTGTGTGTGTGTTTTGCATAGGGTTCTCGCTGCCGTCTGGTGACGAGACGAGTCTTAAGTAAACACGAGATAGTCATCCGTAAACACAAAGCAGTGGCTACATTCTCCCTCAGATTATCTGTCAGATTTGACTCAGTGGGCTTAGTCGTACTGGTATGCTAGCTGTTAGCGCGACACTGGCCTCATGTATGATGTGTGAGTTAGTGAGTGAGTGTGTATGTTTGTGTGAGTGAGTGAGTGAATGAGTGTGAGTGTGTGTGTGAGTGAGTGAAAAAGTTTGTGGGTGAGTGAGTGAGTGAGTGAGTGAGTGTGTGTGTGTGTGTGTGTGTGTGTGTGTGAGTGATGAGTTTATGAGTGAGTGTGTGTGTCAGTGAGTGAGTCATTGTGTGTGTGAGTGAGTGAATGAGTGTGTTTGTGTGAGTGAGTGTGTCAGTGAGTTTGTGAGTGAGTGAAAAAGTTTGTGTGTGAGTGAGTGAGTGTGAGTGTGTGTGTGTGTGTGTGTGTGTGTGTGTGTGTGTGTGTGTGTGTGTGTGTGTGTGTGTGAGTGTGTGTGAGTGAGTGAATGAGTTTGTGTGTGTGTGTGGGTGGGTGAGTGAGTTTGTGTGTGTGTGTGTGCGTGTGCATTAGCATTCATATGGGTCCACTTTCCTCCGCAAAACTGAAAAAATTGTCCCGTTTTATCCAAACACTTCAAAGTATTGATGCAACTGCAGCCCCCCCCTTTTTTCTCCCCAATTCTATGTGGCCAGTTACCCCACTCTTCTGAGCCGTCCCGCCGGTTTTTATCGTTGAACTTATTTCACTTCCATCGCTCGGGGAACCATCTGAACACTGCTGCGCTGGCCTGGCTTCTGCTCTGCACTGATGGGTGATGGATGGGAGGAATGGGTGATGGATGGGAGGGAAAGGGAGAGAACATGCAAGGGGAACAGAAAGCCTACAGATGAAGGGAGAAGTTGTGAAATCCCACTGGAAGTCGTTGCTGACAATGGAGGAATTTCCCCTTCGTTGCGAAGAACATTTTCTTCATACCATCCATGGAGGGGGCTCTATAAAGAAAACACCGTCAAGCACCGTGCAAGCCCATGCACACTCAACACTTTAGGAGGGAAAGTTACACCGTGTGTGTATGTCTGTCTCCGTGTCATTGTGTGTGCATGTGTGGTAAGCTTTGTTTTCGTTTGCTGGTAGGGTGTTTTCTGTGGTTTATCAGACCGGTGTTCTGTCAAATCTCAGCACATAACCATAAAGTTTTCACCGAGAGACTGCAGCGCTAACAACTTAAACTGTGAGCACGTGCACACATGCGCGCACACACACACACACACACACACACACACACACACACACACACACACACTGTCACACACTCATACATAAATCCTTGTGTAATGACCCTTCAACCCCTCATATATTTTCACATAGATACGTAAACACACACCCCACACACGCACACAAAACACATGTTAGCACTTTATAAGACTGAGGTGGCATTGTATTTGTTAATGATTAATGTGTGGAGGCTGCTGACTGAAGAATACAGATAGGATTCCGGTGTGGGAAGATGGCGGCGCAAATTCATATTTGTGGCGGCCTCACTCAGTACCGGTGTGGGAAGATGGCAGCGCAAATTCACATTTGTAGAGGCCTCACCCAGCACCGGTGTGGGAAGATGGCGGTGCAAATTCACATTTGTAGAGGCCTCACCCAGCACCGGTGTGGGAAGATGGTGGTGCAAATTCACGTTTGTAGAGGCCTCACCCAGCACCGGTGTGGGAAGATGGTGGTGCAAATTCACGTTTGTAGAGGCCTCACCCAGCACCGGTGTGGGAAGATGGTGGTGCAAATTCACGTTTGTAGAGGCCTCACCCAGCACCGGTGTGGGAAGATGGCAGTGCAAATTCACGTTTGTAGAGGCCTCACCCAGTACCGGTGTGGGAAGATGGCGGCCCAAATTCACGTTTGCGGCGGCCTCACCCAGTACCATCCATGCAGTGTTTTTGTCTATGTCTGCGTCTACGTTTGTCTTCATTTGGTGGCTGGGAGAGCTGGCGCTGGGGGCGCCTGGTCTGCTGCGTCCTGTGGGCCCAGGGACCATGGCCCTGCCCGGAGCTGCGCCCGAAGAGGAAGCACCGAGGGCGGTCTAACAGGACGCGGAAGCGGGGCAGGCTAATTTAACTGCTAGCTCATGCAGACCGGCAGTTCCGATAACACCAAGGGCGGTCTGGCGGCGGCCTCGCCTGGCGTTGACTGTGTTTTTAGTGTCGTCGTGTGGAGTGTGGGGAGGTGTGTCGAAGGTGTCTGGCTGGGAGAGCTGGCGTTGGATCAGCTGGGGCAACCGGGTCTACTGCGTCCGGTGGGCCCAGGGACCACGGCCCTGCCTGGAGCTGCGTCCGAAGAGGAAACACCGAGGGCGGTGTGACAGGACGCAGAAGCGGGGCAGGCTAAGCTAACTGCTAGCCCATGCAGACCGGCAGTTCCGACAGTCATCCTGGCTGGCGTTCGTTCTCCTGGGCAGTGATTTTTTTTGTTTGTACAAGAAATGAAATGAAAAAGTGTTTCTGGTTCTGAGGATCTGGTGTGGGACAGACCGTGGAAACGACAGACTTTTTTGCAGCAACGCAGCAATGTTGAGTATAGGCAAGCCTGCCCCCCCCCCGGTATATGATTTAGAACGACCGTATATAGGCCTCTGCATTACTTCTCCTCTGTAACAGTGTCCGCGCCTTTGAATTTTTATCTGCGAGTCTGTGAATATGACATCTTTTATGAGTCTACTGCTCGATGCTGTAGGATTTCAGATGAGAAGCCTGGTTTATCTTATCTCACCTGATTTGTCCGATAAAGACTGCGGCCCCGTCTGTAAGGTTCAGACAGTGGAGGGCGTGTAAGTAGCATCACCTCATTACCTTATTGTGTCCCGACACACTCGGTGGATGAGGGGAGCGAGTGCAGAGAGACCTGCCTCTGGATCCAGTTAGACTCATTTACTGCCAGTTGGGTGGAAAAGGCGCGGGGGGGGGACTTCAAGCATCATTAAACAACAGAAATATGGCCCCTAACTACTACTTCCTCCCGCTCCCTCCCCTTTCTCTCTCGCTCTGCATCTTCTCCCCCCTTCTTTTCCATGCCCCCCCCAACTCCTGCCCCCCAGATAGTGACAAATTTATGGGGGGCGGCTGAGACTGTTAGTTTCACCCCCTGCAAAGCTCTGGCTCTCCGGATTCACACACTGTAAACAATGCCAGCCCTAGTTTGGTCAGTGCAATGGAAGTGTGTGTGTGTGCGTGTGTGTGTGTGCTTGTTTGCCCCAATCTGATAAGAAAATAACAGAGAGCCCATTGTATTCCATGTTCCTGCAACAAAATCTTGACTGTCTCCTAGTCCTGCATGAGTCCATAGTCCGTCCTCCCTTCTCATGTCCTCTTTTTCCACACTTAAACTATCCCCGTGGAAAATACGACAAATAAAAACCAACAGCTGATGGTTGTTGACAGTTGGATCGCCTGAAACGTAAACCACAACACCGAGAACGATGCGATTGTGATTTTTTGTTGTTGTGTAAAGCAGTGTTTGGCCCCTGCAGACTGGCTCGCGGTGGTGCGTCTGCATGCACGAGTCCCATCTGAGTCTGGTTTCCCCGTGCTCTCTGTTCTCTCTCAGCATGCAGCTGTCACCCCCTGGGCTCCATGCCCTTCCACTTGGCCGATGGCTCCCTCTGCGACCCCTCCAACGGTAACTGCATCTGCAAACCAGGGGTGGGTGGCACCCACTGTGACAGGTGCATGGTGGGATACTGGGGCTTCCATGAGTACGGCTGCCGTCCATGTGACTGCGCGGGAGACTGCGATCCCTTCACCGGAGACTGTCTGTTGGGGTGAGTGACGTGCAGTGCGCACAAACACAGACAGCACGACAGTTTTCCTGTAGAAAAAAAAAAGAAGAAGGTCATAACCAGGGGTCCGGGTGGCGTGGCGGTCTATTCCGTTGCCTACCAATGCGGGGATCACCGGTTTGAATCCCCATGTTACCTCCAGCTTGGTCGGGCGTGCCTACAGACACAATTGGCCGTGTCTGCGGGTGGGAAGCCGGATGTGGGTATGTGTCCTGGTCGCTGCACTAGCGCCTCCTCTGGTCGGTCGGGGCACCTGTTCGGGGGGGAGGGGGAACTGGGGGGAATAGCGTGATCCTCCCACGCGCTACGTCCCCCAGGTGAAACTCCTCACTGTCAGGTGAAAAGAAGCGGCTGGCGACTCCACATGTATGGGAGGAGGTATGTGGTAGTCTGCAGCCCTCCTCGGATCGGCAGAGGGGGTGGAGCAGCGACCGGGGCAGCTCATAAGACTGGGGTAACTGGCCAAGTACAATTGGGGAGAAAAAAAGGGGGGGGGGGTCCAACCATTGCACGACGGCTTTTGACGATCGCTAATCGTTTTGAAGTGTGTGTGTGTGTGTGTATATGTGTGTACTAACAGAGGGACTTGTTTATGCAGCTCTGATCTGGATCTCTACAACTCCAATGGCAACTCCAGTGAGTCAGCCAGGATCTTCAGACCTGATGAACTTTTCTCTGCCCTTCACTACTCAGGTGAGACACACAGACTCTGTGTGTGTGTGTGTGTGTGTGTGTGTGTGTGTGTCTGTTTATGTGCATGTTCGTGCGTGTGCGTGAGACATGCATCCGCGGTCACCACAGTCTAGTGAACTAGCATTAATGGTTAAGTAATAAGTGAGAGACACTGTGTGTGTGTGTCTGTCTGTTTATGTGCATGTTCGTGCGTGTGCGTGAGACATGCATCCGCGGTCACCACAGTCTAGTGAACTAGCATTAATGGTTAAGTAATAAGTGAGAGACACTGTGTGTGTGTGTGTGTGTGTGTGTGTGTGTGTGTGTGTGTGTGTGTGCGACATTCGTCCTATTCCACAGTCTAGTCCGCTAGCATAAATGGTTAAGTAATAGTTCTTGACAGAGCCATATAAGGACATGGAATGGGGAATAAAGAAATCTCAAATGTTCCTTCCTCTATACACACACACACACACACACACACACACACACACACACACACACACACACACACACACACACACACACATCGCCATAATTGCAGCTGACATAGGTGCATTCTTCAGTGGACATGCACACTTGTACTTGCATAATTAGGAAGCCACGCATCTGAGGCCCCACACACACACACACACACACACACCCCATCAGTTACAGGTATTAATCTATGTCCATATCTTGGTTGTATCTCTCCTCTCAGAGAAGTGTGAGTGCAAAGAGCAAGTCCTGACCAACAGCAAACTCTTCTGCACCATGAATTATGCTTATGGTAAGAAGCCACAACCCCCCCACCCCCCCGGTCCGTCCACTGCCATCCTTTTTTTCCCCCCATAAAACTCTCAAACACACACACACACATATGCGCAGGCAAGGTTAATGCTCGACCCCCAACCCCCCCCCCCCCCGTTTCTCAGTACTCAAGGTGAAGGTGCTGTCGGCCCACGATAAAGGCTCTCATGCCGAGGTGGAGGTCAAAGTTCAGAAGGTGCTGAGTCAGAACACGAAGGTGAAGATACAGAGGGGGCGAGTCACTCTTTACCCGGAGTCCTGGACTGCACGAGGCTGCACCTGTCCCATCCTCAACCCAGGTCAGAGGCACATGCATACATGTGCGCGCACACACACACAAGCACTCACTTGGATAAAATCTGTCAACTATTATGATCTCGTGAGTTATTTTCAACACACTTTTCCTTCATTCAGTGTTAATTCTGACATTCAGGGGCGTCCGGTGGCATAGCGGTCTATTCCGTTGCCTACCACCACAGGGATCGCCAGTTCGAATCCCTGTGTTACCGCCGGCTTGGTCGAACGTCCCTACAGACACAATTGGCCGTGTCTGCGGGTGGGAAGCTGGATTGTGGGTGTGTCCTGGTCGCTGCACCAGCGCCTCCTCTGGTCGGTCGGTGCGCCTGTTTGGGGGGGTGGGGAACTGGGGGGAATAGCGTGATCCTCCCACGCACTACGTCCCCCTGGTGAAACTCCTCACTGTCAGGTGAAAAGAAGCGGCTGGCGACTCCACATGTATGGGAGGAGGCATGTGGCAGTCTGCAGCCCTCCCCGGATCGGCAGAGGGGGCGGAGCAGCGACCGGGACGGCTCGGGAAAGTGGGGTAACTGGTACAATTGGGGAGAAAAAAAAGGGGGGGGGTAAAAAAAATCTGAAGCTCCCCCAGCTAAGACCACTGTGTTTGACCTCTGACCTCTCCCTCAGGTGTGGAGTACGTGGTGGCGGGTCACACGGACCGCAAGCAGGGTCGTCTCATGGTCAACATGAAGAGCTTCGTCAAGCCCTGGAGAGCCAGCCTGGGGCGCAAAGTTCTCACGCTGCTCAAGAAAGACTGCAACTGGTAAATGGAGGGAGGAACAGTGTGGGACTGACAGACGACAAAAGGAGATGAGCTGCGGCGGAGAGAACAAGACGGTGCCATTGGATTCCCCCCTCCCCCTCCCCCTTGTTCTCTAACGGGGGATTGGTTGGATCAGATGGACGGTTCTAACAAACAGCGGAGTCTCGCCCTCGCTCTTTTCTTTGTCCGATAAGTGTTTGAGGCCGGCAGGCCGTATCTGCAAAATTGCACAGCGTGTGATTGCTTGAGAGATATCAGCCACATGTCTGAGCAGACTCTCCTGCTCCTCCTGCGTAGGATTCCCTGCAAACCCTTCCCAAGCCTCTGCTGCCACAGTTCAACAAAGAGAGGAATTCTTCAGTGCTACGGCCAATTGTTTCTGCCTTTTTGAGGGGCTCTTTTTTTTTTTTGTGTGTGCGTGTGTGTGTGACTGAATGTCCCCCTGGACCCATTACAATACACACACACACACACACACACACACACACACACACACACACACACACACACACACACACACACACACACACCCGCATCCATTAAGGCTCGGTCTCTTCCTCTTCTCCAGCACTTTAGCCCAAGAAGGACCAGCCAAAAGTCCAAGGGCAACGTGGACCCATAGACTGCACAACAATGAGAGCGAAGGGGTCTCAAACACACATACACACACAGACACACATACATATAAGCACACAAACCTCTACATGAGTTTTATGATTGACCTCTTTCTCCATGGACAGTGGATAAGACCGCATCTGTTGCCTGTGGTGCCCTCTGCCACACCGGACAGACCGGACAGGTAGTCTGTGGCAGACGCAACCACATGCGAGCGCCCGGAGGGATGCTGAATAAGCCATACATGCCACTACAGGTGGATAAACCTAACCAGTCCAGGTGTGCCTGTGATGAAATCGGAGTGAATGTCTTTATCCAGCGTGAGTGAGTGTGAGTTTCTTGTGTGCGTGCGTGCGTGTGTGTGTGCATGCGTGCGCGCGCGCGTGTGTGTGTGTGTGTGTGTGTGTGTGTGTGTGAGAGAGAGAGAGGCCGAGTGCAAGGCATGCTATGAGCACAGTCCACTTTCAGTCTCGTCTCCCCTAGGGTATCTGTAGGTCCGTAGCAGGTGATTGTGTCGAACCCGATGATGCATCTGGAGTTTGTGCACGTGTTCAGATGTAACAACACTGTGTCGGTCGTGCATAGTGATTCATACACTCCACTGTAACACTGCTGCGTTTAGGAGACGCCGCGTCTCTCTATTCTGTCCTTCGTGCTCATGTACAGTGTCATTTGTATATATAAATATTGTTCATCTCTTTCTCACCCTGGCTACCTTTTTTTTTTTTAGTAATATTGATGACTCCCAATCGCTCCTGGTTGTTGACTGATGGGATGGTGACTGTTTTCTCTCTCTCTCTCTCTCTCTCTCTCTCTCTCTCTCTCTCTCTCTCTCTCTCTCTCTCTCTCTCTCTCTCTCTCTCTCTCTCACACACACACAGATAAACACAAATTGCTGGGATGGGGACTGCTCTCTCTCTCTCTCTCTCTCTCTCTCTCTCTCTCTCTCTCTCTCTCTCTCTCTCTGTCTCTCTCTCTGTCTGTCTCTCACTCACACACACAAACACCAAGTTTTGCCCCTAAGTTCTGTGGTGACAACAATACGACTTTCTCAGAGCCTCAGAACACCTCAGATAAATTGGACGAGAACATCCTTATCACCCACAACTCTCTCTCCTCACTCGTGCATAACTCCCTTTCTTTTTGTTCCAAAAACAGTCTCCCGCATTCGCACAAACCAACAGAATGTTGCCCATAATAGAGAGGGCGGGGGGAGCAGATGCTCTGTTTGGCTTTGGGGAGTGCGTGTTTTCCATCCCTTTCTCAGCGTTCCTGTCCGTGTGACGTGGTTGGCCGGGAAGTGCGGAGGAATTCCAGGCGTTCCGACAAACTCCACAGTAGGCTGGGGTCAAAGGTCACTCACCTGTCTGCCAAACCCGCCCACTGGGCCTTGTTGGGGCGGGGGTGTGTGTGTTTACAGTGCTGTCTGTCCATCACGCCTTCCCTCGGCTGTAGCCCATTCACAGATTTGTGGCAATCGGTCCCGGCTCCACCTTGTTTCCGCCGTGTTGTTTCCTGGCAGCGGTAGAAGAAGAGGTGAACGGGGGCACACGGAATGGAATGTGACTGTGTGGACCCACGGGTTAGACGTGGAAGCAGTTTACGTGGTGAGAACTGGCCTTGGCTCCTAGACACAACTCGGAGAAACAAACACACACCCCTGCTGCAGCTGAACTACGGATCGTCTTGCGCTCTTTTCCCCTCGCTCATTGTCCCCAGATTGACTGGCCATTCTTAGACCAGGATGGAGGTGGCCTGTGGGGGGTTGTATGGTGTGTGGGAAACTAGTTGATGAATGAGTGTTTGGCATGCTTGCGCAGATTCATAGTTTGCCGCAATATCGTGTTTGTGAGAACGTGTGGGTTGGTGTGCCAGCGGGGTCCACATATCGTGGCATTGATTGGTGAGTGCATAGTGTATGTGTGCGCGGGTGTGTGTGAACACAATGCCCCACTTGTGTGCTATAGAATGGAGTTATGGCCTTTGTCCTGTCAGCATTCTTGTGCTCCTATTGGCCAAGAGCGCATGGCGGCTCCCGCAGGCTCGGGGACAATACCCCTCGCTCCCTGCCTCCCCTCTCTCCTCTGGGAGCCACAATGCCCCTCCTTCAGCAGCACCCATGCCTCTGAGATAGACCCCCCGGGGGGTGGGGGATGGGGGATATAAGTAATGACTTCACTACAAAACGTAGGTCACTGAAGTCAGTGTGTGTGTTTATATCATGTGGCCTCTTACCAAATCCATCTGTGACCTGCCCAGAGAGGAAATGTGCAAGAGAGAGGAGTAGGAGGCCAGAATGAAATGCGTTCCAGAGGTCAGCAATATTTTGTTCGTGGCGCTAAAAATATCCCGACTGTCATCCTCTTTCTTCCCAACAATCAACGCTCCCCTGCATTATATTACGCACACAAGCATGCATGGATGTAAACAAACTTTTTTTTAAAATTTTTTTTATCTCAAGTAGATTAGAGCAAACCAGGACAGGGTATTGTTGACATAGCAGAGAAACTGAGACACCACTGCTGATTGTTATATAGCCACGCCAACAGGAACCTGATGTCATCGACTCCCTATAGACAAAACTGTGCATCAACATGACAAGAGGAGTCTGAGTGACGGGCAGGTCTGCAAGTTAGCTTGGGGGACATTGGGAAAAGGGATCCCCTGGCAAGACAAATAACATTCTTCTCAAAACATAACAGGAAAAACAGTGGCGGTCGAGAAGTCGACACATACACACACCTTTGCACACCCAGCGGGCCATAAATAATGAAACAAAAAAACAGAAACCGCAATTTGCATTCAATGTGCTTTGCCAAGTGGAGGTGAAGCGTTTCTCCTCCACACTTCACTTGCACCTCTTGTTTTCAGCCACCACAAAAACCACCACCTTTCACAGCTGCTTAACACCTTCATAAAACCACCGGAATTAGCCTTTTCTTTTCTTCACCCAAACATCAACTGCTTTCAATAAATAACAGGTTGCAAAAGTGCATGGTTTTGTATTCGTGTGTATACTATTGAAGAGTGCGGGTGAGAGCACAGATGGAGGGCAGAGGTGGAGGGAGGGAGGGAGAGACTGTTAGCGTGTGGAGACATGAAGGCAGTGAAGGCCTGAGGACATGGAGGGAGAAAAACATTAAAAGATGATTCACAGGCATCGCATGGCACATCTACACATACCTCTCTCCCTCAGTCATTCTCAAACGCACCTCCATCTGTCCCCGAAACTCATCTGTCCTGTTGTTTACACCTTTCTTCCCCCCCAATTTTACCCATTATTACCCCCCACACTCCCCGCTGCTCACTTGGATTTAAGCGTAGATGAATAATCAATACATGAGATTGATTCTTTGGCTGCACGTGTTGTGATCATCATGGCTCGTTCAGGTAATATTTCCTGACGTATGGGTTAACTCCTACTCCTAAACTTGACCGGATTGGTGATGCATAAATGAGATAAATCTGTATGATTGTAAATTACTTGTGTTTAAAAACCAGACGTATTGTCTGGCAGGATCTAGGCTAACATGTTATGTGGCCTACCACCAGCCCACATTAACCAGCATGAAGCATTGACACCCACGTCAAACCAGTGTTTTAAGGCTGTCATTCTTAAATCTGTCACGTATACGCGCATCCATATTCACGACACGATCAATATGATCGTCAGGTCATCTTTTAAACTATAATCTGCTTCTAATCCTTTTTTAGGATAACCAGCGACCATTTACTTCTTGAGGACGGAGAAAAACAAATAGAGGTGGAAGGGGGGAAGATACACGTTCATAGTAACGAGAGGCGTGCGTTGTGCAACGCTGCCCTCTAGCGGTAGAAAGGGGGCTTTTCTATTTCATATCAACATAGCGGCAACTCTGTAGACCCCCCTAATAGCTGCTGGGTTACCTTCACCCGTTGCAGTTCACTTGTTGCGATGTCGTCCCTGATTGCGGCTCTCAACCCGGGCTGACGCGATAAGTTAAACCGCGAAAACGCAACGAACATTTCGGCAAGCGGCGCGTAACAAAAAAACTAACTGCAACAAGCAGCGGCGCGGCAAATGTCCACCTGTTGTAGTCCGGAACCGCACAAACATGTCCGCGGATAAGGAAACGTCGTCGCAGCCGCCGTTGCCGTAATCGACATCATCATCACCATCATCACCAACAACAACAACAATAACAGACGTCACTGGACGAGGACGCGCTCGGCGAGGCACCACGAGACGAGGGCTGACAAGATGGCGGTCATTTCGGAGTCAGATGAGTAGCGCCGAGCCCCGTGAAGGAGAGGTAGGTGTGACATTTTCGCTTGGATTTTTGCACAGGACGCTTGTTTGTGACGCGCTCACCGAGACGTCGGTTCCCTCTGAACGGAGGTATGCGTTCCCGCTGATTTCTCGCGGCGAGCCGGACGCAGGAAACTGACCTCTGGCTAACGCCTGAACTTGTCAGGATTATGGGAGTTAGCTAAACAGCTAGTTTAGGGCGAGCTAAAGCTAACGCTAGCAACAAGGACGGCGAGAGAGAGTCGCTCATCTAAAACGACCGCTCTAAGAGAAAAAAAACCTTACCCTAAGTTGCCGACGTCTGTCCGGACCAAGTGGCGTTGCTACTTGGAAATGTTTACGGGTAACAGCCTAGTTCCTGGACTGTGTAACCATACCACGTTTCTTTGTTTGTGATCTGAGTGTATTGCTTATATCGCATGTTGTAGTAGGTTACTTATCGTTGTATCAGTTTACACGCTGGGAAGGGGCTAACGTTAGCTGTCGAGACGGGTCCGTCGCTGTTTTCTGCAACGCGTGTGGTGAATTGGGTTTGCTCATTTGTGGCTTTGCTTGAGTGTGTTATTGTGTAAATGGCCAGCTAGCCAAGTTACGAGCGGGGGCTATTAATCAGTGCCACACCGTGCAGGCACAAGGACACACTCAAGCACGACTCGCTGACTTTGCGCAGTAAACTTTGGGGGGAATATGGATCACAGGTTTGGCCAATTCCCCGACACGTGATAACAACGTGTAGTCATTTATGTATTTATTGCCTGTACACACGTGACCACTCGCTTCAGTCGTAAATTGCGCGTGAAATGATTACGCCGTGATATGAATAATTGCATAATCCTTTCCGCAATCGAGACAACGAAGTGGACGTTACTGAGAGAAAAATCACTGAACCTCATTTCCACCACTGTGTTTCCCAAGCCTGTACCACCCATAAGTTAAACAGTGACGTTGGTTTTTTTGTCATCCTGACACAGCATAGGAGGAATCTAGTCGTATAATCGTGATTTAACTGTTTTCATAGGAATTACAACAGCAGGCTGTAATGGTAACACATTTTCATACACAGTTGATAGACAGGT
This sequence comes from Lampris incognitus, assembly GCF_029633865.1. NCBI lineage: Eukaryota > Metazoa > Chordata > Actinopteri > Lampriformes > Lampridae > Lampris > Lampris incognitus. Next base: position 30,121,844 of record NC_079213.1, on the reverse strand, counting down.
ACTTCAGCATCATGATGGGTAAACAGGCACCTTTAGTGGGAACATTCGGCTTTATCTCAGTTGTGATAATGAAGTAAGGAGATTGTAGAGCATAAAGGTGAACTGCTTTGAGCAGAGAGCTCTAACATCGAAAGTCTCTTCCTTCCTTGCATGCCTATTTCACTTCTCTCTCTCTCAATCACATGTGATACCATTCTGTCACTTTTCCTTTCTGTTATGTAGGCTGTATCTTAGCTGTTCCCTTTCTTTCCTTTTCCTCTTTTCCCTCATTCCCTGTGTGAAGGCAGTCCTGTACCCAGACAAAGGGTGCTCCACCCTCCAAGCTCCGTCCGTCTTTTGTTGGCCAAGCTTAAGTCCTCTTTTGCCCCCTGTGAGAGTGGATGATGGGGCTCATACTAACTCAAAAGATCCAGTTTCTGAACTACTATCCCAACCCCCAGTGATAAGAAAAAAAGTGAAAAGTAGCACAGAACAAGACTGTTTTGTTTATCCAGCACATTAACTTTGTCTCCCCTGACTGCGGTAATGCTTATTTAAGGCCCTTAAGGATACTTAAAGCTCAACCCTTATAGATTATTATGATCTGAGATGGTTTAATTGAATTGTTTTCTTCTGATGCTAGAAACAAGTGAAAAATGGAGACTAGTGTCACCGAAGTGCATGCTTAGAAATGAAATGTTTGAGTGTGAACTCGTATCATCTGTATTGGACAGTAGCAACAATAGTGCAATCAGCGTGGATTCTCACTGTTGCTCCAAAATCAGTATCCTTATTCATCGTCGACGGAGGTAATCCAAGATTTGTTCTGCTCACGTTTACATTTCTGCTAAACTGTTTACTGTCACTATAATCTGTTTATTTCATTTATGAATGGATGTTTTTCAAGCTTTGTTGACAATACAGTCCAGTTCTTGATTAACAGCCAAATTTTTCCCTGTCTGTCTTTGTTGTGATCTGGAAATGCTTGAGTCTGCTTGTTATATAGCAGTATCCGTTTATTTATCATGTCTTGTTACTGTCGCATAAAAATAGGATCATTAGGTCTATTACAATTGTTTCCAAGTGGCTGCTTTTTGTCCTGTAAATTATCCCTCTTCTTCCCATCTTTAGAAATTTGTTCATCTAAACAGATCTGTTCATTCTTCTCTCTAGATAAAACCATGCCTTGGGAGAGTCCCATTTCTCATCTCGCCATGATCATCATGGTGATCTGAAGCCAGATTGAAACTCTGACATACAGTACACGCATAGAGGCAGTCACTCATTGACAGACACAGCAAGCCAGCGAGGCAGACAGGCGTGTGTAATGGACAGATGTAAGCATGTGGGGCGGCTGCGGCTAGCCCCAGACCACTCCATCCTCAACCCCCAGAAATGGCATTGTGTAGACTGCAACACCACAGAGTCCATATGGGCCTGTCTAGGCTGCGCACATGTGGCATGCGGACGTTATATCGAAGAGCACGCTCTGCAGCACTTCAAACAGCAGCGCCACCCACTGGCTATGGAGGTTAATGAACTTTATGTTTTCTGCTACTTGTGTGACGACTATGTGCTGAATGACAATGCCACCGGCGACCTCAAATTGCTTCGGAGCACGCTCAGTGCCATTCAGAGCCAACGTTACGAGGTCACCACGCGTAGTGGGCGCACTCTCCGCTCCGCCAGCACGGCTTCCGATTCCGTCATGCCTTCTGGTGCCCGTGAGCTGCAGCTGAGGGACGAGGACCGGATGTTCACTGCCCTCTGGCACCGCCGCAGAGCACTTATGAGCCGTGTGTTCCGCTTTTGGTTTGGACTGACGGAGGGAGGAAAGAAGAGGGAGGAGGAGGAGAGAAAGAGGGAAGAGGAAGAAGAGCGTAGAAGGGAGGTGAGGGAGAGACGGCGCATATTGAAGAGGCAGTGGCAGGAGGAGCTTGAGAGTGCAGCTCCCAGGAAGAGTCGCCGCTTGCGCAGGCGAAACAAAAAGCCTGCAGACACTGTGGTTGTTATTCCATCCCCACGCAGGACTCGCAACAAGGCTAGCAGCTCTTTGACCCCCCCTGTCACCCGCAAACCCAGGACTCAAAGCCTTGCCACTACCACCCCTAAGAAGGTGGGTAGACCCAAAAAGGTGAAACCCAATCCCAAGACACCTTGCACCCCTTCATCCAACACCAAATCCAAACCCCGAGCCTCCTTAGTGCCCACCCATTCCGCCCCTGCTCCTGTCTCCCGCAAGCAAGGCACTAAACAAGGTGGCTCACCCTTCAAACGACGCCCCACAGTCACTCCCGGAGTGACAGGCCTGAGGAATTTGGGCAACACATGTTATATGAACTCTATTCTACAGGTGCTCAGCCACCTACATGTCTTCAGGGAGTGCTTTTTGCAGCTGGACCTGACCCAGGCACTGGAGCTATTGGCATCTGCTGTCCATGGCCAGTTGGCAGGGAAAGCTTCTTCCCAGTCAACCCTGGCCCAGCGAAAGGGCCTCCAGGTGAGCTCAGGTTCTGGGACAGGATTGAGTGGTGGGGCCTCACGTGGACGCAACATGGAGCTGATTCAGCCCAAAGAACCCAGCTCTAAGCACATATCCCTCTGCCATGAGCTACACACCCTTTTTCAGGTGATGTGGTCAGGTAAGTGGGCGCTGGTTTCGCCTTTTGCCATGCTCCACTCAGTATGGCAGTTGATCCCAGCGTTCCGGGGCTATGCGCAGCAGGATGCTCAGGAATTCCTTTGTGAACTGTTGGACAAGGTGCAGCATGAGCTGGAGAGCACTGGCAAGCACACACCCACAGCAAACGTGCCACAGACACAGAAAAGGCTCATCAAGCAGGTCCTCAATGTGGTCAACACCATCTTCCACGGCCAGCTTCTCAGCCAGGTACAACACACACACACACACACACACACACACGTAGATCTGCCTTCGTTGTCATATGGAGACTATTGGATAATATCACATTCATCATGAGCTTTGTCTAATTTGTTCATAATTCATGGACATGTGCATCCACTCAGCCTAATTGCATGGATAATTCAGCTGTCATTATGCACTTTGAAGAGTTGCATCATTAATTCCATTTTGAGGCCCTATTGGCTATGTCCCCGGATTAAATTAATTGGCATTTTTTAAGTATTTATCACAGGGATATTTGACATTGGCTGCCACTACTAACGGTGCTTAAATAATGATAGATTAAAGCTTATTGTTGGAGTCTTATTTTGAAGCCTGAGCCAATGGTCGTTTGAAATAGTTATACTTGAAAATATAGAAGCATACTTTTGGTGAAATGCAGCCTTGTACCACATTTTGAATTTGGTGGGAGGCAGGGTTGGGCTGATGGATGAATACATCAGGAATTGGCGATGGGCTAAGTCTGTAGCGGGTGGATTCTTTTTGGGCCGGTTTAAAATCTTTTATCTTGGTCATTTGAATATCTGCATCCTGAAGCATCCAAGGCATCAAGTGTGAGTCAAACAAGTTGCAGTGGAACATGCAGCTGGGGCTCAGTTCAGGTTATGTAGCCTACGTCGGGCAACATGAGCCCCCAAGACCAATCAAGGCATGGTGGTGATGATAAACGTGAATCATTTGACAGCCTAGCAGGTCAACTGTTATTCCCACCTATTTCTTCATATGGAGACTGCAAGCAACGGCGTTGTTCATTGAACCGAAGCATGTTCTAAACGGCAAAAGCATTTTGTGTCGCATGTCATCCTTTGTGTGCACACCTATGTTGGTGTAATTCTGAGGATATTTTTTGGTGACATGCACTGCTGAGTCTTGAGTGCACTAGTCATAAGGACCATTTTTATGGTTCACTGAACCACCATTCAGTGCAGTAAGCACAGCAGAACAGTGAAGATTCTGCAGATGTCAGAGTTGAAATCAGTACGCATTTGTTTGGTCAGTAAAAAAAATCACACACGTAGCAGGCCGCACAATAAAAAAATAAAACAAAAATAAATACGAAGAAAGAAAGAAAGAGGTGATTAGACTATCTGCTGCCTTTAAACAGTCTTTAATCAGAATTTTTTTTTCAGTGCTCCTAAGCCCTGCTTCTCGAATACATTGGCAGTCACTGATTGAAGGGGTGGTGGTGGCCGATAGGAAAATTTTGACAAAATGCCCAATCCTAGTGGGAGAGAACATGCATACGAGTCTAAATGAATACTGCCGGGTCTTTGAGTGAGAAGAGTTTGCTTCAGGACAAGAGATTAGTGTCTACTTGGAGAGGCTGAGCACACACACTCACACCTGCTCTGAGTGAATAGGGGGCTATGTGTGTTTGAGGGAACCTCGGGCCTGAGCCCATTCACCAGGAATTGACTCAGCTGTCTTTGCACTGACTGACAATGATGATGACTATCATTATTTGGAGTTAATCATCAAACTGTGTAGGTTGAAGTGAATATCAGATTCCCCCTGTTATCAGCCAGTTCTTCTTTATTTTTAAACCGTAGGAAGTCTTGAGAGTGAAACAATAAGGGGCGAGCCAAAGAGTTGTGAGATTTAGTTTTACATGGGTTTTTAAAGGCAGCTCTCTGACCAATGCAGGCATCTTCAGGCACATGCTGATCTCCCTCCCTCTCATACACATTCAGGTGACATGCCTGGCCTGTGACTATCACTCTAATACCGTGGAGCCTTTCTGGGACCTGTCTCTTGAGTTTCCTGAGCGTTACCATAGTAACAACAGGGAATCAGCCGCGCAGGTGTCATGCCGACTGACGGAGATGCTGGCTAAGTTCACGGAGACAGAAGCACTGGAGGGGAATATTTATGCATGCGACCAGTGCAACAGTGAGTTTAAAACATGCAAATGCACATTCTACTCTTTTCAAAATTTCCCTCAAATTTGTGGAGATTGTCGTGACCGTCCAAGCTGTTAAGTTGTGTTGGCTTGTGTAACCATTTGTCTCAAGAGTGTGACAGGGCCAGCATGACACCCAGTGGTGTGAAAGGAGCATTGCAAGTTAAGTTTCTCTCTTGTGTGTGTGCAGCTAAGCGGCGGCGGCTCTCCTCCAAGCCAGTCATCCTGACTGAAGCACAAAAACAGCTAATGATCCACAAACTGCCTCAGGTCCTTCGTCTGCACCTCAAACGGTTCAGGTAAGATGTCACACCAAAGCTAATTAGCCTATCGTTTATTCAGCTGGGTGCTGTTTCGTCATGTCTTGAAGCTTGCTTCCTGCTAACCCACCAAAGCTGTCACCTTATTGCTAAAGTTGAAACATACAGCTTTGGAGCTTTGACTTATGATTGTGGTAATAACCAGTTTGTTGGCTGGCCCTCTATGTTTGAACTTAAGGTGGTCTGGACGGCACCACCGGGAGAAGATTGGAGTCCATGTTAGCTTTGACCAGCTTCTCGACATGGAGCCCTACTGTTGTCTAGACCCCACCCCTAAAGGGGCAGCCTGTTCCAGCCCCAGCAGCCCCAGCTCTACAGGCTTGCCACGGCCCAAACATTTCCTCTATGAGCTCTCTGCTGTTGTGATGCATCATGGGAAGGGCTTTGGCTCTGGCCACTACACTGCTTACTGCTACAACACTGAAGGGGGTGAGTACAGAGTATATCAAGAAACATGCGCAGACATTTTCACACACCCAGTGGTTTAGTTAAGCTAAAGCACATGCTTCTTGTGTATATGCTGCAACATTTACAATCTGAGATGACTATATTTAAGTTGAGATGCAAGCCTTTTGTCTTCCTCTCCTGCAGGCTTCTGGGTTCACTGTAATGACTCTAAGCTGAATGTGTGTTCTGTGGAGGAGGTGTGCCGTGCCCAGGCCTATATTCTCTTTTACACACAACGTGTCACTCAGGACAAAGACAGGCTGCTATAGGACCATAATCTACTAGCCTGCCTCTAGACCACCCAGTGACATCAGCACAGCCCCATCAATCACTCGCTCTCCTCTTTTTATGGGCATTTGATATCGTGGCGGGATGGGTCCTTTATATTTTCTAGAAAAAGACTTTTTAAAACATTATTTTTGTGAACCTGTTGCATATGGTGTTGATATGTTGGTGTTTTTTAAATCAGTAAAATTAAAATCGTATTTGTTTAGATAATGTACAGCTGTATTTTATAAAGAGAGTATCAGCAAGGTGTGTCTCAGTAACAGCCAACAGACTTTGGCTAGGTGTGACTATGTACAAGTACACTGATGAGCCAAAAACATTATGACCACTTGCCTAATATGCTGTTGGTCCTCATGTGCTGCCAAAACAGCGTTGACCCGCTGAGGCATGGACTCTGTAAGACCCCTGAAGGTGTCCCGTGGTATATGGCACCAAAACGATAGCAGCAGATCCTTCAAGCCCTGTAAGTTACGAAGTGAAGCTGCTGTGGATCGGAGTTGTCGGTCCAGCACATCCCACAGATCCTCAATCGGACTGAGATCTGGAGAATTTGGAGGCCAGGGCAACACCTTGAACACCTTCATCGTATGTTCCTCAAACCGTTGAACAGTGTGTGCAGGGTGACAGGGTACATTATCCTGCTGAAAGAGGCCACTGTCATCAGGGAATACCATTGCCATGAAGGGGTGTACCTGGTCTGCCACAAAGTTTAGGCAGGTGGCACGTATCAAATTGACGTCCACACAAATGGCCAGACCTTGGGTTACCCAGCAGAACATTGCCCAGAGCATCGCACTCCCTCCACCGACTTGTCGTCTTCCAACAGTGCATCCTAGTGCCATCACTTCCCCAGGTCACTGGCGCACATGTACATTGTACTCATCAGACCAGGTGACCTGCTTCTGCTGCTCCAAGGTCCAGTTCCGACCGAGCGTGCCCATTGTAGACGCTTTTGACGGTGGACAGGGGTCATAATGGATGCTCTGACCGGTTTGTGGCTACACAGCCCCTTACGCAGTGGGGTGCAATGCACTATGTGTCATTACACATTCATCTCGTAACATCGTTAAAATGTTCTGTGACTTGTGCCACAGTATACTTTCTGTCAGTTCGGACCAAACGGGACAGCCTTTGTTGCCCTTGCGCGTCGATAAGCCTTGGTTAACCAGCACCGTGCCGCTGGTTTGTCCCTCCTCGGAACACTGTCGGTAGGTACTCACCACTGCTGACCGGTAGCAGACCACAAGCCTTGCCATTTCAGAGATGCTCTGACCCAGTCGTCTGGCCACAATTTGGCCCTTGTCAAAGTCACTCAGGTCTTTACTCCCGCCCATTTCTCCTGCATCCAACACGTTGCCTATGAACTCATTGTTCACCTACCATCTAATGTACATGTGCCCTTGTTGAAGATGATCAGTGTTATTCGGCTCGCCTGTGAGTGGTCATAATGTTGTGGCTCATCAGTGTAAGTCAAGTCAATTTTATTGGTCGATCACAAATTACAAATTTGTGTCCTCTATAGGTTGTTTTCAGGTGGGGGGGGCCTTTTCTGCACGTGTTTGGCTTTTTGATTGTAAATACTGTTCATAAAATTAAATCAAGCGAGATGTTTCCCATAGTCACTTTAGATAGTCAACACAAAACTGGATGTAGACACCATGCTGCTCTATCTCATTCATTATGGCCCGGTTTTGAAACGGCTACCTTGTTATCTCGACACTGGTATGGATGGCTAGACTAGCTGGCTATGGTTGGAGAGATACAAACAAGATGGCTACGCCTTGCTTTTTGTTTGCAATACATGTGAAAGTCTAGATGTTCCTCATCCAATCCTTCCAGAAGTTCATGTCTACAGAATAGGGAGTCTATATTTCTGAATAGACCCTATGTTGGATCAAGCGTAAAATCCTTACATGAGCAGGACAGCAGTTTTTTTGTTGTCCTTAATACATAATGGTCTGTCAGGAAACGCCTTATTGGCTGACCTCGAGCCAAAGCATGGGGCAAATGCTTGTAATCTCTCAGCTTTTCCAAAATGTTTTACAAATTGCTGGATGTTCTTTTTATCCTTTGAAAAATCGAGAAAACGTTTGTTTCCAAAGGGATATTTTTGTGTGTGTGTGTGTAATTGCTGCCACTTCACTTCTTCAGAATGTAAATGTCATTGAATCGGAGGGAGTCTTGTTATCCCCAGCTAGCAAATTAGTGTTCTAGAAAAGTGCCCTTTTTGTTGACAAAGATATTTGTACTTTTCCCCAGGAAAACGAATCATCAATTCAGCGACGTGGCGTCCGCGCAGTCGCTGTGTCATCCAGGCCAGCATTTAGATTATGAATGTATTTTTAAACAATCCTTTTCAGAGTTTTTTACGTATTAAAAAAGAGGCCATTGACTGTTTTTCAACAGTTGAATTACAGCAACTGATTTTTTCACCCTCCTAAGTATATCGAAGCACCACCAGCAGCTTAGGCAGCACTTAAGCGGAGGATTTCACTGTTCTCCTACGTGTGCAACTTTGTCCACCAGCAACTGTGTGTATGGGTAGTGTTTTGTTCTGTACTCCTCTGCAAGTATATTACCTAGACAAATGGAACAATATTCCTGCAATGTCTACATGTTCGATAATGAGTTAATGAGTTATCTCCATACTGGAGAAAAGTGTAAAAAGTTAAATGTTCTCCACCTCAAGTTTTTCCCCTCTTTTCTCTGCCGGAGGGGAATTCAAAGCACATTTTTTTTTTGTTTTCCCTCATTGTCAGACAATGTGACACATTTTTGTTGGGTTTCTACTCCTTGGATGTGCGTCTGTGTGTAAATTCATGGAAGTTATACTATGCAAATTGTTACCTCAATTTTTTTCTAGAGAAAATTACCTCAATAAAAATGAGAATATTTTTTCATTTTTCTAACTGCTGCTTGTATGTCTGCATTTCCCCCCCCCCCCCATACACACCTTGCAAGTTTCACTCGATTGAGCAGAAGGAAGTTGAAGTACCATCACTTGGCATTCTCTGTTTGAGTCACAGACCTTCGAACGGCTGTGTTTTGCGTGCAACCGTATGCGTGTCGGGGAGAGAAGTTGTTTTCACTTTTCTCTGATCGACAAGAACGAGGCGATGAAGCACAGAGTGAGAGCAAAATTATTTTAATAATTTCTTACAAAAACTTTCAGGGAGTTCAAAATGAAGTGTTGGGAACATACAGTGGCTGCAGCCATTTCAGAGATATTGGTACAAATATCAGAGAAACAACGACTGGAGGGCCCGAGTGCAAAGTCCCCTCCTGTAGCAATAGAAGCCAAACATACGGCTGTAGAGGCATGGCGTCTGTACAAAGATGGCATTATTGTAGCATACAGCTCGACTGGGGGGAATTTTATCCTTAAAGATTTCAGCCCATTCATTGGCTTGACCACATCTGAAACACTACAGTACTTGTATTAGACCAACGCTAGCACCGGGTACTGCAAGATCAGGGTGGCGCCATTGTATTGGGCTGAAAAAAGACTTAGCAAAGAAATCTGAGGGGGATTTTGTGCTTAGGCAATCTGAATACTGGGGTTGCAATTAATGCAGCAGCAACTTAAATGTGTAACTTAAATATGTAACTGTTTAACAGTTAACTTTTAATATTTTGCAAAATGAGGTCCGCAGGAGAATGGAGAAATAATCTCAAGTGTTTATGCTGAAAAATGCTTACACCAGCAGAATCTTTGTCTACTTTGTGGTGGTCACCTGAAGAATAAATGATCAAAAAATTCAGCCACTGCCAAGAAAGCGAGTCCCTCTTCATTACTAGTAGTAAGTGGTGCTTAAAATGCATTGTGGATACTTTACAGGGCATTTGGTATCCCCTCACTTCTGTTCTTTGCCAAGGGTAATGACACAAACAGTTCCTATTTTAGAGGCTCTTTACCGAGAGCCGGGGTCATGTCTGCATGGGTTTATTGTCTGGAGAAGGAATAACAAACAAGGTTTGGAGGCAGTGTGTGGTGAGGGTTCGTGTATGCGTGAGGGTGTCTCAGTAGTCATCACCCCGGCTCACCACCTCCTTGCATGTCGGCCTGAGCAGGATGGTGTGCTCAAACTGAGCGGTGTAGCAGCCCTTGGAGTCACAGAGGGGAGGGTAGGGGTCCACGATGCCCAGGTCACACAGGTTCTTCAGTGCCATCAGATATTTGCTTTCACCCAGGCGGTCCAGCCAGCGTCGGCAGAAAGCCAGCGTGCCAAAGTTCTCGTTGACTACATTCAGCAGGTGCTTGGCTCTGGGGAGCCTTGGGGGGGGGTGAGTAAACCATAGTGATTTCTAGCACAGCAGTTTACGCAATCATATAGCTCTTTTATGACAGAACAGTAATTATTATTATAATTTTTAACGATAAGAACAAGAAAAACAGCCTGAGACAGCAGACAGGACAGTTACCTGATGGGGACATGGCCGACATCAAAGTTTTTCATGTAATGAGAACACTCCATGTCATCATGGACCACACCCTTTCCTGTGCTTCCAAATGTTTCTATGGCGTAGACCTCTCCCTCCTGGGGGACATAACACAGGGTGCGACATGGGTCAAGGCAAATTTATTTATCGCGCACACCAGACACAACACCCCTCACTGTACTTAAACATAAAAATCAACGAATTCATGAAAAAATGTAGCGCAAACCTGTGAAACTGATCAACCCACCTCCATCCTTGTTGCTTCTCCTCCTTTGACGATGGGCACCGTCTTGCCAGCGTGTATCCTGTACTGGCCGATTGAATGACCGTTAAGGTTTCGAATTGGCTTCACTGGAAAGACACAAGAAAATAAAGTATCACAGATGTGAAGCACTGCTTACATGTCCGAGCAGCTAAGTCTTGGTTAATTTGCATTAAGTAGACTTATTCTGTATGTGTTCAGTAAGCACGAGGCTTATGGGAGAATTCATTCAAGAGTTGCAAGCGGCTCAGAGTAGGAGGAAAAATTGCGTGATCCGTGTAAAGGAGCAAAGCAGAAGGCAGAATATTGTTAATTTTTATGCTGCATTTGAAATGCTTAAATACTTTTGGGATTTTCTTTTTCATTTTCAACGCTCATTTAACTTTAGAGCCCCGCAATCCATTTCTGGTTTCTTTCTGTCCAGCAAATCCAATCCATCCATTACCCAATCCATCCATTATCCAAACCGCTTATCCTGCCCTCAGGGTCACGGGGATGCTGGAGCCTATCCCAGCAGTCATTGGGCGGCAGGCGGGGAGACACCCTGGGCAGGCCGCCAGGCCATCACACAGGGCCGACACACACACACACACACACACACACACACACACACACACACACACACACACACACACACATTCATACCTAGGGACAATTTAGTACGGCCGATTCACCTGACTTACATGTCTTTGGACTGTGGGAGGAAACCGGAGCCCCCGGAGGAAACCCACGCAGATATGGGGAGAACATGCAAACTCCACACAGAGGACGACCCCGGATGACCCCCAAGGTTGGACTACCCCAGGGCTCAAACCCAGGACCTTCTTGTTGTGAGGCGACCATGCTAACCACTGCGCCACCGTGCCGCCCTTTCCCAACAGTAAATACTGAAAACCATCGTTATTATGATGCAGTTCTGTAAGGACTCAGTAGACAAATAATTTGCTCGTATAAAATGCTCCACACTTCCTTTGCAAATGTGGCTCACAAAATAAAATCTCATTTGCATATTAGATGTGTGTGAAAATTTAATAATCATAGCTGTATATGCAGTACGTGTTTAGACGAAAAAGTACCTTGGTATGTTTTCCCATCAAGTTCGACCTCATACGACTCCATCACTTCCTGAATTGCCTCTCCGACATCACACAGACGCACGTCGATTCCGGCATTCTGCAACAAGAGCGACTGTAATTTTTTCATACACATTAACCATATCAAAGAGTGTGTCTCTGTGTGTGTGAGTCATACCTTAATTCCAGTATTGGTGGCGTCTCTCACTGCCTCCAGCAGCTTGTCATACTTTGGGTTAAAGGTGACAGTGAAGGCACAGTCAATGATCCGCCCTGAAACCAGACATGACCCAGAGAGCATATCTGTTGGCTTTTGTGGCGTGCATGACATAGGCTAATGCTTGACCTTTGTGCGTGTGCGTATGTGTATGCCCATAGGCTAATGCTTGACCTTTGTGCATGTGCGTATGTGTGTGTATGCCCGTGTGTCCAGGAGCCTGTTGCTGTACCGTTGATGTGCGTGCCGAAGTCAATCTTGCAGACGTCGTCGTACTGCAGAACAGTGGGGTCTCCGGCGTTGGGGGTGTAGTGGGCAGCACAGTGGTTGAGGGAGCAGCCGGTGGGGAAGGCCAGACCTGCATTCAGCCCATTCTCCTTGATCAGCTTCCGAGAACAGTCTTCCAACCGCTCACTAGAAGGGCAGGTGGGGGGGGGGGGGTGAGAGAGAAAAGGAATGGTTTAAAAAAGTAAAAACAAACAGAAAGGTCGGAGAGCCGCAGCATCCTGGCAATCACGGCGACCTCTCACCCCACGTTATATGCATATTTAACATATAGACTCACAGAGCGCCATATCCACCACATAGCCAGACAACAGCTGAGAGAGTGGTGTCTTTTCAGCTGCTTCCTTCTATCTCTCTCACAGACACAAACATGGAAAACAGTGATGACGACAATGATGATGATGGTGTGGATTATGAAGCAACGGAAGCCTTACCAGATTTCGATCATAGTCATGCCGGGTTTAATGAAACTCCGTACGTGCTGGCGGACCTGTCTGTGGGCCTCGGCAGCCTGTCTGAAGTCACTCCACACCTCCTCATTGGCTTTATCCATCACACGCTTCTCCTCACTGGTCGTGCGCCACGCCGCACTGCGACTAAGGAAAAAAAAAAGAACAACAGGATTCGGTGTCAAAGTGAGGTAGTTCCTTCACTATCATCATGGTGTATAAGCCTCTATTAATGTCAACACTAGTGAAGTTGTCAGTGCTTCTGAACTAAACTGGTATACTGAGGATGTCGATTTTCCTCCCAACAGGTTGGATATTTCACATTTAAATTTTAGACAATGTGTTCAAAAGCAAACAAATGGCAGCAATTATTTGCTCTCGCTCTTGGCAGCATCTTTTTTTTGGGGGGGTTCCCCCTTTTCTCCCCGATTATACCCGGCTGATTACCCCATTTTCCGAGCCGTCCCAATCGTTGCTCCACCCACTCTGCCGATCCGGGGAGGGCTGCAGACTACCACATGCCTCCCCCCGATACATGTGGAGTCGCCAGCCGCTTCTTTTCACCTGACAGTGAGAAGTTTCACCAGGGGGACGTAGCGCGGGAGAGGATCACGCTATTCCCCCCAGTTCCCCCTCCCCCCTGAACAGGTGCCCCGACCGACCACAGGAGGCGCTACTGCAGCGACCAGCACACATACCCACATCCGGCTTCCCACTTGCACACGGCCAATTGTGTCTGTAGGGGCGTCCGACCAAACTGGAGGACACATGGGGATTTGAACCGGCGATCCCTATGTAGGCAACAGAATAGACCGCTACGCTATCATGATGCCCTCCTCTTGGCAGCATCTTATCACACTGTGCAAACAAACCTCAACACCCATCACCTGACCCAAGTAGGGTTGGACACCGAGAACCGGTTCCAAGTTAGAACCGGTTCCAAAATTCCAATGGAATCACTAAACAGTTTACATTTCGGTTCTGCTTATCAGTTTCTAAACACATTTCCCTCGCGCTACTTTCAGGTTCAGTACCAGGACCTGGCTACTCTACGCCTACAGTCATGCGAGTTGAATGTACATGTCTTCCTGTTTCCTGAGCAACACATTGGTGCGCTCTCTGGACTGGACTGGACTGGACTGCACAGAGTGGTACAGTTTGTTTTTTTTTGGACGATCAGCAAGAGTAGCGAGCACATGAGTCTGATTAGAGCCGTGCACCATCATGCACTGCAGCAAACACTCAAAAGCGTGGCTTCGTTTTGTAAAAAAAAGAAAAAAAAAGAAAAAAGACAGCATTGTGCCGAACTTATTTCATAAAGGTGAGGACGCACCACTAACATGACAGAACCCCTTCACCAGGCGTGGTATACAAATCAATGTGTGTACCGTGTTTGACATGTTGCACCGGTCTCCCTCCCCCTCACCTGCCTCGTCCTCTTCAGTCAGCCCTCGGCCAACGGTCAGCGCCGCATCGCAACCGGGAAAGTGAACATTAGACAACGCTTGTCTAATTTTTAACAGCAAGACCGCAAACTAGCTTTACTTAATCGCCTTACTAAAAACTGTCAAATCTGTGCAACTACTACGATGTATTTTTTCGTAGCTGACCGTTCGCTCAGACGCTCCTACTTCTCCCTCGTGACATCCACACCGGCTGCAGCTCCCCAAACTGTAAACTAACTGGCTTTTAGACCGTTGCCGTGTTGTCGTTTTGGCAGGTTTCAATGTTCAAGTTACAGTGACTGGAAAAAGAACGAAGTTTATTACTTACTCATATCAACAGTTTATTACTGACTCATATAAACAGTATATTACTGACTCATATCAACAGTTTATTACTGACTCATAAACAGTTTATTACTGACTCATATCATTTAAGAGCAGCAACCAAATTAAACTATGAATTAATTTACAGGTTCCATAAAGGGTATGAATTGTGAATATGACTGAATATGATGTGTGTAAAAGTTTTTAAAAAGAAGTTTTTTTTCTGGGAAATGAGCATGTGACCTGTTTTGAGCCCGCCCCTCAAAGAATCGGACTTGAGAATTGTTACGAACCCCAGAATTGATAAGTAGAATCAGAATCGTTAAAACCCAAACGATACCGAACCCTAAACCCAAGGACAAGGAGCCAGCTTAGAATGAAACATGACGACCTTGTCAAGCCTCCAGGCAGTTCTCCAGGCAGTTCTCCAGGTCTGTTCTCCAGGCAGTTCGGAGGTTGTAAGTGCACGCTTGTTGCTTCCTAATTTACCTACATGTAAATTCCAATGTTTTTTTTTTACTACTTTATTGATCCCCGTGAGGAAATTCCTTCTCTGCATTTAACCCATCCTAGCTGTGTAGCTAGGAGCAGGCCCGTAGCCAGAAACATGTTTTGGGGGGGGGGGGTCGGGCAACACTGCCGAAAGCTACCGGTAAATAAAATTCCCACACTGTATACTATAGCCTAATACCCAACCGTACGGTAAATGTCAACGTATTAATGGCCCATAGATAATCATCAATGCATTAATAAATAAAAGTGGGTCTTACCTTATAAAAGCAGGTCCAATCGTCTTTTTTGTCTGCAAAAGATGTCCAGTACCTCTTCCGGCGTCACCACAAT
Organism: Lampris incognitus; assembly: GCF_029633865.1. Taxonomy (NCBI): domain Eukaryota; kingdom Metazoa; phylum Chordata; class Actinopteri; order Lampriformes; family Lampridae; genus Lampris; species Lampris incognitus. The sequence continues at coordinate 30,106,649 of NC_079213.1, read as the reverse complement.
GTCTCTGTGCTCCGAGAGCAATCTCAGTCCATTAAGTCGTCTTTCCGTCATTGTACTGCGCATTTTGTCCTTGATCCTTCCCAGACAGGAAAAACTTCTCTCGACATGGGCACTGGTGACAGGAAGCGTGGTCAAAACGCGGAGAAGCTTGAAGATGCTTGGAAACAACTCACTGTTACAGGCATTTAATGCCTCAATGGCATTTTGTGGAACATAAGTTGCATCTTTCCATTTATCCCGCCAGGTGTCAATTTCTGACTTTACAACTTCCAGATGCGGTGACACTTCATCAGGATACAGGTTGGAGAGCGCTTGAGCTGAGCTGTCGTTCAGCATGCTGACCTTAGATGGCAGTAAGGAGCAGAGGTTGGAGATCACATTTCTGTGTTTGCTGAAGCGTTCCTTCATCTGTGATGAATAAAAGTCAAGCATGACTATGAAAAGCTTTTGCCGGTAGTGATTTTCACAGGCCTTCAATGGATCCTCACTGCAGTCCATGCCTCTTCGTGGTCGAAATTCAACCCCATACTTGGCTGCTTGGGAAGAGGTCTTTTGGAAAATCTGCCTGAACTCCATCTCAGAGTTAGCCCTCATCTCATCTACCTGCTTAATAACAGCATCAGCAGCTGAAACGCAACTCACCAAGTCACAATTTTCCTTCTGAAGGACAGTGGACAGGTGGTAGGTTTTTGCAAGCATCTTCTCACTCACATTCATGGACAGCATGAATTCTGCATTGTCAATTGAATTAAAGAGCTGAGTGGCTTTGACAGATTTGTCTCCTGTGAAGGTTTCACTGATTTTCTGCAGGCTGGATCGCACAGGGTCTAAAAGCTCGTTGAATGTAAATATTGCGTCGTGGCGTTCGACCCATCTCGTTTCACACAACTTCGTCAGTCGCGTTTTCTTGCAGTCGGGTAAAAGACGCTCCGTCTCGTGTCGCAGACTGGCAGACTGCAAAGCTGAATCATGGAAACAAGTGCAGATTTCCGAGACAATTCCAAAGCAATTTCGCACCATTTGTACAGTGCAGCACTTGTTTAAGACCAAATTCAAACTGTGGCTGGCACAGTGCACATAAACTGCTTGCTTGTGCTTCTCTTTGATTTTAGCTTGGGCACCATTTAAATGGCCACTCATGGCAGATGCGCCGTCGTATCCCTGGCCACGTAAAAACTGTAAATCAACGCCTGCATTTGTCAACTGACTTTCGATTGAATTGGCGATTGCCTCCCCGGTTAACTTCTCGATATCAACAAAGGACAAAAAATCCTCTCTGATGCTATATTGGCTGTCATGCTGGTTCACGTATCTGACACAGACAGAAAGCTGCTCCCGCCCTGAAACATCTTTCATTTCATCTGCCAACACAGCGAAACACTGCGCGGAGTTTACTTTCTGCACCAGTTTGTTTGTTATCACATCTCCAATTATGCTGATTATTTCATTTTGTACATCAGGACTGCAGTAGCTAGCGTTTGCTGCACATTTACTCAAGTGTTGTAACAGTACTGTGTCGCCAGATATAGCCCTAAACCTGAGTAAAGCCCTGAAATTTCCGTCATTGTGAGTTGGTTCACTCAATGTCACTGGTCCTGAATCAATATCACCTCTCAGGGCGAGTTCTTGGCGACCGCAAAAAATCAATGTTGCAATGATGCTTTTGAATTTTTCTCTGTTTTCTTGGACTCGCTTTTTTCTCTCAGAATCTAGCCTCAGTGAAATTGCATCCATTTTATTGTTGAGAACCATTTGGAAATTGTCCGCTTTCAAACATGCATCCTTGTGATATGCCTTTTGTGCATGGTCTTTGAACGTCTCTAAAGCATGTTTCTAGTCTGAGAAGTGGACATTAATTAGCTTGCCAGCTTTTCTGTGCCCTCCCTTGCCCACAAGCTCGACTGCAAACGCAACACAGTGCTTACAAAAACAACTGTCGGACCTTGTTGAGTATACTAGCCAGCTAAACTGGTCAATCCAACGACGTTGGAAACGTAGTTTACCTCCTAGTTTTGTAGGGAATGTTTGTCCGATATTGGTCGTCCAGTCCAGTGAGTATATTTCTCTTCTCTGTTCGTCTGATATTTTCCCACCAATATAATCCAAAAAAGTCGTGTGAAAACGTTTCCGAGGTAGAGGACGGCGGGTCTGCTAACTCTGGCTCCGTTTCCGAGGAGGAGGGCAGTGGGTCTACTAACACTTGCTCCGGAAAATCGGTAACGTTAGTGACCAGATCATCTGTAATGTTCTTTTTTTCTTTTTTGAGTCGGGACACGTTGAAACAAAAAAAATCACTGATTTTACGAATATGAACTTTACTGCTCTTGCCTGATTTACAGGTAGCTTTCGGCGGCTCCATTGCTTTTGAAAAGCAAACTATAGATCGACCATTTAGCTAGCATAACCAGTGGCAGGTTGCTTAGCTGACTCGTCAGACCCCTGAGCCAATCAAAAGCGTGTGATTTTATTTGTTTTACGAAACAGACCAATAAGATACATCATGTTTGGAAACAAATTAACTGACAGGTTTAATGCCTGTCAGTCACGATAGATGCAGTGTATGAGTAGGCTAGAGGGGCGGTGACAAATAATCAAAACGATAACTAAATAATTATTGGTGCCATGTCAGGGGGGGTTCAGACACGAAAACCACCTACCTGGCTACGTGCCTGGCTAGGAGCAGTGGGCAGCCATCGTGCAGCACCTGGGGACCAACTCCAGGTCGTCTTGCCATGCCTCGGTCAGGGGCACAGACAGGAGTATTAACCCTAACATGCATGTCTTTTTGATGGTGGGGGAAACCAGAGCACCCGCAGAAAACCCGCCAAAGATATGGGGAGAACATGCAAACTCAACACAGAGGACGACCTCGGATGATCCCCAAGGTTGGACGACCCCGGGGTTCGAACCCAGGACCTTCTTGCTGTGAGATGACGGCGCTAACTGCTGTGCCACCGTGCTGCCCAAGGATGTGATTTGGATTTGCGAATGCCCACGACCTACGCAGCCACTGACCTCACCGCAAGTCACTGGGCTGTAGGGTCACCTGACCAAGCCGGAGATAACACAGGGATTCGAACCGGCGAGCCCCATGTTGGTAGGCAATGGAATGGATCGGGAAAGTGATTATATCTACAAGTGTAACCATTATCATTCAAAATTGGGCTGAATAATACTGGCACAATATTCTTTCATCTCCCAACAATATTTCAGAATACGAGAAGAGTACTGTATATTTATTTGTCCAGATGTGTTTGCAAATTTTGCTTCTTTGCACGATATGGCACTTAAGTAGGGCTGCAACTAAGAACTATTTTGATAATCGATTAATCTGTCGATTATTCCTTCTATTAATCGGATAAAAACACAAAAAAATGTTTCCATCATTTCACGCAAACAACATTTTATTACAAATTGACAGCAGTAACACAAATAACAGACCTAAATGTATGATGTATGCTATACAACATATGAAAAAGATATATGCCTGTTTTTTTTTTTTTTAGCAAAGTGCACAAAAACATCAATTTTTTTATACTGCTCGAATGGACCTGAGCTGAAAAACGTAAAACATAAACTAAGTGTTAACAGGCTTTGCTGCATTAAATAGCTCTAACATCAGTAACACTGCAGTAGTAATACTTCCTCACACACTCACTCTCACACACCAGCGCACACACACACGCACACGCACACGCACACACACACACACACACTCTCTCTCGTTCTACAGGAACTTTGCATTGCAAAACTGTTGGTCTGTCCTCATGCTCCTGGCTACGGCAAGCTCTCTTCTTCTTGGGAATTTGACTTAATGGGACCATTCACGCTGGATCACGAGCAAACAGCAGCTATTATGTGGATAAATGAGAAGAACTGCCTGCTGTGAGACCGACGACCCCTTGCTTCAAAACGCAACGCACGCCATGGGTCTAAGCTCCTTTAACTGAGATCTTGCACTGACCCTGCTGTGAGTCAGTCCCCTTCATCAACGGCTCCAGTATGTTTTGGTTTCAGGTGTCCCGTCTCTACCGTGGCGCTCCCGTGCCATGCAGGAGCGGCCACGCATAGTTTGCAGCCAACATACCCGAATTTAATGTGGAGTGCTCCTGTAGGCGCTTTTGGTCGAACAGTTTTCTCCGCCTCCACTGTGTTTCAAATGCTTTTTTTTCTTATAGTGACGTAGCCAGCTCCGCGGCACAACGTGCACCAACACAGACCCAACGAATCGATACTGAAATTCGCTACCAACCAATTTTTCGTAATCGAATTTTATTGATTTCATCGATTCGTTTGTTGCAGCCCGACACTGAAGCCATATTTTATGTACCGTTTACGAGGAAAACTGCTGGCATTCTGCTCACAGCAAGTGGGAAAACAGAGCTGGAGTACAATTTCACTTTGTACGGGCATCCGGGTAGCATGGCGGGGTCCATTCCATTGCCTACCAACACGGGGCTCACTGGTTCAAATCCCCATGTTACCTTGGTCAGGCATCTCTACAGACACAATTGGCCGTGTCTGCGGGTGGGAAGCCCGATGTGGGTATGTGTCCTGGTCGCTGCACTAGCGCCTCCTCTGGTCAGTCGGGCACCTGTTTAGGGGGGGAGGGGGAACTGGGGGGAATAGCGTGATCCCCCCACGCACTACATCCCCCTGGCGAAACTCCTCAATGTCAGGTGAAAAAAGAATCGGCTGGCGACTCCACATGTATCGGAGGAGACATGTGGTAGTCTGCAGCCCTCGCCAGATCGGCAGAGGGGGTGGAGCAGAGATCGGGATGGCTCGCAAGAGTGGGGTAATTGGCCAAGTACAATTGGGGAGAAAAGGGAGAAAAAAAATGTAAAAAATTTCACTTTGTATGAGGCTGCTGCTGGCCCCTGGCCCAGGTGTGACTGATTTACGTGGTGCTTACTGAAAAAGGAGCACGGCTCCACAACAGCGGAACAGTTTGCACCCGATCTGATGACATGAACTTGAACAACAACTTGGTTTCTGAAATGTCTAAGTGCAACTGGCTTTTCAACACAATTTGCGAATCATATTCTCTTGTTTAACATCATTTTCTTCCCTAATGTAAACCACGTCGGGCGAATGAGGCAAAGTCACCTCCTCGAGTTTTGATTAGGACCGCAAGGACATTGCTTAGTCATCACCCTGCTGGCTGTTACTACTCATATTGTTTATATATTACCAACTACAGTACATGTTGATAGCAGAAGGGGCAGTGCGATACCTTGGATGTTGTATTAAAGTGTTAACAACCAACAATGAAGCAGGTAAGTAGAGTATGAGATTGTTTGGCCGAAGTGCAGAGGCATACACAGTGTATGCATATAATGCCAGCTAGGGTTATGCAGGCATCTTAATGTCATTCATTATGTTGCCACTCCAAGTAGAATGACGACAAAAATCAACTGTCTGTTAGTGTGTAAGAGAGTACACTCAACAGATTTACTTACCCATCCTGGGAGGCAGGGTATTCACATTCCTGTCCAATGGGGAATGCACCATTTGGGTACAACTCACAGATGGGCACAGATGGGGGGTCAGTCTGGGTTTTGGCTGAGGGAAAGAGAACAAAAATGTCAGCTAGCACCAAGGCAATCTTAGTTTACATTCACCCCGAGCATTATCATTCAGTCTGTGTGTGGACATGTTATCTGGATACTGAACAATCTTATTGTGTTCTTTAAATTTATATTCGGCCATTTATACGGGTTCTCGTAGGTGTCATATCTTTGTTGTGATCACATCTCATTTCTGTAACATACTATGCAAGAAAATCAGTGGGTGGGGCGATGGCAAGTCTGTCAATTTTCATTAAAAATGAAGGTCAAGGGCATCCGGGTAGTGTAGCAGTCTATTCCATTGCCTACCAACACGAGGATCGGTGGTTTGAATCCCGTGTTACCTCTGGCTTGGTCAGGCGTCCCTACAGACACAATTGGCCGTGTCTGCGGGTGGGAAGCCGGATGTGGGTATATGTCCTGGTCGCTGCACTAGCGCCTCCTTTGGTTGGTCAGGGCGCCTGTTCAGGGGGAGGGGGAACTGGGGGAAATAGCATGATCCTCCCACATGCTACGTCCCACTGGCTAAACTCCTGTCAAGTGAAAAGAAGCGGCTGGCAACTCCACATGTATCGGAGGAGGCATGTGGTAGTCTGCAGCCCTCCCTGGATCAGGAGAGGGGGTGGAGCAGTGACCAGGACCACTCGGAAGAGGGGGGTAATTGGCTGGATTCAACTGGGGAGAAAAAGCGGGGGGGGGGGTTGTCCTTGAAAGAGTCATTACAACTTAGATGCATCAGAAACAGCAAGTTGATCTGCTGCAGTTGTATCTGTGATCACTGCGAATGTAAATACAGCAACTTGCCAACTGTGGCGGAAGTGATTTTTGCCAGAGTTGGGTGAATCTGACTAAACGGCAACCTTCAGAAAGAGCTGTAACATGTTTAACTACTGGATGATGCCTGGGCGGTAGTCTCACCAATGAGACCACGCAGTAGGCCTACACAATGTATTTAAACCTGGCTATTTCTGGCAGGGATTTGATCACCGTGGCAGCCAGACCACCTCTGGGGGTCAGGTGGATCTCGATTGTGTTTCAATCATAACGTGTGCTGCTTTTACACCTCCCACTAACATGCCTAGAGAGCTGGTCCTCTGCTCCCCTTTGGGCAGTTTGTACTGTACTATGTATAAGACCTTCACTTAAACTATGTTTTAAGTGGACTCAACAAGTCTGGGTGTTCACAACTCACGTCCTTTCTTCTTCTTCTTTTTTTTCTTCTTTTTCCCTGATGCGTTTTCTCCATCGTCTCCATCTGTGATATTAAAGAAAGGGTAATATCTATGAAGGTATAGTGTTGTTGCACTAAATGTGAGTTGCACTATTTTTGTAGCACTGACGTAACAGTTCATTTCAGATGACAGATTGCAACAATTCCCCAATCCTCTGAGAATAGTACATATGGCCGTTGTAACTCTAGTTAATGGTCACGGCAATTTGCATATGAAACCGATTGTTGGTTACGGTCGTTATGTAACTGTGCTGTTTATAAGGTTGGGGGATACCTGCAGTCAGCTGAGTGGGACAAAGTCACTTAGATGAGTGACAAAATGTTTTCCCCACTAAACATTGTGTCCAGATGAACGGATTCAACTTTCTAGGATGCAGTTAATTTTGATTTTATTTATTAAATGTCACTCATGGCTTTTGGTATTGGATGTTAGACTTGGGTAAAAGCTTTGATAGCCTGATATTGGTCTAATATCTGATATTGATGCAGCCCTATAAGAAAGTGTCCCAGGTTGACGGCGTTTATGTGCTTTCTGTATATGGGGACTAGCCAATTACCATCCTCCCCATCCTCCTCCTTCTCCTCTAAAGCCTGTTTCTCCAGTTGTTTGGTCACTTCGTCCAATCCATCCGCCTCTGCCTCTGCAACACAAAACAGATGACGACAACATAAGAAATATGCAAACAGCTCTTTACACATGGACTGTAGCAAAAGGGAATTGTGTCAGCAAGTGTTGGTTTCAGGTGGAGGGGAGCAAGTCAGCAAGGCGGCCATTCAACATTTTAGGCATTTAGCTGGTGTGCTTGTCCAGACAGGCAAGCTGGAATACAGAAATAGTGCTAAGCTCAAGAAAGTCTACCAGCATCCATCCATCCATCCATCCATTATCTGAAACGCTCATCCTGCTCTAAGGGTAAAATTCCAAGTTGAATTGCTACCTTTACTGCTTCTCCTATATTTCCTACATCTCCTATATCTCCTACCTCCTACATCTAATAACAGCAAGGCGAAGGGACATCAACACCTATACAGGTGAGACTGCCAAAGATGACCGAGAAATGTTATGCATGTTTGGGTGGACCGGACTAGCGGGCCAGCCCCACAAACGTGAATGTTGCTGAGTGACCATGTTTAGCGTCATGTTTGGGCCACTGGATCAGGTGACCAACAGCGTCACTGAAGTTACACGACTGGTCAACGTCGCTGGTAAACACAGAAGTGTGAGTTTCCCTATTGGCTATTGAATCGGCGCCGTGGTTCCAGCTCATTCCGCATTTATTGCCCACTAATGAACGGAATATACACCAACCACCCAAAATATTAAAACCACTGACAGGTGAAGTGAACACCATTATCTTGTTACAACCTACAGAAGTGCTACTGTAACTCAGACTGCTGGAAAGTTAATGCTGGCTTGTCAGAGCACACAATTGCCTCGCAGCTTGCTGCTATGGGGCTGCATAGCCGCAGACCGGTCAGAGTGCCCATGATGACCCCTGTCCACCACCGAAAGCGCCTACAATGGGCATGTGAACGTTAGAACTGGACCATGGAGCAGTGGAAGAAGGTGGTCAGGTCTGACGAATCACATTTTCTTTTACTGGCTGGGCGCATGTACGTTGTTCACCTGGGGATTAGATGGCACCAGGATGCACTATGGGAAGAAGGCAAGCTGGTAGAGGGAGTGTAAATGTTCTGGGCAATGTTTTGCTGGGAAATCTTGGGTCCTGGCTTTCATGTGGATGTTACTTTGATAGGTACCACCACATTATTGCAGACCAAGTACAGTCCTCGGCAATGGTATTCCTTGATGGCAGTGGCCTCTTTCAGCATGATAATGTGCCCTGCCACATGGCGAAAACCGTTCAGGAATGGTTTGAGGAACATGACAAAGAGTTCAAGGTGTTGCCGTCACCTCCAAATTCCCCTGATCTCAATATGATCGAGCATCTGTGGGACGTGCTGGAAAAACAAGATCGATCCATAGAGGCCCCACCTCACAACTTACAGGGATTAAAAGAACCTACTGCTAACATCTTGGTGCCAGACACCAGAGGACATCTTCAGAGGTCTTGTGGAGTCCATGCCTTGATGGGTTAGAGCTGTTTTGGCAGCACAAGGGGGACCTACACAATATTAGACAGGTAGTTTTAATGTTTTGGCTGATTGGTGTATTGCTACAATTGGATACTACTGAAACGCAATGAACGAAATATCTGGCTGCGCTTTCCACATCTGGTTATGCACTGTAATGGTCCAGCATAGAGCAGAGTGGGAGAGAAAACAGCTCGCCATGTGCCGAGAGGCACGAGGGAGTCTTAGAAAAACAAGACATGAAAGAGGAGGGGAGGTTAACAGACAATTAGAATAGTTATAATTGCAATTTAATTACACTCCCTTTCAAATCAATCCCAAGACACGAGAGGAAAGTACTGTTCTTGCAACTGCATTTATAACCTTTTATTTTACTCAACCATGTCATGTGATATGCTACTTCAGTACACTTTAACAACATATGTTAATGGGACCACTACAGAAAACTGCAGATGAACATTTCATATCCAAGAGTTCACACTATGGACACTACCACTGACCATCCCTGTTACAAGCCGGCCACAATCTCTTAACATTAACCGTACACGGTCCAGCCATATACTAGGTTTTCACCTAGTCTTTTTACATTTAATTTGATCGTTAGCTGTCGTCCATGTCAACACGTTAACACATAAGACCACAAACTTACAAATAAAACAAAACCCCCTTGTTGTTATTGCATAACATAAGATGTCTGGCACTGGGCGTCCCACCTAAAATTATGAAACAGCAAAACTTGGCTCTCGAAATTTGGAGCCATCAATAAGCCACAGCCCACAGGCTGGGTTTTTGGCTGTGGATTCTCTAAATGTCATAACTCAATTTCTTGAGGAAAGTGATATACTGTGCTGACGATCAAGTAATCTGTGGTGAAGTGAAGCTTACTGAGGGCCTGCCCGGTGCACACGACAGCCCACATTGCTCTCAATCCCCGCATGGCTAATATGCAACGTTAGTTAGCTCTGCTAGCCTGTTAGCCAACATGCTATCGGAAACCTTGCCTGGAGCTGCGGACTTGCTCTTCTTCTTCTTTTTCCTCTTCTTTTTCGCCGTTTCCTCGGCTGGCTCTGCCTCCTCTTTCTCCTCTGCCTCGCCGTTCAGGACCTTGTCCCGGTCGGCCTTCTGGTCCTGTACGTGCTCCTGATCCACATCCGCCATCATTGAACAGGCGCTTAGAGGAAAAGGAAGCGCGGTGGATTGTGGGAGCACTCGTAGTGAAACTTGCCGAATCAGCTGAGGATCCATGTACGGCTTTATTTGACAGCCGTCAGCTAATTATTTTGGAGAAAATGTGCCCAGGGTTGGTTGACAATGGCTGTTTGCTGTCGTTGGCTATTGGGGTTGGCTTATTTGTAATTTTAGTTAGAATATTATGACACTTTTGCGGAAACGTCTCAAATTTTCATTAGAAGCAACACTGGCAGTAACTAAATCGGCCACTAGGTGTCAGCTTCACTTTGCTAATACAACAGCATGGTCAGATTCATTTTGAGACCTTTTCCCCCCAAGATGACGCTTTCTCTTATCCGTAAAAAAAAAAAAAAAACAACCCAGGAAAACGTCTTTTCATATGGCCTTATCATGAGGAAAACAAGACGTGGACACAGCAAGAAGTTTGCCGTTTGGTCAACGTAGGAAAGGGAATACCTGTATGGCGAGCACTAGCTGTTGTGGGTCAGATGAATGTGCAACCCCAGAGAAGATATTAAGTGACCCCTGCAATGCACCCCACACTACTCTTTCCTTCTGTTGTCAGAGTCACTCCTTAAAAGATGAGATTGACCTCACCTTCAGAGTTAAGAAGACTCTTATGATGACTTAAAGAGAGTCAGGACACATAAAAAGTTCCACAATGGCATTTAATTCATCTCATATATGAAATGCAGGAAGGTTGACCTCTCTTATGGAGGTGCGGGGGGGGGGGACCAGACAGTAAAACAGTGCTTGGGGTGAAGGTATACATCAGGATTCATAGAGCAGCATAATCTTACCTTTTACAAAAAAATTACATCACCCCCCTTATCAAAGCAAATTATGATTTACCATTATCTTCTTTTCTACTATACCCATTCAGGTAAGGCATTTGATTCTAACTCTTATAAGTGCTGTTCATTGATTCCTTCTGACAATGCAACATCAAGTGTTAATTTGGAACGGGGCTTTCTGACCTTTCCACTCTGTTCCCCTGTAAACGCAGCTACTGACAGGACAGAGGAGGGATGAGGCCTACATCGACTGTTCATAGAAACAGTAGTATTCGGATAAAGCTCATTCCATATCGTTCATTCCAAAACCACTCGTGTTACTGATAGATAAATGTCTGCATCACTGTCATCCTACCCAGTCTATCTGTTCTAGGCCAAACTGAGCATTGCGACAACGCACAGAGATGACCAGACAAAAATAAAGTGGCGATGATAAAAATAGTGTTCCATTTCCTCCTCTTGTAATGCACTCCCTCACCCTTTGTGTGTGTGTCTGTGTGTGTAAACCGATAAAAATTAAGGCGGAGTTTAACTGTGTTGCATTCAGGCCCGTGCTTCAGCGATTCCTTGCCACACCTGATAATTTCACTCTGGTGATATAACGTAACTAAAACATGTAAACACCCAGTCATTTATCTTCTTTCCTCCATTACGAGACTTGGTAAACAATATGAATGCTCCTGGAGTTGTGTGGCCAAAATGACTTACGCGTATGTACAAGACAGGTGTAATATGTTCCAGTTATTAGACATTTCATACAAGTGAGAGTCAATCACTTGGAAAACACGGTTGCTTACAATCAAACTTTTTCCACAGCTGCTTAATGAGTATGAACAACATACTGCTATGTGGTCTATGAACTGAGTAAACTCTAGTCATTCCAATCTTGTGAACCTTGACACTGTGAGGTCATGTTTTGTATAGTGGATCTGGTACCTGAGTAGGAACAGCAAAAGGAGCAATAAGAATTGTGGGTAATGTAGGACAAGGACGGATTGGCAATGGAGAGAGGCACAATTAGAATTGTGCCTTCACACCAAACAGTTGAGAAGATGTAACACAGATCCAAAAATAAAGACCCCAGACAAGCAGACATAAATACGGGGACCCCTAATATGCTGACTGTGAAGCTCTCCAAAGCGCTTGTTTAAAGCAGTGGGGTTCTTTGCTTCTAGTCCTCCTCCGGTGTTTGTCTGCCAATCTCTTCTTCATCCTCCTCATCATCCCCATCATCTCCGTCATCCCCGAACGTCTGCTCTTCCATGCTGACAAAGTTATGCACTGCCACCTGGGCGGCCAGAGCGGAGCTGAAGCGGAGAACTTCTGAGCCGTGGATCTCCGTCAGTCTGTCCATCACGGAGACAGCGGGGACTGGGAACTTCATGACACAGTCCAAGCCATTCTGCCCTGCCTCGTCCTCCAGAAGGCAATCATACTCATACAGCTCAGATCTTCCAGTGCAGTCCGTAAGCGAGGCCCCCCTTGCCCCACTCCTCTGCTCCTCCGCCGCCGCCTCCCCCAGATCGCAGCTGAACTCGGTCACTGGCTCCTCCTCGCTCTCAGTCACAGTCACTGTTGGAGAGGGGTCAGTCCTTGCCCTTCCTCCCTCCTCTTTCCTCTCATCTCCCTTGCTGGGCTCCATTAAATGGTTTCCTTCTCCATCACCTGCCTCTGTCCTGCCCTCACACGCCATAGTGTCTGCTGGCTTGGAGGCAGACTGAGGATCTAAACTCTCATTAAGATGTGAAGGCATCACAGCAGCTGGAATATACAGAGGGGAAAAAATGTCATCGTCACAAGGGCTGAATGATATTTAAGAAACAAAAAATCAACATTGAAATTTTTTTTTGCAATATTAAAGAATAAAAAGGAGTTACATTATTTCAGCAGCTGTATGCAGCGTTTAACTTTCAATGATTAGGGTGACTTTAAAGTGTGAAATGAGTCAGTTGTCCAAAAAGTCATTAAATCAGACTAAATTCTATTATTTGTCCGATGTGCTGGGACATTTTCTTCATGGGTAGTTGTACAAAAGCGGACCTTGCTACGATTTTGTTTTCTATCATGCAATGAGAGTTTTGGCCTAACATGTTTGACAGGTCCTATTTGCATTACACTGCATCCTTTGCAATGTGAAGAGTGCACATACTGTATGTATATTGGAAAGTCAGTTTTAAAATGGTATATTGCCCATCTCTAAAATTAACATAAGAGTCAGAGATTAGGAGAAAGACTGAGAGAAGGAGAGAAACAGAATGAGAGAGGAAAACACAGGGGGACAGTGATTGTGTCTCTGGAGACCCTGCTCTGGTAGCAAAGGCAACATTGCATCATGGCTCATTGTAGACCTTGGTCATTAAAGAGCAGCCTTTTCCACTTCATCCTCTCTCCCTCCGACGTGCGGAATCCCAGCACAGCTTTCAGCTCCAACAGGACGCGACGAGACTCCTCCCTCTCTCGCCGCTGGCGTTCCCGCTCCGCTGGCGACAGCATGTCACACCAGGACCCCCCCCTTTCATCCTCCGAGTCCAAGTCAGACACACACGCCTCCCACTCCTGGTGAAACGAAAACAATAGTGAGATGGCCACAGATAAATGTGGACAGGCACAGGCAAACAAATAAGACACATGTGGACAATCCTGCTTACCAGTTCTTCTGGCACAAGATCTTTGTCCAGGATCAGTGGGTAGGATGGGGGAGGGGGAGGCGGGGGCATTCGGGGTGGGGCAGGGGCACAATGTTCCGAGCCCTCAGTGTTACCTGCAAACAACATGAGCTGAAGTAAATGCACAAAGCTGAGCAGATGACTGCACTGCCATATTAGAACTCAGTCTAAAGTGAAACTAGGTCACCGTATTGTCCCACTCTGATGCCTGCCTCCCCCCTCTGTCTCTTTAGCGGGTCGGTCTGTGTCTCATCTTGTACTCTGAAGGAGCTGCTTCCCCTCAGACTAGGAATAGGCTCAGGGCAGAATAGAGGCGGGAGGAAGTCCACACTAAAAATACCCCCAACGGTAACTATAGAAACCAACGGGACAGGCCAATGGAAAGGTGCAGTATTTCTTTAATATCACTGCGGTGGGGATTCGGCTTTATCCAGATTGCTCTAAAGTGAAGAGGAAGAAAGAAAGGAAGAGAGGATGATGTGAAGCGGTGTCGAAACCGCTGCAGCTCTGGAGGGCATTGTGAATTTTAACCATCTGAAGCCAACAGCATACTCTGTGTGGCAGCTCAAGACTGAAAAAAAATCTACATTTCTTCACCTTCAAAAGAGCATTAAATTTTATTTTTCATTAGCATTAATCACTGTGTAGTCCTGTCCTTAAAGTTGCTTTGGGCAACTTTGAAGAGGTGAGCAATTTTAATAAAAATCCACTTCAGCCCTAGCTCTGCTTCCTCCTTCCTTCCCTTAACCCCTCCGTCCAACCAGCTTCATGCACATGCATGAGTTTGTTCATTGTAACTGGCAAAATTCGATGTGTTATTGATAATATCTTTTATACGTATAGACTACTGTGTATATAAAAGATACTTTTTCAAGCAGCTCTATTAGTTGCAACATTGTTACTGTTGCGAAGCACTGTTTTACATATGGGTGAAGAATTTATAGGTATCGCTGTTTCCGAAGTACCAGTGGCACCTTGTGTGACGACCCCTGTCCAAAGATCTGTATTTTTTTTTCTTTGGGATCCCCCCCCCCTTTTTTCCCCCTCCCCATTTGTACTTGGCCAATTACCCTATTTTCCAAGCCGTCCCAGTTGCTGCTCCACCCCTGGCGAGTCAGGGAGGGCTGCAGACTACCATGTGCCTCCTCCGATACATGTGGAGTCACCAGCCGCTTCTTTTCACCTGACAGTGAGGAGTTTCGCCAGGGGCACATAGCGCGTGGGAGGATCATGCTATTTCCCCCAGTTCCCCCTCCCCCCTGAACAGGTGCCCCGACTGACCGGAGGAGGCGCTAGTGCAGTGACCAGGACACCAACCACATCCGGCTTCCCACCTGCAGACACGGCCGATTGTGTCTGCAGGGATGCCCGACCAAGCCGGAGGCAAGACGGGGATTCAAACTAGCGATCTGTGTTGGTAGGCAACGGAATAGACCACTACGCTACCCGGACACCCCAAAGATCTGTATTAATGCCATGAAGATAGTAAAATGTATCACAATTGTTAATCTATGCGTGTAAAAAAAATCTCAGCAAATCTTTTAGTTACACCAACATTGTTCACAAAAAGCAATTTTCCACACAGCAGTGCTTGGTTGAGGAGGGTGGGGGCAGTTGTGTGCCCTGCGTGTGCACACGACATGATTGACATTGAGTTAGGGACGTTCCTTTGCTTTGATTGATTGTTTCATTCGGACCGAATGAATTTTAGTGGATCAGAATATAGCCCCAGCAGCAGCCAGAGAGACCGGATTTTTTCACAGTACATTTGGATGGATACCTGTTTGTTATATAATAGGAATTTCACCAAATATGACAAAATGGCATTAAAAGAAAGTTGCCTACAGAAGCTTTAAAATGCAAATTCTCTTCTGGTCACCTGCGCAGGTGCTGGCCCGCTTCAGCATGCGTTCCACCTGGGTGATGGTGTCGTCCCAGCAGCTGGTGCTGGCCTGCATATGGGGCTTGAGGTGGTGCAGTCGGTGGCTGAGCTCCTGGTAGCCCTCGCACGTCAACTCCACTGGCTCCTTTGCCACCATCAGCTTCTCCAGGTCATCCTCAAGGATGATCATCCTGGCCATAACGAAGGAGAGGAGGGGGGCAAAGAAATGTTGACAGGAATTCAAAAGGTAGGGCCCACACAGCGCCAATAAGACACCTCAAACTAAGCTGTCATGCTATGTGAATGTAAGAGAGAGAGCAAGATCTGGCCAAGACAGCAGGGGTGGGGGAAAAAAAATCTATTCATTGCAAAATTTACAACTGAAAGTCTGAATAGGAATGTGGTAAATGAACTGGGAGTCTTAGCTGTCAGTTAAGGTTTAGAGTGGAAGGAGGGTTTTGAATGAATAGAGCAAGTATGCAAAACATGTCAGGTGGTGGGGAGAGACAGAACAGCAGCAAAGGGGAGGAGCGAGGAGTAGATGGACACGGTGAGCTATGTGCGGGACTCACTCGCTGAGCAAGGCCTTGAGGTGCAGCTGCAGGCTACGGATGGAAGTGTGCAGGGTGTTGAGCTCCCAGCATTTCTCCCGTGCACGGCCCGCCCTGTCGGAGCCCCGCACGCGGGCCTGAGTCTCAAAGTAGCGGTGGAAGTCGTAGCTGCGCTGCACATCGCTGAGGCAGCCGGAAAGGGCGTGATGGAGAGGCTCTGTCACTGTGGCGATGGACCGGTGCAGCGGGGGTGGTGGAGCAATGTCGCTGCCTTTAGTCACACCTTCAGCTGGCTCCTCCAGGCGCCGAGGTGACAGCAGCAGAGCCAGTCGACGGAAACATTCGGAGCTTTGTCCCACCCACAGCTGGAATAGCACCTGCAAGACAGCAAGCCCACAGGGGACAAACACGGTTTTATACCTGCACCATCCTCTTTCAGCTCCTTCATTTGTTTGAGATAAGCCTTTAGCACAAATTATTATTTTTTTATTGTTTTCCCCCTTTGCCCTACCTTTCAAAACTTCTTGTCTATCCCCCCCCACAACCCATCAGTGACTGTTCCATTTTCTCTCAATCCTCCCTCTCTCAGGCCTTACTTTCAGGGCAGGTAAACTGTAGTCATCTGTTAGCTCTTGTGCCTGTTCATCACCCAAATGCTCCACCCCGAGGCCCAGGCCCAGCTCCTTCAGAGGGACCGCCGACACGTAGTTGGTTACGTTGTCAATCTCAGAGTTTAGAGGGAACGTTAGGAGGCGTTAAGGAAACAATGAATGCACAGAGAGTGGCGGCATGTTCTCATGCTCACATGCCAGTTTATTAACATCAGCCATTTTCTTCTACACACTACCCCCCCCCCCCAAAAAAGAGGTCAGCTGAGGAACACTTCAAATTCTGAAATCTTACTTTTCCCTTTGAAAACCTCAAAAGCATTACAGGAATTCCTAACCTCAATCTCAATGAATCATTTGCTCTCTTCGCCATCTTCAGCCTCAGGCAGAAAACCTTACTCAGACAACCCCCATTTATTCCCCCTACCCCTCTCAGACATATACACATGGGTGACAAATGAAAGGAAAAATCAACAATAGGTGTGTCAGTAAGGTGTTGGTCCCCCAAGAGCCTCCAGAACAGATTCGGTGCTCCTTGTCGTAGATTCTACAAGTCTCTGAACATTACCGGAGGGATGGAACACCGTTATTCCTCATTTGGTGTTTTGATGATGGTGGTGGAGAGCGCTGTCCAACACGTCGGTCCAAAATCTCTCATAGGTGTTCAATTGGGTTAAGATCTGGTGACTGCGAAGGCCATAGCATGTGATTTACATCATTTTCATACTCGTCAAGCCATTCAGTGACCCCTCCCATCAGGATAGAAATGTCTCATCATAGGATAAAGATGACCACCCAGAACAATTTTGTATTGATCTATTGTGACCCTTCACTCTAAGGGGACAAGTGGACCCAAACCATGCCAGGAAAATATCTGCCACAGCATTACAGAGTTCCCGGACCCCTCACTGTAGGGGGTTAAGGTTTTTTCTTTAATTTGTCACCCATGTGTAGATGACAGTCATTCCGCCATCCAGGTAAAGGATATGCCTTGAGCATGTGACAGGTGGCCCTACGCGAGGCTCTGAAGGCTGAGCGGAGAGCCCGGTACAGCGCCTTCCTCAGTCCAATCAGCTGCTGGCCTCGTGGCACCGCCCCCGTCCCCGCCCTGCTAAAGGAGCTGGTGCCACTCACCCTGTCGAGCAAACTTGACAAGTGAAATGTGATACAACTGTGCAGACGTCCCAGAGAGGCAGGGGAGCACACACAACACCAAACACCATGATACTAAAGATGAAACACAAGGACACGGGGTCGCAAGACAAGCTAACACGCAACAGCCACAGGTGCATTGTCACATCCTGCAAGGGACTCAAATGGGTTTACTGGGTGGGACTTGAAACATATGCCAACAACAGACAAACACTACAAAATGACATGCTATTTTACATTATCACTTAGTGACTCAATGAATATAACATTATAGACAATGATACAGTTTTTTTCTGCATACAGTATCAAAATTATACGATTACTACACAAAAAGCAATGGTTACAAATCCGACAAACTACACACAGTGTGCAATTAACAGAAATGAATGTCTATGGATATACTAACTATGAAGACAGGCTAGTATGGACATTGCCTACATTAGGACAGAGGGCAGGAATCAAGCAGAAACAGGTTCAAGATGGAATATGGCTGGGCATTTGTGTTATATGCTGGGGTGATACAGCTAAGTGGATATGTGAAAGCACACACTTACAGGGTGAACCCTCTGGATATGACCTCGGTCTCCTGCACCAGGCGAAGGGCTTTGCGTGACAGGCCCGTCAGAGCCTTGCTGTTCTGGACCAGTGTCTGGAGCTCTGTGACCCTGGTGTGGACAGCCTTCTGCATGCGGCCCTGTCTCCACAGTCCTTGCCCCCTCAGGCCCACCCAGCTCATCATGGCGAGACCCCATGGGGCCGCAGTCAGGGACCACAGTCCCTCCGAGACGGAGCACAGGCCCAGCAGCACTGCAGCCAGGCCTACCAGTCCAGCCACGTCCCTGGGTGAGCAGAGCATACAGAGAGGGAAGACGAGAATTTTAAAAAGTCTCATTGTTATTTAACAGTAACGGACGTCTCATAGCTTGGGGCCAGCAAAACATTGACAGACACAGACAGACACTTTATTATTTGTCACTGTACATACTTACAATGAAACGTTTTCTGCATTGAACCCATCCTATGCTAGGAGCAGTGGGCAGCTGCAGTGTAGCGCCCAAGGACTAGCACCAGCTCTTTTTTTTTTCTTATTGCCTTGGTCAGGGGTACAGGTAGGAGTATTAACCCTAACATGCATGTCTTTTTAATGGTGGGAGGAAACCGGAACACCCGGAGGAAACCCACGCAAACACGGGGAGAACATGCAAACTCCACACAGAAAGGATCTGGGACGGCCTGGGGTTTCGAACCCAGGACCTTCTTGCTGTGAGGCAACAGCACTAACCAACTGGACCACCTTGCTGCCCCAGGACAGGATCAAGTGGTCAAATTGGGCCTGGTAAAAAAAATAAAATAAAAAAAAAGTCTCACCCAGTATTAACCCCATTTTCTTTACCGCTCTGCTCTGAAATGCTTCCATTCTTCTCTCCTCTGTGTAGTTAGTATGGGACCCTGAAACTTACCTTTCTTTGCTTGCGATGGACATGGCGGAGGACACTTATTCAAAAAAATAAAAAGAGTGTTTTGATAGTTCAGTAATAGTTACAGTTTCTTTTCTTTCTTTTCCACCCTGGGGGTGTCCGGGTAGCGTAGCGCTCTATTCCGTTGCCTACCAACACGGGGATCGCCGGTTCGAACCCCCGTGTTACCTCCGGCTTGGTCAGGCGTCCCTACAGACACTATTGGCCGTGTCTACGGGTGGGGAGCCGGATGTGGGTATGTGTCCCGGTCGCTGCACTAGCGCCTCCTCTGGTCGGTCGGTCGGGGCGCCTGTTCAGGGAGAGGGGGAACTGGGGGGGAATAGAGTGATCCTCCCACGCGCTACGTCCCCCTGGCGAAATTCCTCACTGTCAGGTGAAAAGAAGCGGCTGGCGACTCCACATGAATTGAAGGAGGCATGTGGTAGTCTGCAGCCCTCCCTGGATCAGCAGAGGGGTTGGAACAGCGACCGGGACGACTTGGAAGAGTGGGGTAATTGGCTGGGTACAACTGGGGAGAAACAGGGGAGAAAATCCAAACAAAAAAGAATATCCCCCCTGATCCATTGGTGAGACCGGGCAAGTGGAGAAAATGCTTAACGTTCAACGTTGAACTCATCTGTAGATACACAGTCCTGCTAAACTCTTCAGATTTACAAGTAGGTGTGCACACTGTATGTGCGTGTTTGTGTGTGTGCGTGCGTGTGTGTGTCAGCCTCTGTCTGTTTGTTTCTTGTAGAGACATACCATAGCGAGGGGCTGGCAAGAAGCGTTGGCCTGGGCAGCGTGTTAGCACGGCTGGGGGTGCCGGAGGGCGAGGAGCCTTGGGTGAGCAGGCTGGGATCCAACAACTCGATAAGCTCCACATCCTCCTGCAGCAGCACATCCTGGTCCAGAATGCATCTCACCGAATACTGGCCAAACACACAGTCCTGCAAGCAGAGAGAGAGAGAGTAGAAGAAAGTGGAAAAAGGCCTTAAAGGGAAGAGATAAGCACATAATATTTCAAATCAGTACTGATAAAATTCCTTTCTGATTTCCATTCGAACACCTACCAGTTGCTCCTCAAGCTTATGACCAGGGGCAGCCAGATGAATCGGGCTCCACCGCGATAAAGCCTCAGCCAGTCTCCATAAGGGTCCTCCCTGCCAATCACACAAAAGAGGACACAGAGGGTCAAGTGCCAGTCAGTCAAGTAAGCTAAGGGGATATAGTCCAGTTCCACACGGGACACTTCATGCCCTACCAGGGTCCTCAGCTCATCATTCTGCCTCCTCTGCTTTCCAGTAACACTCAAATATAGTCCTTCTCCCCCCCATACAGCCGCATATCCGAGCAGAGGTGCACTCAAGCATCCCAGGAAACTCTTTCAGACAACAATAACAGTAATGTGTGTTTACTAATCCCTAATCTGATATCGCGCTGCGGCTACCTGAAAGCCCAGGAACTCCAATTTCACCGCTTTTCAATTTTCCTTAATGGCAGTGAAACCCCAAACCTGTCCACACCAAAGAAAACTCATGAAGAGTATGGGCTATTCTTCATCATCAGAAATACAAGCTAGAAGTAAAAGGATCGGTTTGTTGCCTGTAGAGGAAAGACGAGCAGAACCGTACAACCCTCCCTCGTCTTTCCCCTCTTCCTCCCCTGCTTCTTAGTTGGCGGTCTCTTGGGTCCCAACAGAAGAAAGTCCTTCTGTTAACAGTCTGGATAGGCAATGTTAACACAAGCACACGGACGAAGTCGTAAGCCCCAGTCTTTAAAGAAGAGAGCACTTACGTGTCGCTGCATTTCAAATTTTAGCTTCAAAATGTTGCAAGTAGCATTTCCTGGTGCTAAGAGCCTGAAACAATCCCCAACAGCGCGCCGCTTAATCATGAATAGGCCTACTTCTTACTAATCTACTTTACAGTGCTTTGCTCAATATGGGATTCTTTTTTTTTGTGGATTTTTTCCCCTCCTTTTTCCCCCAGCTGTACTTGGCCAATCACCTCACTCCTCCGAGCCCCCTCTGCCGAATCCAGGGAGGGCTGCAGACTACCACATGCCTCCTCCGATACATGTGGAATCGCCAGCCACTTCTTTTCACCTGACAGTGAGGAGTTTCACCAGGGGGATGTAGCGCACGGGAGGATCACGCTATCCCCCCCCTCCCCCGAACAGACGCCCTGACCGACCAGAGAAGGCGCTAGTGCAGCGACCAGGACACATACCCACATCCGGCTTCCCACCCGCAGACACAGCCAACTGTGTCTGTAGGGACGTCCAACCAAACTGGAGGTAACACAGGGCTTCAAACCGCTGATCCCTGTGTTGGTAGGCAACGGAATAGACTGCCACGCCACCTGGACGCCCCCGAAAATTGAAACTTCTGGTAAAGCAGCATGATAGCATCATGTTTGTTTTCGCCAGTAAGGAAGAAGGAGGTTATTGATCTAGACTGGGCAGTCTGCATGGTGACCCCGCACTGTGAGGTAAAGCACCACTGTTACTAATTTAATGACTGCAGCTGTATTGATTACTCATTGGAGGCCGAGCTACAGCACCGGACATTGACATAACCCATTAACAAGCGTGTGATGATGTTTTGTGTGTGTGTGTGTTTTTTATTTGTACTCTGGTAAGTCAATGTAGGGCACATAGCTTCTACCTGTAAACATTTCTCCCTAGAAGGAGACCGTGCCGTGTCTGGACCGGGTTGATGGAAGCACACCGAAAGGATAATCTTGTACACTCTCCCACCAAGTACAGTTCATTTCCTGTCTTAGCCTCATTCCTCTCCTTTAGTATTCTGCCGGCGTAACCCAGGAGCACTCCAGCCTCTTTGTGCCCCGTGTCCAATGGCCACTATGTGACAGAATGGAAATTCTTGGCACAGACGCTTCGTACGTGCCGTTCGTCCGCATGCTCAGCATATACAATGAATGTTAGGTAAAGGCAGATTAAGAGAAACGCTACCGGAGTAGACAAGTTTGAGGATTACGGTACTATATGCCTCGTGTATCAGGTTACATAACGATGCCGTAAAGCTATGGTTTATTTTGCCATATGACAACGTCATTAACAACTAGAAAACTCAGATCCAAACCACCGACACAATCACACCAACACATGGACATCTACACACATACAGATGGTGCACACACACATACAACCGATAGCCTAATGTAACTTATGTTCAGGAAGTATGCCAAGAAAAGCAGCGTTGGCATCTCCCTGATATTAAAATGGAAATCGGGCTGCAGCTAAAATTATGCGAGATAAACAAACATATGCTCTGGCATGCTCACACACACAAACAAGGTGTTCACGCCGACTCCGGCCCTATCTGAGCTCCAGGAAGCTAGACACAGAGGGATGACCCCAAAAGCCTTCCTGTCCAAAATAAATCCTGCATTCGCCTTAACTCCTTAGAATAATAGAGTCCCGCATAGGAAGTATGGCACAGACGGAAAGTTCCAGGACGAAGCAAACACAACATTATTTCCTGTCACAGGAGGAGAAAAAAAAAAAGACGTAGAGGACGCATCATGTGATCGCGAGCTAACTAGGACAAATTGCTCTTCTGAATGAATCACGGCGCTGTTCAAACATTTTTAGTCAACTTTTGGTTCCTGTTAAGTGCCAGTGAAATACAAAACCCGGTTCATCACAGCGTTCGATATCTTAACTGCAGCGCTGCAGTATGGGAATGTACACCCAAATGCCACAAAATTACACGCAGTCATTAAAAGATGTCCACAAATCTAAATATCAAACAAAAGAAGTGACACCGGGAAAACAGAGTTTGTCTTTTGGATTTTGTCAGAGATAGATGATATGTGAGGAGGGAACGGGAATTCTAAGTGCCCCTCGAAATTAATCAAAGGCAACATTGGTTCTGTTGGATGCAAGTGTATGACGACCGAGCAAATAACATTTTGCTCAACGGTTTTAAACGGAACCGACGTTTCCGAACAGAATCAGATTAACCAAACACCAAACAGAGCCAGTGTTTCCAGAGTCAGATTAATCACAATTCATTCATCATCATCTTATAAATCGTAAACTAAGAAGTTTAGATGACTAAACACTAAATACCTCGTCCTGTGTGTGGGTAACTCTCCTTGCCATGCCCATGCCATCTGACAGAAGTACCTAGCATGAAAAACCATGTATCTATGTGTGTATGTGTGTGAGACAGACAGAGAGAGAGAGAGAGAGAGAGAGAGAGAGAGAGGAGAGAGAGAGCGAGCGAGCGATTGTATGCCAATGTGTAGCTGAATTGAGTCAATAGTTGAATTAATTACTTTCTGTCTGGCTTGACAGGGTGAAGTGTGACACACATACTTTGACCCAATAGTGATATATTATACTAGTTGTGTGTGTGTCTCTGTATGGTATTAGGGATTGTCACTCACTGAGGGTATCTGGGGGGCTTCCAGGGGAGATGTTCGGTCTCCCTCTCCTCCACATTCCTCTTGAGACACTGTTGGACATGCCTCGAAGTCTGTGTGCCCTAGATCGTGCAGGTAGTGGAAAAGAGGAGAGTTCTGCAGGGGGAGATAGTGAAGAAGAGATGGTGCAACAGCGAAAGAATGATCAATGTGAGGGAAGGTAGATGGAGATATGGAGGGAGAGAAGGGCAGAGGGGATTGTTTGGATCAAGGAAGAAGAGGAGAGGAGAGAAAGTGTGAAGATGAGGATATCAATCTGCTCATCCAATGGATCTGAAGCTGTCATGACCCCAATAAGGGGGAAAAAAAACATCCCTGAGGCAAGTCAGTCCACAATCAGGAATAATCAGCTTAAGTTTGAGGCTCCACCCTCTCTCTCCCATGCAGCTTACTGTTCTGCCGATGATGACACTTGCGAATGTGTAAGACAGACCACTCGCTAAAATCTTTCCCCACTCTTCCCCATGCATCTCCTGCCCATTTTTTTCTCATTCTACAGTATGGAACTCAATCAGTCTTGTGCAGATGAGAACTATAAAGTAAACACTGGGCGAGTAGAAAAACGTTCCTTCCTGAGGGCTACCTCCCAGCAACAAAAGCATCTTCAAACTGACTCGTGACTACAGTCATTTGCTTGTTGAAAAAAAAAAGGAAAAAAAGCTCAATTGCAACTGCATGCTAAATTAGCCATAAATAAGCCGAGAGGTAAAAGCATGACATGAGCCACACTGAGACGTATGACCCAGATCTCCACCAGCTATTGGCTGTCAGTTATAAGCATCTCTGAATATCTCTAGTGTATCTACGCGCACATGGACGACGTCAGAACTCTATTACCCATGTAACACCCATGTATTCACTCTGTAATTAAGCATTCACACAAGGTACTCACTTCCATTGCAGGGTGAAATGAGAACGCGTGCTGACATCATTCGGATGCGTGTGTGCGTGTGTGTGTGCGTGCGTGTGTGCGTGTGTGTGTGTGTGCAGAACAGACGCATAAACCGGTCATCCCCACCCTACCTCCGATGACAGTGATGGTGAAACACCCATAACAATACGCACGCAAATGCAGGTCAGCCCATCTCATGGCCACCAAAGCTACCTGGCAGCCCAGCACAACACGTCAAATTTGCACATTTAGCTTGTGCGGTGAAGTGCCCCGCAACAGATGAAAGTGCACCTTGTGTGAGGATAGCACGCTTGTAGGGTTTTATGGCTAAACTAACTTGGGTTACGCTAGCGGACGCCAAACGAGCCATTAAAGGCAATTTCACCACGCGAGTGTGAGACGGAACTCGCGTGTGTGTGTGTGTGTGTGTGTGTGTCATGACAAAGCATAACGGGGTTTCATTAAAAAAAAGAGAGTAATGACACAAACCTCAAATACCACATCTTCATCGAACTCCTCAGTCATTGCTCTCCGCCACATATACAAAACCAGTCTCCCATTCTGTAATTGCAGGCGACGGAAAACGATCGCGGCGGTTGCGATAGCAGTCGCTAGCTGCGCAAAGCGAACTTTTCGGAAAACTCAACTTCCCACAATCCAAGTGGGCTGCCGCTTCCTTGAGGGAGAACGGTGCCGCTGGCGGGTAAGAGCGCCCCTGATAGATAGAGCGCCCCCGGTGGCGGTAACGAGCAAGCGGTCCTCCCCAGAAAGAGTCCTGGAAGGAAAACGTGCCGTGGCTGAAAAAAAAAAAACTTCGGGAGAAAAATGGAAAAAACTAGCAGGGGTTAAGACTTTATTCGCGCATCCATTGTCGAGATAAGGACGAGCAAGTATGGATCTGTATACGTTTTCACGCAAGGCGATCCTCCAAGTCACAATGATGTCGAAAATGGAAAAAACACGGGATTCCTTGCCATCCAATTCAAAGTAAAATTTCCTCATGGAGAAAGGAGCGAGTCGGGAATCATGAGCACAGGTTTGTTTCCTTCGGGAGCTAGTTTAGCAAAATCCCACTGTGCGAGTTTTTGCTGTGGTTAAAACTAAATATGTTTTTTTTGCTCTATCGTGAAAGGAAACATCATCAAAACGTAGTTCCTCTCTGAACTTTTTAAGCGTTTGTGTCCTTTCCGACAAAGTA
Organism: Lampris incognitus; assembly: GCF_029633865.1. Classification (NCBI taxonomy): domain Eukaryota; kingdom Metazoa; phylum Chordata; class Actinopteri; order Lampriformes; family Lampridae; genus Lampris; species Lampris incognitus. Next base: position 30,080,909 of record NC_079213.1, on the reverse strand, counting down.
GTTTAACCGGAGGTTTTCGCAGCGGTAGCTTTTCAAAATATAAGCGAATGGGGTCTCGACATATGCTCTAAAACCCTTATCTAGCGGTGAAGTTTGCCGTTTCCCATCTCATATTGCAGCCAGTGTCAGATTGGAGGAGGGGGGGGGGGATTAAATCCTTTGTCTCAAAACATCTGTCCTGCTGTTGATGCATAAAGTCTTCGAACTCGATAACAACAAAAGCTCGCCGAACTGCATCGTAAACGCTAATGTTCAGCAGTAAACGCATCCCGTGCCGAAACCGAGTAGTTTCGTGGGACCAGTGCTCCCAGATGGGACACCACGCAATTGGTTTTACAGCTTTTTGATTTTTAAAAAAAATTTTTTTCATGGCACGAGCGTTTTTTGGTCATTGGCGTTACGGGAACATCCGCTTCGATGACTCCGCTTCTCGTGGTGTCGCCTCGCGAGGGAGTTTTTCAGCCAATATAGCGGAAAGTATGAACCTAAATCTAATTTCTACTTCTTTTTAGCGGCTAAGAGTCTCGTTTGATGTGGCTGCTTTTCGCGTCAGTTAAAAACCCGGAGTGGGAAATGAAAAAAAAGTTCGTTAAGTCAACACGAACATAAATAAATGCACACATAATTATCCGAATCGAGAGCCAACGTTAACGAGCTACACTAGACTTGACATAGAGATGCTGTGTGTGTGTGTGTGTGTGTGTGTGTGTGTGTGAGAGAGAGAGAGAGAGAGAGAGAGAGAGAGAGAGAGAGAGAGAGAGAGAGAGAGAGAGAGAGAGAGAGAGAATTCACTGGTGGTGTGTATTCATAATGGTTTTTACCCTTAAATAAGCATAGTTGTAGCTACTAAGATGTGTGTTTTGCCACTGGCCACCTCATCAGAGATCTCCGGAGGCTGTTTTATGTAAATATTAGAATAGTTCTACTAAAAAATATCTAAACTCAAACTGACACCACACCATTTGACAAGAAGCTTTGAGTTCAATCATTTCACGATAAGCACTAGTTTACTTCTGATCCACGAGTGAGTCAATGCTCAATTCCCACACCCATTTCTAAGCCAGGTTACAACACTGTGACCCGAGGGGTGTCCTTTTGACCCAAGGCTTTGCAACATCTTGCAGCTGTCTGTACTTTTAAGGGGAGTGAAATATAAAGCATGTTTAAAGAACTCTGTCATTCCTGTGTGGCTCATGCAAAAATATCCTTTCCTCCTCTTTCATTCATGGGCAGGTGTGAAGAAGCCTCCATTGGCTCCCAAACCTAAACTCCCTGTGACCACCAAGCCCTCACCTCCTCCCATTGCCCCTAAACCAGAGGTCCTAACGCAGCCCTCAGTTGTCTCCCAGCCTTCCCCTGCTACTCTGAAGCGAACCAAACCGGCTGTTGCACCCAAACCATGCATCCCTAAATCCTCAACCTCACCCACCTCTGTTTTACCCCGGCCACCCAAACCTGGCGTGCCCAACACCCTATTTCAGGAACAAAGGGAGGATTTGGATGATAGTCTCTCAGTTCTCAACTCCAAGAATGAGATTTTATCAGAGCCCGGTAATCAGGAATCGGACTACATCATTCCCACCTGTTCTTGTGGGCTCCGGGATTGCTCCCAGTGCCAACACCTAGACAATGGAAATGTCATGCCAACTGGGAATGATTTGCACAACAAGCTGCTGCAGAACGGGAATTCTGCAGAGGGATGTGAAATTCCAGATACGAGGTCGCTTGATGTGACAGAGAACCAGGAGGAGAGGGTGGCAGCCAAAAGGAGTGGAGGCTTGAGCAACCACCTTCACCCTAAGCCCAAGGACAAACCCCAGAGACAGAGGCGCCTGAAAAAGGAACAGGTGGGCGGAGAGGGGCAGAGGACTGAGGAGCAGCTGCAGCCAGGGAAAGGCTTTGAAGGAAGTGATTTGGATCAGTTATCAAAGGGTGCAGAGGGGATCACAGATACACAGACAGAGGATCCTAACACAGAACCACAAAACAAAGACTCTGAAATCGCCTGCAATTTTGAAGGCAGCATTGTTGTGTCATCAGTGCTCACTGATCCTCAGCGATGGTCTCAGACACCTTCGCAAGAATGCACTCAGGTAGACAGCAGTGAGCCTAATGCCTCTGTCTTGTATGCTGAGAGCAAAGCACCATCTGTCAGGTTGCCCCCTGACCCACAGGTCCCAGCTCCCCCCAGCAAGCCTCTGCCGGTTCCCCACCCACGCAAGCCCAAGAAGCCAGCCCTGGTGAGGCAGGATGGCTTAGAAGGCAGTGCCCATGAGGAACACATTCATGGGATTGAAATGCAGGAGTCTGAGAAGACAGTTTGGCCGGCTTGTGTTTCTCTCAGCTCAGAGGAGGAAGAACTCAGACAGGGTGTAATTGACAACCTCCTCCTCCAACCCAGAGTCTCAGGTATGGTAGATGATGACCCTGACGCCCCTGTGCCCCCTCCACGACAGACTTCTCTGTCACCACGCCTCCACAGAATGAGCCACACTCCCTACTGTCTCGACCGCAATGCCTCCCACTCCCTAGACGTGCTCTCTGACCCACGGTCCGATGCACTGAGCCAAGACATCAAAAAGGACAGTGAGGCGCAAAGAGTGGAGGACAATGAGGAGGACGGGTATGGAGATTTTGAGCGTTACCCCATTGCACACAGCCTCCCCAAACAGATCAAGCTAGGCTGCCACCAGCCCCTGGCCAACACCAGGAAAGCATTCTCTGCCGATGAGCAGGACTCGCCAAGGACACCGCCCCGGAAGCCCCAGAGACACAGCCTGCCAGCACCTCCTCCGCCCTCCATAACCCCTCCTGCGCCTCCTCACGCCAACACCCCAATGAGGGAGCTGCCTGCACCACCCCAGGAGAAAACAGCTTGGCGCTTTCCCAGGCCTTGCGTGACATTTTTCAGCAGGCAGATGCCTACCAGAAGCAGCGTGCCCCCTCAGAGCAGGGCCCCGCTGCTGGGGAGCAAGCAGAGGGCCCAGTCCTTCTCCGCAGCTGACCTGGCAACCCGCAACGAAAGCCAGAAGAGGAGCCTCTCTTTCCGGAAGCTGCTGGAACTCAGGCTCTCAGTCAAGATGCTGCCAAGGTTGCTTGCCAAGGGAGGGCAGTCTCTGGACTGTACCAATGTGGAAACAAACCCAGCTGATAAATGTCTGGATCAGCCTAATAGCAGCAAAGGGGAGTCTTTCGGCAGTGGCGAAGGTGGAGAGGGATTGGTGGAGTATGAGAATGTTCCGCTGTATGAGGAGATACCCGAGTATATGAACCTCCCGTTTCACAGTGGGCGACCGGGCTGGCCACATGACTCCGATTCAGACATCTATGAGGTGCAGGACCCCTATCAAAGACCCCAGAGTGATGACTATGAGAGGTAGGGTGTTTTGTTCGCACTTGAATTGTGTGTGTCTGTGTCTGTGTGTGTAGCGGTATTTCACGTTGAATTGACATGCTGAATTACTTGTTCCCGTCGTTCAAAAGGAATCAAACAAAAGATTGAGCTTGGACGGCTTTGTGGCCGCATTTCCTAAGTCGTTGTGAATTGTCTCGGGCAGCGTCTTGAGGGATTGTGATTCATGTTTTAAAGGCCACATGGCTGGAGTAGCATAGTGGTCACCGTACTGTGATAATTTACGAGAGTAAAATGGAGGAGACGGAGTATGAATTGCATATATGGCTAACAGAATTTATAAATGAGATTTCCCAGCAGAGGGGGGAAACAGAGAGAGGCTTTTTGTGTGTCAAGAACAGTGTCACACCCGTGTGTGTGTGTGTGTGTGTGTGTGTGTGTGTGTGTGTGTGTGTGTGTATTTGTGTGTGTGTGCATGTGTATATGTGAGTTTGTGCATGTGCATGTGTGTGTGTGTGTGTGTTTGAAGGAGGGGCCGAGAGCAAAAGTCGATGTATAGACTGAGGCCTGGCCCTGCTATTCAGTTGTAAAGCTGTGTTATTGCCTTCTAATTTCAGGTGTCCCGTGACCGCAGTGTGGGAACCCTCCGTCTGCTGCAGGTCACACACAGGGTGACATTGGCATTAGCGGACCGTATTCACAAGAGTGTGCAAGTTAGCCTCCAGGGCTAGCTGCGTAGCATGTGAATGGAGCATTGATGTGCAGCAGGTTGGGTTGTTTTCCTGTGGGTTATTTTCAGTGGCCAGGGCAGGAAATGTCTGAAAATCGCAGAAATGCCACACAGCACTCTAGAACAGGGAAAATAAACGTCCAGCAACCACTGGCCTCTCCTCCTCCTCCTCTTCTCTCCTGCTGCCTCAACTGTGTCCAGCCTCATCTTAACCCCATCACTTTGTCCCACCCTCTTTTTTTCTCTAGTTTTCGGTTACTTTTAACTGCCCCCCGCTCCATCCACATAGATGAAAAGCTATACAATCGAGTGACACGTCTGCCCAATGAGACACTGTTCATTCACTCAACCGTAGACTACCAACGTGTCGATGTTCTTATTGTAGACCACATAGGCGTGCGTCTCTGATGATGTGGCTCAACCCAAAGCGGCGTGTGGTCAAGGCCGCGCTAGGTGGAGTCTCGGTGAGGTGAAGCGAAATGGGATGCGAAAATAGTAAAGAGGACCTAACTTTCTCCTTACTTGTCTGGACTGCAAAGTGGCGAGTGTGTATGTTTGTGTGTGTGTGTGTGTCAGTGGGTGAATTCGTAGTGTTTCCCAGGCATCTAAGCCTGTTCGGTTTATGTAACCAGCCTTGGGCAGTAAACAAGTACTGCTCTGTGCCCTGACCCAGTGTGTTGAAATGCTCGTGTATAGAGAAAGAAAGAAGAAGGAGAGAAATAAGCTGGGTAGGGGGAGGAAGAGTGTGTGTGTGTGTGTGTGTGGGGGGCGACTGGGTTTTAGGTGCAAAGAGACACAGCAAAACAAGGAAGCGGAGAAAGTAGGCCATGGGAACAGTGGATAAACGAGAGTGAATTTTTGGATTCCCGTACAGGTACTGTGTATTCGGTACACGAGTCTCGCGGACGGAGCTAAGCAGCCAGCGTGTCCGAGGAAGGTTAGCGAGCTGATTCGTAGAGGGGTCTACCTTCTGCAGTCCACGCTGCCGGAGTGTTGCATCCCAGCTGTGAGACCGTAGCCTCAGATAAAAAACATTAGTGCCATGCAGACACATGTCGCTGCTTGCGTTAGTCCGGCAGATGGGAATCTTTTCAGCGCTGTGGAGAACCAACAGACAGGGTTCCAAAGAGTGACGGCGGTAATGACAGACGCAGACACGAGGAAACTTAGGATGCTGAAACAGCTTTTAAAGCAATGATGAGCGTCAATGATGTTACTCTCAGTGGAAGTGAATGTTGGCAAATGGGGTGAAATCAACTGGTGCACAATGTGAATGTGTGCACACCATTTATGTCATACACTCATTTAAATGTGCTTAGTGCACCAGTTGACTTCACCCCCACTTAGTGGGCCATGTGGAATATATATGTACATATATTTTTTCCCCTTTTCCTCCCCAATTGTACCTGGCCAATTACCCCACTCTTCTGAGCCATCCTGGTCTCTGCTCCACCCCCTCTGCCGATCCAGGGAGGGCTGCAGACTACCATATGCCTCCTTCGATACATGTGGAGTCACCAGCTGCTTCTTTTCACCTGACAGTAAGGAGTTTCATCAGGGGGACGTAGCGCGTTAGAGGATCACGCTATTCCCCCCTGACCAGAGGAGGCGCTAGTGCAGCGACCAGGACACACACCCACATCCAGCTCCCCACCCGCAGACACGCCCAATTGTGTCTGTAGGGACGCCCGACCAAGCCGGAGGTAACACGGGGATTCGAACCGGAGACCCCCGCATATGGAAAAAATATTTAACTAAGAAATAGATCTGTCATAATGTCAGCAATGGCTTATCAAGGTTGCTTCAAAATGCTTACACTCGAGCATCCGGGTAGCGTAGTGGTCTATCCCGTTGCCTACCAACATGGGGATCGGCGGTTCGAATCCCTGTGTTACCTCCGGCTTGGTCAGGTGTCCCTACAGACACAATTGGCCATGTCTGTGGGTGGGAAGCCGGATGTAGGTTTATGTCCTGCTTGCTGCACTAGCGCCTCCTCTGGTCGGTCAAGGTGCCTGTTCAGCAGGGAGGGGGAGCTGGGGGGAATAGCGTGATCCTCCCACACGCTATGTCCCCCCGGAAAAACTCTTCACTGTCAGGTGAAAAGAAGCAGCTGGCGACTACATATGCATCGGAGGAGGTATGTGGTAGTCTGCAGCCCTCCCCGCATCAGCAGAGGCGGTAGAGCAGCGACCGGGACAGCTCGGAAGAGTGTAATTGGCGGATACAATTGGGAGAAAAGGGAGAAAAATCCCCTCCCCCCTAAAAAAAGAAATGCTTACACTCTGGAGTGGTGTGTGTATAGGCATATCTGCCATGACCTGCCTGGTTTCATCTCATGGCACACCACACACACTTTCACATTTACTTCGTGTGCTAATCGACCTCTTCCTCCACTATTGCCGTTTGTTTTGCTAAATGGGTGGTTTTTGTGTCTCTGTGATCAGTGGCTGGATGAGGCAGGACGGGGTTTACTCGGAGGAGGAGGAAGTGCATAGCTCCGATGAAGAGGACAACAGCTCCACATCCAGTAAGGAGCAGCTGGATGTGTCAGACCGACAGGTATCACCTCCTTCTTTTCTGTCTCCCTGTCACTCTGTCTCACACGCGTACACACACACACACTGCAGAATGAAGTGGTAGTTTGGTCATGCGAATGCAATGCAGTGACAGATTAATGCTAAGTGATAACTTGATAGTTTAGGCCGAGCCCTCTGTCACGAGACCGCGGCCTCTATTCGAGCAACGCCACCGAGCTGTCAGTGTAACTGATACATTTTTGATCGTGTGTGTGTGTGTGTGTGTGTGTGTGTGTGTGTGTGTGTGTGTGTGTGTGTGCACGCACGCACCCAGCCTGTCCAAACTCCCTAGAGGCGGGGTATACAGGATAGAAGGAGATTTTCGTGGTAGAAAGAGGTGGGCTTACAGATCTGGAATAGCCCTTTATTGGCCGAGGGCTTTAGTACTGTGTGACTGTCTCTGTGACGGTGTCAACACCTTTGTCTGATGCCCTCAGAGGAGCTGGAGGGCTTCACAGACATGGACACTAAAGGCCCTCTCAGTCATGCAGGGGGCAAGGCCACTGTCCAAATAAAGACCGCCAGAGACCGCCCAATCACCATTCCACAACAAACACATACACAAACACACACTCACACACACTATCAGGGGGAGAAGCCCGACGCTGCTGCACTACTTACAAAACAGTCCTGGTGGAGCAGTTGTCTGGGAGGTTGAACGGGTCGAGGCCTATGGTTTTAGATGGTGAGGCAGGAGCGAGCAATCATGGTGGTTTGCAGTGGCACTGTAAGTAAATCACGGCGTTTCATTTTGTGTTGATGTGAGTTAGGGCTGTGCGATATGGTGATATATATCGTGTGACGATAGAAAACGTCTATCGTTTCATATTAAGCTCTCGTTTATTTCGTTGTGTCACAAATCACACTCTTTACGGCAATATTTATCGTCATTTGGACGACCCTTTCCGCTCTTTGCACAGCACGGAAATTTGCATGAAGGCAATACAAACAAACATGGAGGACAGGGAACGTAATGTAGAATGGTGTAATTCCGAACAGAAGGACTCCGACCAGCCAGGACAAAACGAGGAGCTTGTACCTAAAAGAGGGGCTACTTCTATTGTATGGACGTGGTTTGGGTATGAAAAGTCTGACACGGACCTGAAAACCATACCTTGCAAAATATGCCGCACGCTGGTCCCCACAACAGACTCAAACACCACGAGCCCCTTTTACCGCCTACGCAAGAATCATGTCAAACAGTACGGAGCAAGTCAACAGATGAGAGACGCAAAAGCACAGTCGAGTGCTCAAAACAAACCCCAGACTCTCACGTTGCAAGAGGCTTTAGCCCGCGGCACACCATATCTCTATTTACCTTTTTATGTTTTATACATGAATATTTTATTTTATTTTTTTACATGCTTATTTGAAAATTCGTGCAAAGGTTCTAAATAAAAGGAGAAAAATAATCAAATATGAGTAACTACCTTTTATTTGTCGAGTATGTAATTCAAAACGTAATAAGAAATAGGCCTTTCCATGTGGTCTTTTTATATTAAGTATTAATTCATTGAATTTACAGAAAATGTGCTATATCATGATCTGTATCATCGTGGTATGAATGACCTATATCGTGATATGTATCGTTATCGTGATACGAATGACCTATATTGTGATATGTATCGTTATAGTGGTATGAATGACCTTTATCGTGATATGTATCGTTCTCGTGATACGAATGACCTATATCATATGTATTAGGGCTGAACGATTTGGGGAAAATATCTAATTGCGATTTTTCTGACAGATTGTGATTGCGATTTGATTTGCAATACAATTTTTGAAAATCAAACTTCAGTTCATTATTCACTGTATAATTATTCACTGTATAATACATTTAAAACATGCGATGGAGCCTCACCACTTGAGAACATTGAAATATTAATTGCTCTTTATAATATTCCAAGGAGGAGGGTGAAAAATATATGAATAGATTCAAAATGTGTTTGTTAAAACAAAAAATGGTATAGAACATACACATATGAAGACACATAGAACAATTATCACAAAGCTTTTACTGTTAATTTAGATAAATAAAAAACAATAATGAAAGTAAACCATTCCAGAAAATAAGAAAATGTATAAAGTAATTTAAGAAAATATGACATTTTGTAAACATGACGTAAACATTCCTTTCAGTTAACATTCTGTAAACACTGAAATTCCCTGTAAATTCCATAAACATTGAAATTACCACCAAGCTTTAAGTTAAAAATCCTCATTGATAAAGTGTATGGTATCAAGTAAGGCTCGGTCATCCTACTTGACCACAAATCAGTAGTCGTGGGGTAATGTTCAACACGTTTCAGTTCACCCTCAACTTTTCCCCTGCATTCGTCATAAAGCTGAGGGATTGCCACTTGGCTAAAATATGTCCTGGATGGAAGCACGTATTTTTTGTCCATCGTTTTTCTGAGATTTCGAAAGCCCTCTTTTATTGCCATTATGTCTTTGGCGAGGTAATGAGTGATGGCGCTTGTTATCTTGCGGTGTCTCCGCGAACTCTTGTCATACGGGGTAGCAGCTACAAAAGACTCCGAAACTGTAGTTTGCCTACTTTTATCTGTTGTAGTGGCGGCAGCACCGCTTTCCTCAGTCTTCTTTTTCGAACACTCATCGTATAGGTGTCTGTGAATGTTCTTATTTATCCAGGTCATGGTTATCCAAAGGAATTGAATCAAGTGCAACTGGACTAGTCCAGTTGCACTTGATTCAATTCCTTTGGATCATCGTATAGGTGTTCATGATGGCCTTTCAAGAGCTGGTACAAGTTTGTTGTGTTACCTCTGGTGGTAGCCACTGTTCGACGGCAGGTTTTGCAGAGCACCATCGTTTGCTGCACATCTTTTTTGGAAAATCCAAAATACTCCCAAATAATCGAAGTGCCACCCTTCTTTGACACTAACTCTTCAGGCGCTTCCCCTTCTGCGGCACTGGCAGCCATTTCCAATCTCTTTTCTCTATATCTGCGAGTCCTACACCACGAGTTTCTTAAATGCTTACACGTGTTTTTTTTTATTGGTGGGCGTACTTGATCGCTGTAAGTAGGGCCACTTCTGATAGGTGAGTGTGTCTCCTACGTGAGGAGCACTGATTGGTGAGTATGACTGTCACACAAGAAGGATGGCACATAGACTGATTCATGTGGTCGACAGGCCCATATGAAATTTTAAACCATATACAACTGATTTACGACTGTATCAGAGTCACGAGCGGCAGAATTAATCGCAGTCTTTGCGGTTAGCTAATCGTGTTAGTTCAAATCGCGATTTCGATTTGAATTCGATTAATCGTTCAGCCCTTAATATGTATCGTTATCGTGATATGAATGATGTGTATAATGATATGTACCGTTATCGTGATATGAACGACTTATATCGTGATATGTATCGTCATTGTGGTACGAATGACCTATATCGTGATATGTATCGTTATCGTGATATGAATGACCTATATCGTGAATGTATCGTTATCGTGATATGAATGACATATATCGTGATATGTTCCGTTATCGTGATATGAATGACCTATATTGTGATATAGATCCTTATCGTGATATGAATGACATTTATTGTGATATGTATCGTTATCGTGATATGAATGACATTTATTGTGATATGAGATTTTGGTCATATTGCACAGCCCTAATGTGAGTGAGAGAGTTTCAAGCTTGTAGCCTGTCTTTAGCATTGCCTGACCATGCTATTGTCTCATTTGCTCCCTCAGCAAGAGGACGAGATGAAGAGGAAGAAGGTGGTGCACATAGCTCAGGAGATCATGAGCTCCGAGAAAGTGTAAGTGGTTTGGTAACACAGCAGTGATGATATGACCATCTTCCCCCTAAGCGGCCTATACACCACCTTACACAGTAAGAAGAACGGATTGTATTTCTTCTTGTCACTAACGTACTTCTGCTCTCCCTCAACAGGTTCGTGGATGTCCTGAAGCTGCTTCATATAGTAAGTGTCTCATGTTTGATTTTAGTGAAAATCACTGCCTGTTCCATGTGTTTTCTGAGACAAGCCCACAGAGGCAATGTTTTTATAAGAGAAAAAAAAACAAACAAGGGAGCTAGTGCTTTGGACCAGGATTTCACTCCTACCTAAAATGACCATGGGCGGTCAAATTGACCGCTGGTTTTTAAACTCTATTTTGTCAAGATAACGACTCAATTGAGATATTAATGAATTGCATCAGTTAGTATGTCTGTTAGGAAACTAACTGAGACCAAAATTAACATTTTAACAGCTATAATAGTATTTTTAAATGATTGACACTTCAGAGAGACATGATCGAACTTGAATAGCAAAACTGAAAAAGTGAAAATATTACCTGAAAAACAAAACGGAAAACACATATTGCTAATCTAACAAATGTAACAAGATCTATAAAATGTGAAGTGTAAAAAAAGAACTGAAAATAAATATTAAAAGTCCCAAACAACGACCAGAACTTAAAAACTACTAGAACGACTGTGGGCAGTCAAAATGACTGCCCACGGTTGTAAAACTCTGTATTCTGTCAAGATAAATACCCGATTGAGATATTAATGCATTACATATGTTAGTATGTCTGTTATAAAACTAGCTGACACCGAAATGAACATTTTAACAACTTTTAATACTATTTTTTCAAACAATTTATAATGGCCGTTGTCCAACGCCTGTAAATACCGCAACGCCTCGGTGGTAGTCATGGTACGTCTGTAACGGCGTCTGTAACCAGACATGTTGGCAATAATCAAAAATCGAGTTTAGACTACTTCTCTGCACTGGAGAACGCTGGTGTGTTTCTAGGACAGAACAATGAACTTCACGAAGGAAGATGACGCACAAATTACGTGCCGTCATTTTGACCGCTCGTGGTTGTTTTTAGGTAGATCTTATCATAACTTTTTTGTGCAATTGATCTAAAACTCATTTTAATGCAAATATAGGCAATTTTATGAGCATTCTCAGGTCTGTATCTTTTTTTTTTCTTCCAGAAAGTTATTAAACTTTGAAAATCCGAAACGGTCAAAATGACGACCTTGGTCGTTCTAGTCTTTGTCTTGTCTTTTGAGTCTTTGTCTCAGACAAATTAAGCGCCCTTTTCCGTTTTATCCAGCGTGATTGTCCTGGATGAGCGATCAAAGCATTTCCCTTGGGGCGAGGATGAACAAGGGAGTAGCTGGCATGTAACGCTGCTGCTGCTGCTGCTGGAGCGCTCAGAAGAAGTTAGATATTGTAGCCAGTTCCATGGCTGAGCTTTTAAATATGCCGCACTGTAGTTTTTATTTTATTCTTCCTTTCCCCTCTGGGCCACCCTGAGCAGCTGCTTCTATGTACTCCATCACGTGTGTGTGTTGTGTGTGTGTGTGTGTGTGTGTGTGTGTGAGACCAAGAGAATGAAGGAGACAGATAGAGGAAATTAGCCTTGTCTTCAGCGCAGAAATGTCATCAGTTCAGGACTGGCGTTGTTGTGGTGAGTTAGGTCATGCACTGTACCGTGTGGTGAGTTAGGTCATGTACTGTACCGTATTCCTGTCGAGCTGAACGACCGGCTGGTACCTCTACAGCAGCTTGTACTGAAGGGACCAACTTTGATCCCTTCAGTGCAAGCTGCTTTGGTACCTTTTTGATTTTACTTTTGCGCTTTTGATTGATTTCTTTTGATTTTGATACTTTTTTTTATTTTGATTCTTTTTTTATTTGAAAGTACTTTGATAATAATAATAATAATGATGATGATGAAAAAGCGCTTTCAGGGGGCCGCTGCAGCCGGGACGCAGACCTGGGTCTCCCGCACCACAGGTGACTACATTAACCAGTCGACTAAAGGGTCTGATCCATTAGCCAAGCTACTGTGAATCCTGGTCGTAGTTTTGCTCCATGACGAAAAAAATTGAAAACCGGGCGGAAACACCAAATTTATGTTGCCCCTTTGACAAACGTGACAGGAATCTCATTTGGCAACTTTATTGTCCCCATATTTGTTAGAATGTTGTTTTTTTTTTTTTATGTCAACACATGTTACCATGAATTAATAACATATATGTTGAACTGTTTTTTTTTTTTAATGAACACAATAGATGAGTTGGTGCTCCAAAGTTCTCGTGCAACAGTATCGATCTATAAAATATCCTTCTTCTTCATTTATGTCTGTCAGATGTGTGTGTTTGTTTTTAAAACAAGCTGTATTTCTCGACGTGCCCTTAGCGGCACATGCTGGGACAGTGGGGCTCTTCAAAGAAAGCCCAGGTGAAAGGGTTCGCCTAACCCGTTGTGAAGGTCAAGTGTCCACCTGTCTGGCTGCTTCAGACACGGCTTTAGAGAGAAACACCACCACAGGATTAGTTTAAAATGATGTCCTGTGGCTGACAGGGGGGAGGGAAGGAGGGAGGGGAACTGTGTTAAAGAACGAGGTCAGATAACATTCTTCACTGTCCACGGCTGCCCCGGGCACGCAGCAGCTGCTTCCTCAGGCCAGTAGAGTGGACCTGCAGACATACACACGCATGCCTCTGGGTTAATAATCCTCTTTCTTTGTGTTCATGTGTGCACCAATGCAGGTGTGTGTGTGTGTGTGTGTATAGGTGGGTGTGTAGGTGAGTATGTGGTGTGTGCATGTGTCAAGTCATCCGTTTCATATGCCCGATGTTTTTTCTCACTTACATGTGTGGGGAATTGCTTTTGTTGGTTAGGGTTTTATAGCCAATATCCCTATGTGAGTCTGTTGTTGTGTTACGTTTTCATCATTTTTTTTTTCCGTCTGGCCACAGATGGTTAAACAGGGCAATTTTTCACTTCTCTCTCAGTACGCTGTCTCGTTAGTTTGACAGATTTTCATATATCTGACAGCACCGAACAGTGTGTTCTCTCTTTTCCCTGGCCGATTTACCAGATGTTGTTTGAGGTTAGCGCTGTATGTGTGTGAGTATATGATTTCTGAGGGGTCGAATGAGTGTATGTTAACTGGGACATTTTGGATCTGCAAAGTCTCTCCGCTTCCTTCCAGGTGGATGTGTGTGTTGGCAGGACAGACTGCGTCAGACTGCTGACTCAGCCGCATGCACGCATGTGTGCATATATGTGTGTGTTATGTGTTAGGCGCGGCGGGGCAGGGGGGGCACATTTATGAGGTGATGACCAGGTGTTCCGGCCAGCCGTCGTGCATCACCACCACCCCACCCACCCACCCACCCACCCTGCCCAGCTGTATTGGGGCGAGTGTGGGCGTCCCTCTCCCGCTCCCTTTCCGTCGCCCTGTCACTCCATCCGGATTCAGCCGCTTGTGTCTCTGCAGGACTTCCGGGATGCAGCGGCCAAGGCGACGCGGCAGAATGGAAAGCCTGTGGTGGAGGAGCGGATCCTCAGCCAGATCCTGTACTACCTGCCTCAGCTCTACCAGCTCAACAGAGACCTGCTGAGAGAGCTGGAGGAGAGAGTGGCTCACTGGTATGATAAAACACACACACACACACACACACTTTTTAATTGTTATGTACTCACGGTATTTCAGTTAGTGTTTTTTTTTAAATCTTGCAAACAACTTTTTTTTTTTTCTATCCAAAGTGGTGATTTCTGCAGCCTGTCAATGTTTGGGTATTTTTTGATGTAGTCTTGATCCCATCCCAGGTACTACAGACACATTTACAGTTGAAGGCGGAAGTTTACAGTTAGGTTGAAGTCATTAAAACTAATTTTTAAACTCAGTCACAGATTTCATGTTAACAAACTATAGTTTTGGCTGGTCAGTTAGGACATCTACTGTCAAGTAATTTAAACAATAGTTTACAGACTGATTATTTCACTCATAATTCACTTCATCACAATTCCAGTGGATCAGAAGTAGGGATGCACCAATACCACTATGTGGTATTTGTCCGATACTGTCCTCATGTACTCATAATTGTACTCGTAAAACTACTCCGATACAATCACACCCGATACCCGACTAGACAATTCCTACTGAAATTGTGAAAAGTTGGGTGTACGGGTAGCGTAGCAGTCTATTCTGTTGCCTACTGACATGGGGGGTCGCCGTTTCGAATCCCCGTGTTACCTCCAGCTTGGTCGGGTGTCCCTACAGACACAATTGGCTGTGTCTGTGGGTGGGAAACCGGATGTGGGTATGTGTCCTGGTCGCTGCACTAGCGCCTCCTCTGGTCGGTTGGGGCACCTGTTTGGGGGAGAGGGGGAACTGGGGGCAATTGCATGATCCTCCCACGCGCTACATCCCCCTGGTGAAACTCCTCATTGTCTGGTGAAAAGAAGTGGCTGGCGACTCCACATGTATCGGAGGAGGCATGTGGTAGTATGCAGCCCTCCCCGGATCGGCAGAGTGGGTGGAGCAGTGACCGGGACAGCTCGGAAGAGTGGCCAGGTACGGTTGGGGAGAAAAAGTCACGTGGGGGAGATAAATACCTCATTGTACCAGAGTCAATGTGATGCAGCAATGCAACCTTGTGATTTTTTTTTAATTGCACATTAAAATAAATCAATCAAATCAATGTGTCTCAATCCAGTACCAGTTAATATAGCCTACGCTTCAAACCCCCGCGTAACCAACTGCATTATCACTTGGCCAAGCTCATGTCCATGCAGAAATCTTCTCAGAAAACACGGCTGGAACGCGACCACACGCAACACAGACAGTGTAGCGGGGAAAAACCCGCTCCGCCCCGCCCACGTGATGCGCCGCATCCGTGCCTGACACTAATGATAGCATATCATTTCAGTTCTGCTATGGTTGTATGTTGTACAGTGCCGCGTTTGTTCAGGAAAGCACAAAGTTGAATGTTAAAATGTCAGCAACAGCATCATGTTGTGTATTTATTTTGTTAAAGTAAGAAACTGAGGAACATCGGATGAAAGTAAAAAATGTTTTTAAAGTCGTTGGTAGAATTGCAGTGGTATTATTAAGTACTCATATCGATACTCGGTACTCGTACTTGTACTTGGTCTGAAAAAAAAAGTGGTATCGGTGCATCCATAGTCAGAAGTTAACATACATTAGATTGACTGTGCCTTTAAGCAGCTTGGAAAATTCCAGAAAATTATGTCATGGCTTTGGAAGCTTCTGATAGGTTAATTGACATCATTTGAGTCAATTGGAGGTGTACATGAGCATGTTTTTTTTTCTCCCCTTTTTCTCCCCAATTGTATCCAGCCAATTACGCTATTTTCTGAGCCATCCCGGTCACTGCTCCACCCCCTCTGCTGATCCGGGGAGGGCTGCAGACTACCACATGCCTCCTCTGATACATGTGGAGTCGCCAGCCATTTCTTTTCACCTGACCGTGAGGAGTTTCACCAGGGGGACATAGTGCGTGGGAGGATCACACTATTCCCCCCAGTTTCCCCTTAACAGGCGCCCCGACCAACCAGAGGAGGCACTAGTGCAGCGACCAGGACACATACCCACATCCGGCTTCCCACCCACAGACACGGCCAATTGTGTCTGTAGGGATGCCCAACCAAGCCAGAGGTAACACGGGGATTCGAATCAGCGATCCCCATGTTGGTAGGTAACAGAGTAGACCATCACGCTACCCAGACGCCCCCCTGTGGATGTATTTTAAGGCCTACCTTCAAACTCAGTGCCTCTTTGCTTGATATCATGGGAAAATCAGCCAAGAGCTCAGAAAAGAAAAATTGTGGAACTCCACAAGTCTGGTTCATCCTTGGGAGCAATTTCCAATCATCTGAAGGTATCACATTCATCTGATATTAACAATAGTACACAAGTATAAACACCATGGGACCATGCAGCCGTCACACTGCTCAGGAAGGAGACGCGTTCAACAGCAAAGGACCTTGTGAAGATGCTGGAGGAAACGGGTACAAAAGTGTCTATCCACAGTAAAACCAGTCCTATACCGACATAACCCGAAAGGCCACCCAACAAGGAAGATGCCACTGCTCCGAAACCACCACAGAACAGCCAGACTACGCTTTGCAACCGCATAAGGGGACAAAGATCTTACTTTTTGGAGAAATGTCCTCTGGTCTGTTGAAGCAAAAATTGAACTGTATGGCCATAATGGCCATCGTTGTGTTTGGAGGGAAAAGGGGGAGGCTTGCAAGCCGAAGAACACCATCCCACCCATGACGCACGGGGTGGCAGCATCATGTTGTGGGGGTGCTTTGCTGTAGGAGGGACTGGTGCACTTCACATAAGAGATGGCATCATGAGGAAGGAAAATTATCAGGAATCGGGCACATTTATTTGTTTCCCTCAGCCCACAGCAATGCAATACAAAGACAAAAACATGTGCAAAACCTACAAGAACACAAATATCCAAACTACAAAAAAAAAGTACAAAAACAAATATCCAACATATCAAAAAAAAAAATTCACTGTCCAGGAGAATGAACGCCAGCCAGGATGACTGTCGGAACTGCCAGTCTGCATGGGCTAGCGGTTAGCTTAGCCTGCCCCGCTTCCTCGTCCTGTCAGACCGCCCTCGGTGTTTCCTCTTCGGGTGCAGTGCCGGGCAGGGCTGTGGCCCACCAGACGCAGCAGACCAAGCTCCCCCAGCCGATCCAACACCAGCTCTCCCAGCCAGACACCCTCAACACACCTCCCCGCACTCCACACGATGACATCAAAAACAAAAATTATGTGGATATATTGAAGCAACATCTCAAGACATCAGCCAGGAAGTCAAAGCTTGGTCACAAATGGGTCATCCAAATGGACAGTGACCCCAAGCATACTTTCAAAGTTGTGGCAAAATGGCTTAAGGACAACAAAGTTAAGGTATTGGAGTGGCCATCACAAAGCCCAGACCTCAGTCCAACAGAAAATTTGTGGGCAGAATTGAAAAAGGCTGTGCAAGCAAGGAAGCCTATAAACCTGACTCGGATACACTAGTTCTGTCAGGACCAAAATTCCAGTAACTTATTGTGAGAAGCTTGTGGAAGGCTACCCAAAACGTTTGACCCAAGTTAAACAATTTAAAGGCAATGAAACCAAATACTAAGTATGTAAACTTCTGACCCACTGGGAATGTAATGAAAGAAATAAAAACTGAAATAAATCATTCTCACTTCTATTATTCTGACATTTTAGAGTCTTAAAATAAAGTAGTGATCCTAACTGACCTAAGATAGGGATTGTTTACTCGGATTAAATGTCAGGAATTGTGAAAAACTTGAGTTTAAATGTATTTGGCTAAGGTGTATGTAGACTTCTGACTTCAACTGTACCTCTGTTCAGAACTCACAAGGTCCGACCTCCCTATTGTAGCGGGTACCTCTGTGAATTAAACGGTTCCTTTGCTGTCTCTTTGCAGGTCTGATCACCAGAGACTGTCGGACATTTTTGTCCAGAAGGGGCCTTACTTGAAGATGTACTCCACCTACATCCGTCAGTTCGACAACAACGTGGCTCTGTTAGACGAACAGTGCAGGAAAAACCCGGGTTTGGCCGCCATTGTCCGACAGTTCGAGGTAAAGCGGGAAGTAGGCCAGTGTGCCTGCAGCCCTTCTCACTACATGTCAGCGATGATAAAAGTCTGGGTAATATGTAGTTGTTTTTTCTTTTTTGTTTGGTTTTTGGAAATGATTTGGGAGATATGTGGTTTTTTACTTCTTCTTTTTTTTTTATATCTCAGATGAGTCCAAGATGTGCCAACCTAGCGTTGAAACACTACCTTCTGAAACCAGTCCAGAGAATCCCTCAGTACCAGCTGCTACTCACAGGTATGGACATTTTTTACCAGCACTTTTCCCGTTTCACCCTTTCCCTCCCACCGAAGCCACAGCACTGCAGGTCAAGAGTTTATTGAATCATTCCACTGCTTTATTGGCAGTGCGTGACTGCAAGCTCAGCTCTGGTGTGGTCGTTCTATTTTGGCTCAGTTAGCGTGTTAGCACGATACTGACACCTGGTGGACACAAATATAGTGCCAGTAAAATAAACATCTGTCAATAAACGTTGTATCCAGATGAACTGATTCAACTTTCTTTGATTTTCTTACCTGGATTATTGAGCGTGCATCAAGACATGATGTCAGCACTGTGTGAAATGTCTGACTTGCTCTTGAGACTACATCCTGTTCTTCAGTTATCCCGTTATGGACTTTCTGCCTGTTTCCAGATTATCTGAAGAATTTACCTGAGGACTCTGAGGATTATAAAGACACACAAGGTGAGGCATTAATTTGTTAATCACATATACTGTATATGGACAGAACTGATCCCGAAGCTTATGTGTTTTGTTGTTGCTGTTAATACAGCTGCCCTGGGCATAGTGAAGGAAGTGGCCAATCATGCTAATGATATTATGAAACAAGGGGTAAGAACTCTTTCACCAAATGTCCATGTGCCGCAAAATTCTACACTACTGTACCCCTTCTTGTCACATCACTTTCCATCCATTTTCTTCCCTTTGTTTTTCAGGATAACTTTCAGAAGCTAATGCATATTCAGTACAGTCTGAATGGCCACCATGAGATTGTTCAGCCAGGCAGGGTAAGTAGCTGCCTGATCAGTCCCACATAAGACCAGACAAACTTCTCTCTCGTCAGACCACCCTTACCCTAAACTTCCAATTACTATTCATTCATTTTCTTCGTTCCCAGGTGTTTCTGAAAGAAGGCACTCTGATGAAACTGTCCAGGAAAGTCATGCAGCCGCGGATGTTCTTCCTGGTGAGTGTAAAACAAACCGCTGCATTTGGGGGAACTGTTCACACGCACAGTGGCCGCAAGAGCGCCATTCTTTTCTCATTTCTTTCTCTTGTCTCTTCTCACTGGGATGATCCTACACTAGCCTCCATAAGCAGTTACCACATACAGTCCACCTTTTGATACTGATAATTAATGTTTCCTTGCAGGGGATATTACGTTTAAATCACACCGTTCTTCAATGCAGTTAGTTTTTGTTTTGTTTTTTGTCCCTGTCTTTTCAGTTTAATGATGCACTCATGTACACCACTCCTGTTCAGTCTGGCCAATATAAGCTGAACAGTATGCTCTCTTTGGCTGGGATGAAGGTGAGAAAGACATTGCAAAAAAAATTTATTCTATGAATTGAAAGTGGGATGACTTGGCTGCTCTAAAGTGTGTGCTGTTGTTAGTGACAGCCTTTTTTCTTATTTGAATGGTAATTTTTGATTTTCATGTGCGTTTTCAGGTGAGTAAGCCCAGCCAGGAGGCCTATCAGAATGAGCTGAACATTGAAAGCGTTGAGCGCTCTTTTATCCTGTCTGCCAGGTCAGCAGCAACCCTTCACCTCAGACACCTCAAGCACACGAACTTTGTTGGTTCTTAACCTGTATGAATTATTGGCGAGCGCTGTAATCTATTCAGACTGTGTGGTATTCGATGTGTAGAGTTCTGATGCATTGTGTACTTGCAGCTCTGCCACAGAGAGAGACGAGTGGCTGGAAGCCATCGCCAAGGCCATAGAGGACTACACGAAGAAAAAGATCACATTCATATCCAGCCGCAGTCAGGAGGAGGTAATGCCTAACTCTCTCTACCTGCATGTATAGGTTGCTTGTTGGGCTTATTAGAGCCACGAGTCCTTTGTTTCAGTGCTTTCCAGAAGTAATCCATATCCCCTCTCAATCTAGGCTGATGGTCTTGGAGACAGTGGGGCCCCACTGGGTTCTAAGGCTCCCATTTGGATCCCGGACCTGAGGGCCACCATGTGTATGATTTGCACCTGCGAATTCACTCTCACCTGGAGGCGGCATCACTGTCGCGCCTGTGGCAAGGTTCCTAATACCCTCCTGACAGCTGCTACTACACAAAGCATTACATCTTATATCCATTTTAAAGTTTCCTATTTCATTGTTTTATCTATGAACTTTGTAGAATTTGTTTTTCAGAGTGCTTTAATACTTAAGTATTAGTAATTTTATTAGCATTCATATTGAATTGTTTATGCCACTCTCTCTCAGCATAGTTATATTTGTGCTTGGGATAGGTTGTGTGTCAGGCATGCTCCACTAATAAGTGCTATCTGGAGTACTTGAAGAATCAGCCCGCACGTGTGTGTGACCACTGCTTTGCCAAGCTGCAAGAGAATAGTGAGTGTCTTGTGATTCAGTCATTGCATTAAATTTATCACATGAATTTCTTCGTTGATATGAGTTGTTAGCTTGCAGCAGCTGCAATTGGCGGTTTATTCCTGCACGTCTGTTTTCTTTTAGGTGACCGATGTGCCTCGGCGTCAGTTTCTCCTATCGGAAAATCGGGAGCCTTTTCTTTTTCCAGAAAACAGAAGAAGATTCCTGCAGCACTGAAGGAGGTGTGTGGTATTAAATAAGCAGGATGGTATTTACGTTACGTATTTATTTGCAGTGTGGGAGGATGGCGGGAATTCACCTTTGTTGTGGCGTCACCCAGTACCATCCATGCAGCGTCTTTGTCCATCTCTGCGTCTAAGTTTATGGCTTCGTTTGATGGCTGGGAGAGCTGGCGCTGGATCGGCTGGAAGAGCTTGGTCTGCTGCGTCCTGTGAGCCCAGGGACCACAGCCCTGCCTGGAGCTGCGCCCGAAGAGGAAACACCCAGGGTGATCTGACAGGATGCGGAAGCGGGACAGGCTAAGCTAACTACTAGCCCATGCAGACCGGCAGTTCCGATAACACCGAAGGTGGTCTGGCGGCGGCCTTGCCTAGCCTTGACTGTGTTTTTGGTGTCGTCGTGTGGAGTGCAGGGAGGTGTGTCGAAGGTGTCTGGCCAGGAGAGCTGGTGCTGGATTGGCTGGGAGAGCTTGATCTGCTGCGTTTGATGGGCCCAGGGACCGCTGCCCTGCCTGAAGCTGCACCTGAGGAGGAAACACCGAGGGCGGTCTGACAGGACACAGACACTGGGCAGCCTAAGCTAACTGTTAGCCCATGCAGACCAGCAGTTCCGACAGTCATCCTGGTGTTCGCTTTCTTGGACAGTGAAATTTATTTATTGGATATGTTGGATATATGTGTTTTTGTATTTTTTTGTATTTTGGATATATGTGTTTTTGTAGTTTGGATATGTGTTTTTGTCTTTGTGTTGAACTGCTGTGGGCTGGGGGAAACGATATTGTGTTTCATTTCCTGCATGCAGGTGCAAGGAATAAAATGACAAATATTCCTGATTCCTGATTTATCGGGCCAAACATAACTGATCTTGGTGAGTTTTCTCTCCTTTAACTTCGAAGAATATGTCACGTGATTATTTTAAAAGAGTTTCTCTGCATTCTTCAATAGGTGTCTGCCAACACGGAGAATTCTTCCATGAGTGGCTATTTAAACAGGTCGAAGGGTAGCAAGAAACCGTGGAAAAGGTTGTGGTTCGTCATCAAGAATAAAGTCCTCTACACCTACGCCGCCAGCGAGGTATCGCACGCTCACTCTCTAACACTTTTCTGCTGGAAACATGGCCTTCCTTGAGCACTAGTTGTGTGTGTGTGTGTGTGTGTGTGTGTGTGTGTGTGTGTGTGTGTGTGTGTGTGAGAGAGACAAGCAAACGGGCGGACAGACAGACTTGTTGGGCCAACAGCGTTTTGTCAACTAGGTTTTCTTCTTTTCAGGATGTGGCGGCTCTGGAGAGTCAGCCCTTGTTAGGTTTCTTTCTAAGAGAAGAGAAGCACGGCCCAAATCAGAAGCTGCAGTTCAAACTGTACCACAAGAACACCCTGTTCTACATCTTCAAAGCTGACGACATCCCCACTGCACAGAGGTATCTGTCTTACTGGCTGCATGTTGATTATGTCAACATGGTGGTGTCATTTGTGTTCATTTTAACGAATGATTTTTTTTCTAATGGTTGCTTTTGTTTCTGTGATGCTTCCTGTGTCATCAGATGGATTGAAGCCTTCCAAGAGGCCATGATTCTTGAACAGTGATTCCCATCAACAGCGGTGAAGCTAAACTAGCCCTGGAGCCAATTGATGGACAACTCACGACCCCTGGTCCCAGGGGTCACCAGCTCAGGAAGGATTCCAGATGGACTATCTTCACTTCAGAGATACCCAAGGCCAATTTTGTTAAAGCTGAATGTTATTTACCCCCCCCCCGCCCCCCAAAGAACAACTTGTTTCTTCTTCTCTGTAAACACATTACTACCTGCATCCTCCCACTTTATCAGGCTGCTGCCGTGCAGCCTTGTCACAGAGGTTCTGAGGCCACGCTGGATGTCTTGCCCTCGTTCTGGTGGAAGCGGCCGATCTGTTCCCATCCAACTTAGAGACGAAACCATTTTATGTCACGGCTGGGGGTTAAAGGTCAAGTTCAGAAGCATGTGCGAGGAAGTGTCGCTGAACAGATGTCAGGACTATTTAAAGCCACCGGAAATCGTAAAATGTCCAGAGCCGGAGGAATGAATGAAGGATTCGCTTTCGTGTGAAACGAGAACATGCAAATCTGGGCCTGATCTACTGAAGATTTGCTTGTGGAAACATGCGCTAATCTGCCACCACTTGGAGAAAAAAACGAATTCAAAGCTGGTCTGCCTAGAGGGTGCACAGATGATTGCATCGCTGAGAGCATCACAACACAAACCCTGTCCTTTTTTGTGGCTTTGTTGTTATTGTTATGTGTCAGTGGGCATTTGTAGGTGAGTGTGAAACACATTAACCTGCATGTCTGATGCAATTTACTCCAGTTGCTGTAAGGGAAGTAAGCGTGTGTGTGTGTGTGTGTGTGTGTGTGTGTTTTTAAAATAATTTGTGTGGAGAGCAGGTATTTCCCAAACATTCATTTAGAGACATCGCCTCTAAATAGCAAGGAGAGATTAGCAAAATCAAAGAATTGCCAGAGAGCACTGCCGACCACGCTCCTCTGTTATGTTTCTAATCCCTATGGCAGCAACGTTCTCACTGATCACCTTTTTTTTTAACATATACCTTCTTTTTTATTTTTTACTTTTATTGGGAGAGACATTTGTTTGTACTATCAAGTTTCCAAATTTCATTGGGGCGGGTTTAACTTCAGGCTCAGCATGGTTAAACGTATTTTCAAAAAAATCCTACAAAATTCATTTCGATATAGCTGATCAGCCACAACAGATGAATCTTTAGGAAGTGCAATGTGTTCAACAACAAGGACTATTTACATCTTATTCAGGATTTCATATATCAGGTCCTTATGTCATTACTACTTGTTCAACTCAAATTCTGTCATCATTCTTCATTCAAGCATATTTATACTGCTTGTTAATTTCTGCTAATATTAAGATATGTAATTTTAAAAAAAATTTTGTTCAAGCAAAATCTCCAGACAAAACTGATTTCCGTACCCAACACCTTGTAAAATATTCAGTATGGCAAGATGTTTTGTCTGAATTGTGTATACCAAGTGTTGTTGATGCCTTTTTCAATTATGAGTGATACAAGTGGTTGGATTTTACTGTGAAAAACAGGCTTCCAGAAAGAAACAGGGAGCAGATGCTCTGCTCTCGCTATTTCTGGATAGAAGGTTTTGCTCATTCTTTTATCAGACTTAAATCTCTAAAACTCTAAAATCAGTGGTAAAACAAAATACTGGAGAAAACTGGAAACGTCATCAATAATGTTGACATTCTAACAACAGCCAAAAGTTATGCTTGTTTGCCTGTTTAGCCACAGTCGAAGTGGACCATGGGTAATACTGTGTATTTTGAAGTAGAAGAGCAACATTGACCCTTTTACATCAAAGCCAGGAGCTAATATTTATATAGAAATTGTACATTTCTCTATGTCTTGGAGGGTAGGAGAAGTTTGGTTTATTTTATGCCAGAATGGTTTTGAAAGCACATGCTGACACTTTGTGTAACTGCAACTAAAGAAAAAGTTTTTATTGAAGTTTTGCCTTTATGGGAGTCAGGATACGTTTCCATCAAGGCCATTCTTATCTAGCTGTATTTAAATGAGACCTTTTGAATTCGTGTTTACATAAAAGGAGCATGTTGTCTTTTGTGAAAGAAATGATACTCTGGAAAGTATGCATGAACTTATTTTTGTAAGGAAATATACAAAAGCAAAAAATCTGAGTTAACTCCAAGGATTTTTTTTTTTTACACAAATCATGTCTCATATCTCTTATTATGAGATTCATTTAAATAGTATCGGTTGAGTCCGCGGTGGCGTAGCGGTCTAAGCATCGGCTTGGTGTCGATGCAGTTGCCCACTGGGGACTGGGGTTCGCGCCCCGGTCTCGTCAGATCCGACTATGGCCGGACTCGACGAAGCAGCAATCATTGGCAACGCTGTCTTCGGGAGGGGGGCGGAGTCGGCTTGTGTTCGTCATGTGAAAGCGTCTCTGTGTGTGTCGGGAAAACAGTGGTTCGACTTGGATTCGCCTTGTCACGAAAGGGGGGAGGCGCTTTCCTTCGAGACTGCCGGCCGGAGAGATGCAGTTGGCGAACGCATGCAATACGAGGGTGGGTGTTTGAATTAAAATAGGGATCAATTGGCCACTAAATTGGGAGAAAAAAGGGAAAAATCAGAAATAAATTTTTAAAAAAAATTAAATAGTATCGGTTTATAGATTTCCAGTTTCTTTCCAGTTTCCATGACTACTCATTTCCCAAGCCTGTCTAGCAAGGCTCTAGACAGCTACGCTGTGTCGGTAATTCTACCCACAGTACATATTCACTTATTCATTTCATTAGTTCATTTCATTTCTTTTAATCAAATGCCATAAATTGCACTACCCCATAATGGCAGTTAAGTTTTATCCTGCATAATCCTATTGTAGTGATGTGAGCAGATGACATTTCAGTTACTACTCAAAGGACTATTTTACTGCCCTCTACGTGCATTCCCCTTATGTCTCGTTCAGGTTTTGGCCAGTAAAGTTAATTTGCAGTGACCTTGACTGAAAAATGCCAATCAGGGGCAGGCAAGCTTGTATTACTTCCATTCCTGATCATTTTAATGACAATAACCTTTATTAAACACAACTCTGTTAAGAGTTATAGAGTCAACTGTAAACAATGGTTTTGAACTGTCAGGAAACAGTTTTTCATAAAAACATTTAAAGAATGACATCTTGGTCCCCTGTATTCATTTGTGTCTCAGTGTCTTTAGAGCTGAAGAGTGTTTTGTGAGCGATACATGCATCCTAGCTGTACTTTTACAGATGGCTCATGCCCTGTTTCTGTCCTATCTCAATAAAACCTGACAGTCTTCCTGGGGAGAACGCTGGCAGTTAGTGGAAAGACTGCCCTTACAGAGAACTTAGGAAATAGGGTGTCTCTCCTACACAGTATTCACTTTATCTCTGTCAGTCATTCCATCAACACAGGTAAGATATGCTACTGATGCCATTTAATAGAATATATTTAAAAAGTAATTACAGATCCAGAGACAACTGCACTGACCGTTTTGAACAACAGATTTGACAGCTGAAGTTTTTCAAATGCAACACTCATACAAAAAAAATTATGTAGGTGCAAGAGAGAAAATTGCATTGAGTGGGACGAATATTAAGAAAATATCTACTCCGTTTTTCAACAAGACCACTGCTCTTTCTTTATAGAGGTAGTATAAACAACAGCAAGACAACAAAGTAAATTACAGATATAGAAATGATTCGTCCTCCTTCTTCGTCTTCTTCGTCTTCTTGTAATTTGTGATATTGGGCTAGCCATCCATCCATCCATTATCTTAACCGCTTATCCTGCTCTCAGGGTCGCCCTGAGATACTGGGCTATACAAATAAAATCGACTTGATTTGACTCTGTCTTCTTCGTCTTCGTCTATTACTACTACTACTACTACTACTACTACTATTATTATTATTATTATTATTATTATTATTATTATTATTGTGTTTTTACTACGTTTCGTCTCCTCGTTCAGCTGATGTGGAACGAAAGACATTACCGGTGCTACCCCTGGAAACGTGTGTATGCGGAACGGTCCGTTGCTTTAATAGTTCCGTCTAAAGATGGCCGAGTATGTAAACGTCGTCCGAAGGGCTTTGGGGCAAATAGGAGGTCACGGTGGAATACGTGGTCTTCTTCTACAATTACTCAGGTCAGTTTTATGACGCCTCGTCGGTTATTGGATAAGCGAGTGAATATGACTACCAGTGCAGAATAAGAGAAGTTCTTCGTGTCCTTATTTACGATAAATAAGCCTATTGCGAGGAAGCCAGCACAGTCAGTAGTGAATGACAACTCGCTCACATTGGTGTTAACATTTCTGATAAAATCCACCAAACATTGACGGTAGACTGTGTGACCAGACCAGTTATCTGAGCCTGACATTTATCTCACACACCCTCAGAAGTATCCAGGGAGTTATCTGTTCGCTGTGACCAAGTAGGCTGTTGTTGCTCTGTTATGGACATGCGACATGACAGTGAAAATATGACCATTTTGTATTCAGGGTCAATGAGTTGAAGACGGGGGCCCTGATCGGCGTGGATAATTATGGAAATAAGTATTACGAGGACAGTAAGCACTACTTCTTCGGTAAGACCAAATTCTCCTATAAACATCTTGGGGGGGGGGGGAGAGAGAGTGTGAGTGTGTGTGTGTAAGTAAGAGAACTTCACTGAATTCTGTGACCCGATCATGGCAAGCACAGCATGGTTGTCACTAGCCATGAAACGCATGAATGCATCTGCTCGATGCACTAAGACTTTTCTGTCTCTATACTTTGTATTTATGCTTCCAGGACGGCATCGCTGGGTGATCTACACCAAAGAGATGAATGGAAAGAATACGTTGTGGGAAGTAGATGGCAGTATGGTGCCTGCTGAATGGTATGGCATAAACCTAACATTCTTTTTTTTTAAAACTACTTTATCAATCCCTGTGGGGGGAAATTCTTTCTCTGCATTTAACCCATCCTAGCCGTGTCGCTAGGAGCAGTGGGCAGCGGCCGTGCAGCGCAGTGTTGTATGATATGGTGTCCAAGTCATTACAGTTTCCGTGTATGAACATATACATTTTGATAATGCCAAGGGCAATTCCACATACATTGTATCCATATGTTAACTCGTTTTTAAAGACTGGTTGGAAGAATCCAGAGAAGGGTTGCACAAAAAATATAACGGACCTGCTGTTTATTTAGGTGAAAGGTATTTGCTTCCAATGCCTTTTGATGAATTTTGGGTAAACGCCACCCATGCTAAAATGCATTATATCAGTGAATCAGTAGCTCCAAAACAAGGTAAATTTGACATAACTAGAAAACACCATCAGTTCCCAAAATGACTCTCAGGTCTCTATATACTATGGTTTTTCAAGTTGCTCCCTGAATAAAAGTTAAAAGTCACACATGTAACCTAAAGAGCCAATCAAACTTGTGATATTTATTTTCCAGGCATCGTTGGCTGCACTGTATGACAGATGATCCCCCCACCACGCATCCCCCTGTGCCCAAGAAGTTCCTTGCAGAGACCCATCAGTTCAACGTGAGTGGCACAAGCCAACAGTACGTGCCCTTCCCAACCACACGCAAGAAGATCCACGAATGGGTTCCACCCAAGGCTGGGACTCAGTGACCTCACTGGAACAAGATCTGACCTTTGATTTCCATCACTGTAATTTGTACTACCCTGCCTGTTCCTCCGACTTGCTCTCTAAATAAAGTCTCAATACATATATTATGATATGAGTGGTAGCACTTTGTCTGAAACTTTAGTGAGTTTGGATTATAACATTTATTTGCCAAAATGCATGGGCCTGCTGCCCAATGACTGCTGGGATAGGCTCCAGCATCCCCGCGACCCTGAGAGCAGGATAAGCAGTTTGGATAATGGATGGATATTCAAAGAACGCATTTTTCAGAACAGGCAGCAGAGATTGCTTCCTTTCGCTACAGTGAACTTGCAACCAAAAGTGTGTGTGTGTGTGTGTATATGGGAGTGGGTGTGTAGGGAGTGGGTGTGTATGTGTTTGTGTACACATGCACATTAATAACAGAAGGATAATGCAGGGCAGAGAGATTGTTCTGACTTGCAATATTTTCCACCGTGGTGCCCTGAGGACTTCAGTGCTGACTGGAGATGAAATGTCCATCAGAGGGTGCGAAATGAATGGTTGGAGTTAACTGGACACAAGCCATTGCCAGAGAACCAGTTCCTCTGCATCACCAGCACACACCGGTGCTTTCCCCAGGGGTGCAGCAATACGCGAGCTGAGCATTCATGGTTATATTGGTCATAAAGTCTTCTGAGGATTCATCATATACTATGTTTTCATGTGCTGATATTTTGAGAAGTTTGACTTGATCCATGCAGTAGGCATTATTTCTTGTTTATGTTCTACACAAAGAGAAAATCTTTCTGCCTTGTAAGACTGAAAAGCAGCTTGGTACCCCAGAACCACTTTATCCTCTGCTGAAGTAAAGCCTTGCAATGACCTCTCTGTGAATTCAGTTTTGTTCTTTGACTGATTGAGACCTGTCATGATGCTTCAGGGGATCTGGAGTCGTATAATGTGGCTGGCACTAACTTTTATTCAGTCATTTTGGTCTGGAAGAAGAATTCCTTAAAGTAAGCCAGAGCACAGCTCTACGTCGTCTTTTCTAAAACGATTTCCTGAAATGGCCAAGAGGGGGCGTTTTTTTTGTTTTGTAGTTTTTGTCAGTGAGAATCAGCAATTTAATCAGGTCTGCTGCATCCTAATCTAAACTCAGAAAGAAAGAAAAATGCACTGCTGGTACTGTCTTCTGCATCATCTTAATGAAAACCAGTCCTTCTTTGGCAGGAATAGGGCCATCTCTTCAAAATCCATTTGGGAGTTGACTTTGAGAAAGCGACAAATTCTATATTTTGTCGAAACCCTGGAGAATATAAGGACTATATGATTATATGCAGGCACAATATGAACAGCCTATTTTTAGGTACTCTGAGCTTGAGCCCAGATTTTCCATTTGCTTTGAATGGTTCGAGCAATACGCTGCTACTCTTTTTCTATATATTTTTTAGCCAAGTCTGATGCATCTTCTGCACAAATGGAGCGGAGATAATCTCCCTCTGTCTTTCTCGCCCTCGTTTGTTATGTCTGTCACCCTTTGTTATTGCTGACACAGCGCCATACTGAAATGCCAGCTGGACACTAGAGAGACACTAAAAAGGGTCATGTTGGTTGTAGGAACACACGCCCTGGATCTGCCCTGACACCGTCATCTCCCCCGTCACCGTCCGTTTCTTCCTCAACTCCCTGTCGCGTATCCTCAACATCACCGTGTTTCCTCCTCTCTCCCTCCCTCCCTCCCTCCCACCCTTCCTCGCACTCCTTTTCCATTATTCATGCCTGACTTCATTGAATGGATGGACTTGATCCTGGATGAGTACTTCCAGGCTTCCTAATCTTCCGTGCTGCGGGTGTGAGCTGTGTTTAGTGGGTCAGCGTTGGTGTCAGGTCTTATTTTTAGAGCCTTGTTTCAGACCCTCTCCCGCGAGCATTTGGCTGCAAAAACTACCCCGTGTCCCACTTCTGTCCGCCTCCCACGTGTGCCTCAGCGGCAAAGTGGCTCTTGGCGAGAGGAAGGCAAAGGTAGACTCAACACGTGGCTGATGGAGCAAGAAGCACAACTGAGGGCTACTTCATGTACAACAATGCATTTTGGGTGGAAGTAAGAGCAGAGGCTGACCCCGGGTCTCACGCGCGCGCACGTGCACGCACAAAGAGCAGCATAGCTCAGGCGGTAGAGCGGGTCGTCAAGTTCGATCCCGCTTGATCGATCCTCCAGACAGTGTGCCGAAGTGTCCTTGAGCAAGACCCTGAACCCTTAACTGCTCCCGATGAGTAGGTTGGCACCTTGCATGGCAGTCTCCGCCATCATTGTATGAATGGCTGAATGTGAGGCACACACACACACACACACACACACACGCACACACGCACGCACGCACACGCACACACATTCTTGTACTTCTATCTTTGTGAGGACCCCTTATTGACTGTTTTAATTCCCTAGCCCTTAACCCTAACCTTAACTAGCTGAACCACATGTGTGACCTTAACCCCTAAACCCGAGTCCTAACCCTAACATAGATCCTTAAAGAAGTGAGGACCGGCCAAAATGTCCCCCACTATGCAAAAATGTCCCCAACTTTACTAAAATATACCCCACTTCACAAAAATGTCCTCAGTTTGATGGTTAAAAACTGAAATTGATCCACCACACAAAGAAGAAGTACAAGAAAACACACACGCACACACACACACACACGCGCACACACACACATACACACTGAGATCTGGTGCCGCTGATTAGCAAAGCTGTTAGATTATCTGTCGAGTATATTCACCCTCAGGGAGGAGATTCCACTCCTACAGTCATCCATTTCATTTCAATCCCTCCTCTCTTCCCTCCCTCTCTTCCTTTCTTTCTGAGTGTATTTGGTCCTTTTCCCGGCCCTTCATCATCTGTCCCTTCTTTCCCTGGAAAGCCGGAGATGTTGTTCCGCATGCCAAGAAGTGCCCAGGCCGGTGGAAGATGACCGATAAGCATCAGGAAGCTGAAGCTGTGGCTTCCTTTAGCGTCTTATAAGGAGGGCCTTCGCAGCTCTGCGGCAGCAGCGCTGTTAAGGAACTGTCACAGGACAGACAGGCCCGGAGGCGCGCACCTCACTCAGGACGCGGAGCACAGGAAGTGGAGGGACAGGGTGTAGGGGGCGGTCAGCCGTCGACATGCCCCCGGTGACGGCTAACGATTATCTCCACGGGCAGAAAGGACAAGGCTTTGGCAATGCAAGAGGGTTGCTCCCAAAACCAACACACACACACACACACACACACACACACACACACACACACACACACACACACACACACACACACACACACACACACACACATCCTACCTTGAAGGGGATGGGGGCGCCTAGAACTTCGAGCCGAGGCAGGCAGCGGTCTCTGATGTGTGGGAGTCCTCATAAGCTGGCAAACATGGACTTTGACCTCTGCCTCTGAAGAAGAGGAGGAGGAGGAGGAGTAGTAGGAGGAGGAAGAGCGATGAGGAAGCACTCGAGCACCATTCCGCTCATCCGTGTAACTGAGGTAGTGTGTGTGTGTGCGTGTGTGTGTGCTTGTTTTTTTTGTTTTTTGTTTTCATCCCAGTGGGGACCAAATGTCCCCATTAGGATAGCAAAACCAGAAACCACCTGCCTTGTGGGGGACATTTTACGGGTCCCCCGTGAGGGAAGGGTCTGTTTTAGGGGGAGGACTTGGGTTTAGGGTTAGGGTTAGGTTAGGGTCAGGGTAAGGTTTAACATGTAGTTATGATGGTTAAGTTTAGGCTCAAGGGCTAGGGAAGAGTGTAGTCAACGAGGGGTCCCCACAAGTATAGAGAGACAAACTTGCGTCAATTCCTGTGTCTTTGTCCCCCCCCACCCAACCCCCCAGTACACGTGAAGGAAATAATCTGACCTCTCAGGTGAATCGATCTGTCATTTATTTGCCCCCCCCCCTCGTGTGAATGAAGCACCCTGAACGGCAGCTATTCTCTTGCAGATATGAGACATAAACGAGGTCAGTGGGGGAGTCACATGCGATCAGCCGGGTGGTTATGAGCCAGAGGTCGTCCCCATGTGCAGACCTGCAGCAGCAATCACATGAGGACTTGCTTGTGTCACAGGAAGTGGAAGAGTGTTTCTCCCCACCGTGCCAGGATGGATGGATGGATGGAGGGATGGACGGATGGATGGATGGAGGGAGGGAGGGAGGGACGGACGGTGCGTCTTGACACGTTGGTCAGAGGAAGCTGTCAAGCACTTCTCGTTCTTCATGCGGGAAAGTAGAGGGACAGACACCTCGGCGGGCCTGTGATGAATCTTACACCAGACCGAGACCGGGGGGAAAGGTGGCGGCGTGACTCGTTTCACCAGTATGGTTTTGTTTGTTTGTTTATTTATTTTAAGTTAATCCTGTTATTGTTTCAAATGATCTGTCTCGCGAACAGATGCTGCATACCAGAGCAGACAACGAGGACAGCCTGCCGTGTAGCCAGACATGTTACACCCTGTGTGTGTGTGTGTGTGTGTGTGTGTGTGTGTGTGTGTGTGTGTGTGTGTGTGTGTGTGTGTGTGTGTGTGTGTGTGTGTGTGTGTGTGTGTGTGTGTGGTTCAACCCTGCAGCTGCTGTGTAATGTCTAGAGAATGCCTTTACAGAGAACCATAGATCATACACACCTCTTGAATATGCCTACTTGAGAGCTCACCCTTTTCTGTTCCTCCACTCCCTCTCTCTCTCTCTCTCTCTCTCTCTCTCTCTCTCTCTCTCTCTCTCTCTCTCTCGCTCTCTCTACCTCACTCTACCTTTCTCTACTCCTCTCTACCTCCCTCTCCACCCCTCTCGGTCTTTACCTCTTGCTGCCTCTCTCTCTCTCTTGCTACCTCTCTCTCTCACTCTCTCCCTCTCTCTACCTCTCTCTCTCTACCTCTCTCTACCCCTCTCTCTCTACCTCTCTCTCTACCTCTCTCTATCTCTATCTCTCCCTCTCTCCCTCTCTCTCCCTCTCTCTACCCCTCTCTCTATGCCTCTCTCTCTCTCTCTCTCTCTCTCTCTCTCTCTCTCTCTCTCTCTCTCTCTCTCTCTCTCTCTCTCTCTCTCTCTCTCTCTCTCTCTCTCTCTCTCTACCTCTCTCTCTCTTTACCTCTCTCTATCCCTCTCTCTACCCCTCTCTCTGCCCATCTCTCTGCCCCTCTCTCTGTCTCGCTTGCTCTACCTCTATCTGCCTCTCTTTCTACTCCTCTCTCTCTACCTCTCTCTCTCTACCTCTCTCTCTCTCTCTCTCTCTCTCTCTCTCTCTCTCTCTCTCTCTCTCTCTCTCTCTCTCTCTCTCTCTCTCTCTCTCAGAATAATGTCATTTTATCGAACTGTGGACTGTGGGTGCTGAAGCAGAAGAGGAGTTGTTAGTCTTTGTCTTTTCTACTTATTTGTGCATCAGCCTCATAATTATTTCATCAAAATGCGCTGTTGTTATTGCACATGACAGTACAACAGGGGTCATGTTATCCGTCTACCCCTACACGGCTTGAACTTTAACCTGCTCTTATCCTGCAGCCACAGAGCACGTGCATGCACATGTGTGTGCACGTGTGTGTGCACGTGTGTGTGTGTGCATGTGTGCATGTGTGTATGCATATGCACACGAGCAAGCTCTGAAATACTATGTTACGTCTATCCAGTGTAATGAGAACTTTCCTCCCAAACCACAGGCCTTGGTACACAAACCAGACAATAGGAGGAGGAGTGGCGCCACGCTGCTGCTCTCCATGGTCCGTGATAATCATTGTTTTGCATGTTTAAGAGCACCTGGCACCTTTAATAAATCCATCGTATGCCGAGCTGTGTTTACTCCACACTCTATATTTAGAAGTAGTCACACTCAAACTGTGACCTGTGGTTACAGTTTGCCATGGTAACCATCACAGTGTCTTAGATACCCAGCTTTGGTCCGTGGTCTGTTTTTATATATTTTCATTTAGTTCACCCCCTTCCTGTTTATCTCATTAAACCATGTGTTTATCCCATAACATAGCATCCCCCACTGCACAGGGCAGCACGGTGGCCCAGTGGTTAGTGCTGTCGCCTCACAGCAAGAAGGTCGTGGGTTCGAACCCCGGGGTTGTTCAACCTTGCAGGGGTCATCCCAGGTCGTCCTCTGTGTGGAGTTTGCATGTTCTCCCCGTGTCTGCGGTGGATTTTCTCCGGGTGCTCCGGTTTCCTCCACCATCAAAAAGACATGTATGCTAGGGTTAATAATCCTGTCTGTGCCCCTGACCGAGGCAGGGCAAGATGAACCCCAGACAGCATCGGATGTGGCCCACTTCAGGCAATGATGCGGCACTGATGGTCTTCTTCTGGCCCTGACAAAATGGATGTGAGCCTGAAGTGGCCCACATGTAGTACGTATAATAGCAAATATGGCCCAGATATGCCAAATCAAATGTGGGCCTTTTTTGGCAAAGATGCGGTGCTCTCAGCAACATGTGATCTGGATGTGACCCTGAAGTGGCCCGTGTGGTAAATGGTGAATATGGCCCAAATATCACAAAACAAATATGGGCCACCTTTGGCAAATATGTGGCACATGCAGCATTGTTATGGCTTGGTTCTGGCCCAGATCTGGTAAACAGGAGCGGACCGCTCAAGTGCCATCATTCCACACGGTATGTGGGCCGGATGAAATTTTGCCATTTGGGGCTGGAGTTGATCCCTGGGTGCTGCACGGAGGCTGCCCACTGCTCCTAGCTACACAGCTAGGATGGGTTAAATGCAGAGCGTAATTTCCCCACGGGTGTAACAATAGGAACTATTGACTCGAACCCCCACACTGTCTGGAGTCTAAGCAGAGTACTGAAGCCGGTTGACACTAGGTCCTACGACGTCCAGTTAAACTCTGGTTTAACTCAGGGGAAAGCGGAGACACGTCAGACGTGCTCAAGGACTGGCCCCCGGTCAGCCCACTGACACAGAGACTGTTGACCTCAGTCCTCCAGAGACTGTCCCTGCGCACACGGTCTCTGAGACAAACACAACCACAGACACTGGTGACAGGGTCACACCTATGACCACCAGAGCAGGTTGGCCAGTGGTGAAGGCAGCACGCTGTAAGGACTTTGTGACTAAATAAATAAAATTGACTTTGGAGGGAAAAAGGGGAACAGTTTAAACAATTTTGGAATTTTGACTGAAGTTTTCGGACATGATGATGTATGTGTAACGACCACGGGTAACTACACTCGCTAGCCCTCTGGCTAACAGGCCGGACCCTTTAGTCGACTGGTTAACGTAATCGCCCGTGGTGCGGGAGACTCGGGTTCGCGTCCCGGCTGCGGCAATTCCCGGGCTGTTCTACAAATTTGCTACTTATGTTCATGTTCAAGTTCTGTACAATCTTCAGGAATATTTACTGAGCCAGTGTCTGGGAAATGCTGAACTGTCAGCTGTGCAGATACGTAAAAGCACCTTTGTCCACCACACTAGCTGTCAATTATAATGAAGATCTTAGTTGCTGTTAAGAAGATGTTTGTTTGTTTGTTTATTTGTTTTTTAGTTGCAGTGAGATACAAGGCAAACATTGGATTGTTATAACTGTTCTGAAAGAGGAAAACCTAAAACAAAAACAAAACCAAAAAAAAAGAGAGCGAGAGAGAACGGATATAACAATAGGACCTATAGTTTCAACATATGTTGCTACACGAACCTAAGTTGTTGTTGCACCCAGTGAGAGCGCGCGGCTAAGTGGGTGTATTGTGAACGCGGGTGTCGAAATTAAAAAACTTGTTACCCAGCTGGGTAGGAATAATGTTGTAGCAAATTAGGGTGGGGGGCAGCCGGGAACCGCCGCAGCCCGAACACGAACCCGGGTCTCCCGCACCGCGGGCGACAACGTTAACCAGTCGACTAAAGGGTCCGACCCGTTAGCCAACCGGCTAGCGAGTGTAGTCATTCGTATTGTAACGATCACGGATGAATAGGCTCGGTAGCCCGTGACTACCAGGTCGGACCTTTTAGTCGACAGGTTAACGTAGTCGCCCGCGGTGTGGAATACAAGAGATCGCGCCCCGGCCGTGCCGGTCCGGCCGGGGACGCCCTTCCCGAAGGAAGGGAGCAATGTGACGACCACGGGTAACTAGACACGTTGGCTAACGGGTCGGACACTTTAGTCGACACGTTAACGTTGTCGCCCGCGGTGCAGGAGATCTGAGTTCGCGTCCCCGCTGTGACGGTCCGGCCGGGCTGCCCCCCGAATTCGCTACAATATTATGTAGTCCTCCTGTGTGTAAAAGGGACAAACTATAACAAAGGGGATCAATAAAGTAACTCAAAATAAAAACTGTTATATGTCGTCAGTCGGGTTGGTGAATGTATGGATGTGTATGTGTGCGTGCGTGCACGTGTTTTAATGTATATCCTCATAAAGGGTTTATATGAGTGCATCTAAAACGTGCTGTTGTATCACGATGAAGATTTTGTGTATTTTGTAAAAATGTACATTATGATTCTCAAAGCAAGTGGCAAAACATACATTTTATCGTTGCACTTTATCTCCTCTTATTTCACCTGTATATAGGCAACTGTTGTGCATATATCTGAAGGTTGTTGTGTTGTAGTGTTGTTAAGCACACCGAGAGAGCCACGAAACCGGAGTCACATCCCACGTGTGTGCAAATCTACATGGCCAATAAACCTGATTCTTACTCTGATTTCATGTGTACCCCACCATTGTTCCAGATTTAGTCGAGCCACATACAAATCTGAGCGTAAACACACCCAAGACGCATTTAAAATCTGATTTCGCACACCACTTCCGGATGTGGTTTGGGTCTATTTCCATTTTGACGTTGTGTGTAACAGGTGCTGCGTTGCGGCCGTGTCACTATGGGGACCCTGACCTCGACCCCCGCCAGCCCGAGGCGTCCCTGCCGAGCACGTGTTGCACTCCACTGCAGCAGCAGCAGCCGCAGATCCGGACCCACAGTGTTCTCCGTTTAGTTCTGCGTTCGTGCGCTGGCGCAGGAACAGATTATCAGGCGGCGTCGCACAGCTCCGTTTCTCATCGTAATTTGGCACCGGGCTGCTCTTCAATTTATCCCCATGGGAACAAGTTACACACACACACACACACTAGAAGCTCATGTGATAAGATGTGAGCGTGCGCGCGCGCACGTGTGTGCATACATAATGTGTTTTTGCATGTGTTCCCAGTGCATGTGTATCTAATTAGTACTGTGAGTGCGTGTGCGTGTGTGCATACATATGTGCATGCATTTGTTTTTGCATGTGTTCTCTGTTCATTTAGTATGTTGTAGCGAATTCGGGGGACAATGCAACCACAGGAACTGCCGCGGCCGGGAAGCGAACCCGTATCACCCGCACCGCAGGAGACATCGCTAACCGCTAGACTAAAGGGTCAGACCCACGAGCCAACGGCCAGCGTGTCTTCTTATCCATGCACGTTACAATATCTAGTTATTACTCTGTGTGTGTGTGTGTGTGTGTGTGTGTGTGTGTGTGTGTGTGTGTGTGTGTGTGTGTGTGTGTGTGTGTGTGTGTGTGTGTGTGTGTGTGTGTGTGTGTGTGT
This sequence comes from Lampris incognitus, assembly GCF_029633865.1. Classification (NCBI taxonomy): domain Eukaryota; kingdom Metazoa; phylum Chordata; class Actinopteri; order Lampriformes; family Lampridae; genus Lampris; species Lampris incognitus. Next base: position 30,043,296 of record NC_079213.1, on the reverse strand, counting down.
GTGTGTGTGTGTGTGTGTGCATATATATGTAGCCGGGTGGTAAATCTGTTAAATATGTTAAATGATTTTCCACTTAAATTTAGTATAGTTTAACTGTTAATATATGTAATTGTTACACTGTCAAGCCATGTAAAATGTCATTTGATGTAGTTAAATTGTGAAGCAGATTGTGAGTGTATTTTTATAGTTTTGGTTGTCATTGCATGTTTTGACCAGTAAGTGGCAGTGTTGCAGACTTTTATTGTAACTCCGTGCAAGTTATCCAAGTGCATCTTGGGTATTCTTTCTTTTTTTTCTTGTGTGGAGCACCTGAAGATTGCGGTGTGACGGTGCTCTGACTCCGCAGTAAGTAAGGGTAAATATCTTGTGAAATATACCTGTAACATTATTCCAAACAATATTGTATGTCGGTAATTTGACAAGATGGTTTGATTTAGACGCTACTGGAGTTGATGTTCGGTGATTTTGGGCGCGAGCCGTCGACCACTGTTCGCCATTGCAGGCATGACAAGGTAATGTTGGCGTGAATAAAGCCACACCATGCCATTGTATTTGGGATGTAAAGGTTTTATATGCATTTTAATTCTGTTTAAAGGTAACTGACAGAGTGAGAAGTTGCGCGATCTTCAGGAAGTTCCACATGTCTTTGTTAAACCCTGTTTAACATACATAGTCCACTGCCGTATTTTGCACCGTATGTTGTATGTTGTATTTATTTTCCTTTTAAAATCTTTTCTGTTAAACTTGCCACATCTGTGAATATTTATGAGCTGTTTGCTCGAAAGACACAGGAACTTATGCACTCAGTAAAACGATCTGCATTCGAAGGTTCAAACAATAAAATTAAAGCTACAAGAACCCCGGAAGTAATTGTGTCCTGTGTGGTATCTAATTCCACGGGCTACATAATTGTGCATGCATGTGTTTTTGCATGTGTGTTCTGTCCATTTGTGTCTAGTTATTACTGTGTGTGTGTGAGTGCATGCGTGTGTTTTTGCATGTGTGATCTCAGTCCATTTATGTCTAGTTATTACTGTATGTGTGTGTGTGTGTGTGTTTTAATTACTGGCTGAGTCTGCTGTTCCTTTGATGCCTTGATGGGTGAATGGAGATAAAGATATTACACTGGCCATGATTTGTTAGACTTGCGCAAATCTGTTGCGCTCTCTCTCTCTCTCTCTCTCTCTCTCTCTCTCTCTCTCTCTCTCTCTCTCTCTCTCCCCCTCAAATTCAAATTCAAATGGCTTTATTGGCATGATGTAACGAGGTACATATTGACAAAGCAAGGGTTTAAACATAGAAAAAGCTAAACATTAGTTGGAAAACATGATTGAAAGCAAACAGAACAGCAAAGAACCAGAACAGCAAAGAAACATAACACAGCAAAGAAACATAGAACAGCAAAGAAACAGCACAGCAAAGAAACATAACACAGCAAAGAAACATAGAACAGCAAAGAAACAGCACAGCAAAGAAACATAACACAGCAAAGAAACATAGAACAGCAAAGAAACACAGAACAGCAAAGAAACAGCACAGCAAAGAAACATAGAGCAGCAAAGAAACAAAGAACAGCAAAGAAACACAGAACAGCAAAGAAACAGCACAGCAAAGACACACAGAACAGCAAAGAAACACAGAACAGCAAAGAAACAGCACAGCAAAGAAACATAGAGCAGCAAAGAAACAAAGAACAGCAAAGAAACACAGAACAGCAAAGAAACAGAACAGCAAAGAAACATAGAACAGCAAAAGCATAGCACAGCAAAGAAACACGAAAAAGCAAAGAAACACAGAACAGCAAAGAAACACAGAACAGCAAAGAAACAGCACAGCAAAGAAACATAGAACAGCAAAGAGAGAGAACAGCCAAGAAACACAGAACAGCAAAGAAACAGAAGAGCAAAGAAACACAGAACAGCAAAGAAACAGAACAGCAAAAGAAAAAAAAACAGCACAGCAAAGAAACATAGTACAAAACAAAAGAACATACTGTCATCGAAATCGAATATGGCAGCAACAACTTGTGTCAGGTGACTGTCACTCACTGTCCCTCACTTTATGGCAGGCAGCAACATAGACTGCTGCCAACTTACATCTCTTTGGGTCTTCCCCTAGTAGGACTGGCGATTTTTCTTCATCTGATAGGTTAAGAAAACCTTTTGTTATTAGTTGTAATAGTTTAAAGTGTGATTCTCTAAGACGTTTATATTTTTCACGTGTGGCGAGGAAGTGTAGCTCTGATTCAGGGTCACTGGGGGTGCAGCGACAGCACAGCCTTTGCTCTGCAGGGAGCAGGTCTTCCTGTGTCTCCCCTTTTCAATAGAAATGCTGTGCTCACTCAGTCTCTCTCTGCCTCCCTCTCTCTGTGTCCTCTCAATTCAATGTCCTCTCTCTCTCTCTCTCTCTCTCTCTCTCTCTCTCTCTCTCTCTCTCTCTCTCTCTCTCTCTCTCTCTCTCTCTCTCTCTCTCTCTCTGCACTGCATGCGGGAAGGTTGGGTGCATCAGCGTGAGTGAGGGCGTTGAATGAACTTGAGTGTGTTTTTTGGCTTAATTCTCTGGTTTTCTACCGCTTTCACTTTTCTTTTCTTTTCTTTCTTCTCTACATGGTGAGGTGAGAGAAGTTTAATTTTACTTAGTCGTTGGTTGTTGGAAAGTGACTGGAGTAGCTGGTCGGCGTTTGGTGGTGTCCAGCATGGCGTCCCTCCCCGGTGAGGGCTCGCCTCCCCTGTCCATCAGACACGGGGTTAGAGTCGTGGTTGACTCGCGGTACACTGTGGAACAGGTTCTCCTGGCTGCAGGAGAACAGGTCGGTTATGAGAACACCATCTACGGCTCTCGGATGAACAAAGCCGTGGTGGCTTTTCTCCGAGAGGAGCGTTTAATCCACCTGTTGGTCGAGAGGGGCCTGGTGCTGGACGATCTGTTTGTAGCCGTCTCGCCATTGTTTGTGCCGTAGACACGTGTTACCGTGTCAGGCGTGCCTCCGTGTATCCCGAACGAGCTCATTGAAAGAGAACTGAGTCGTTTCGGAAGGTTTGCTGGCGGGTTCAGAACAGCCCGTCTGGGTTGTGACGACGCCAGACTGCAGCATGCTAACTCCCTGCGGAGACAGGCCTTCATGTATTTAAATGATCCCTCAGAACATCTACAAGTGTCATTTAAGGTCTAATACGAACACGGCTTCTACACTGTGTATGCAAGTTCTGGCAGCATGGAGTGCTTTGAGTGCGGCGATGTCAGCCACAAACGTTCATCCTGCCCGCACAGGGAGCCCACAGCGGGCAGCAGTACAGGCGAGCCACAGCCTGGCGGCGCCGCTGAGGGCGGTAGCCCGCAAACAACGCAGCAGGTGATACCGCAACCGGTGACCCGCAACCTGGTACGGAGGGAAATGTAACAACTGAGCAGGACAGCAATACTGTAAATGACGGTAATCTGAGTGGTACTGAAGCACAGGATGCGGATGTATGCAGAGACGGAGGACAGACAGAACCAGTGAGAGACAATCACCCAGCCGGGGCTGAGAGTCAGGTCTCTGCAACAGGTGAGTCACACTGTGAAAACGCTGGAAATGAAGATGAGGACATGTTAGAGGATGATAGCCTATCTCAGTTTACTGATATTGTGTCACAAGGTGATCAGCAGTCATACTCATTGAAGGAGATTAATCATTTCCTTGACGAAACCTATGGCAGACAGTCTGTGGATGTTGAGATATGACACCAATGTATTTGTATGACTATGTGTTACTGTGTACTATTATTTTGTTTACGACTTTGTTTGTCCACAAGTGAGCGGTGTTGCGCTTGCATGCGCGGATTGATTACGTCACTGAGACGCCGTTCATTTTCTTCATCTCCCCAAACTACCGAATAAACGGAGGCTGCATTTTTCCCTCCAGCAGAAGTTCGGTAGTCAGTACGATTCTTTATAACGGTTTAATAATCTACTTCATCTGCGCAGAGATAGACATAAAGTATTAGTCTAGTCTTCTAACAGGTTATGGGCCCAGATAACGTTGGATTATTTAGTAGTTTGATAAAAGAAGTACACGAAGTGTGATAACCTCGGATGGCGGGATGCGCGTAGGTTAGCACGGAGTAGCAAGTTAGCAAGTGTGAAGCTAGTTAGCATCGAGAGAAGCTATCGGGAAGCTAACGGAACGATAAGCTAAGCTAACGCTACCTAGGGAGATGGAGCGAAAGAAGAGCAGGTGGCCCACATTCAACGGACAGGCCGATGAGTATGAACTGTGGGAAGAGCGAATGCTCTGTTGCATGCATGGTGTGGGGCTGAAAACCACCATCCTTACCGAGCCCGCGGGACCTTTGACAGCGGAAGAGCAGGCCCTAGACGAGGAGCGGAACGCGGACGCCTACTGCGCATTGGCGCCTTTATTGGACAACACAAGCTTGGGACTGATCTTCAGAGAAACGAAGAACAACGGTAGAGAGAGTCTACGGGTGTTGCGGGAACATTACATTGGTAAGGGCAGACCCCGGATTGTCACTCTGTATGTAACATTGACTGGGCTAAAGAAAGCTGATAATGAGACGATCACCGAATACATTATCCGAGCTGAACAAATCATTACGGCTCTCAAAGGGGCGGGAGAAGCACCGAGTGAGGGACTAATGATGGCCATGGTGATGAGGGGGTTACCCGAGAGATTTAAGCCATTCACTCTAATGGTGACACATGGCGACAGTGAGTTGACATTGGGACAATTTAAGGCCAAATCGAGAAACTTTGAGGCGGCAGAAAATGTAGCTAATGCTACAGCATCGGACAAGACGTCCGAGAGGGTGATGAAGGCCCACGCAGCGCCTAAGAAAAAGCCAGTGAAACGCTGTGAGGGAGAAGATGATCAAACGGTGTGCTGGCGACGCGGTGACAAAGGCCATCGGAAATCGGACTGTTCACGCAGCGTGTGGTGCAGCTTCTGCCGGATCAAGGGTCACACGGACAAAGTGTGCAAGAAGAAGGACCGCGCTGATGGAGCCAGATGTGCACGCGAGCAAGGTGGCGGCGGCGGCGGTGGTCACAGAGCAGGTCGAGATCAGGGATGAAGGCGAAGTAATTATTGGACATGATGGTAACAGGGAATGCTGCGAAAGAAGAGGACTACATCTTCAGAGTGCAGGCTGGAGAGACCAGCTCAGCAGGACCAGGACGACGGCAACAGTTCAAACCAGGATTGATTGTGGACTGTAGGGCTTCTTCCCACATAGTCAATGATAAGAAGAAGTTCAAGAGCTTTGACAGCTCGTTCGAGCCAGAGAAACACTGCATGGAGCTGGCGGACGGTAAGCGCACCTTTGGTGTGGTGCAGGGCAGGGGAGATGCTACGGTATGTCTGCTCGACAGTGAGGGGCGACGGTGTAGAGTGACACTGCGGAACGCACTATATATTCCATCGTACCCCCAAGAGCTCTTCTCTGTGAAGTCTGCGACAGCACACGGAGCCAGTGTGTTCTTCGAAGAGGGCAGAGGTGCCCTGATGTCACCGGATGGTACCAGGTTTGACATTTTTGTACAGGAGAAAATGTACTATTTGCAAACTGAATGTGTTGTTGAAAAGTGCCATGTGAGCCATGATATAGAAACTTGGCATGAGATAATGGGCCACTGCAACTATGACGATATCATAAAGCTACAGGATATCACTGATGGTATGCATATAAAGGGTAAAGTGTGTAAACCTGACAAAGAGTGTGCAGTATGCATAGAAGGGAAGTTTACCCAAAACAAGAACAGCCCGGCCTACCTAGTCTACTACCCTGACCAAGAGAAAGTACAGAAACACAGACTAGTTAAATTTGTACACAAGGCAACTAGTGAAAATGAGACTCAGACACCAGGTCTGCACCCAGAAGACTGGGTAAGAGAGAGAAAGTCTGTTGAGACAGCTGCAACTCAGCCTAGAGTACAGACTGACGGTACACAGTCAGCACCCGAGGATGATGACGAGGAGCACCCAAGGGTGACATCACAAGCCTCAGCCAGTGGGAGGTACCCCCAAAGGGAACGCAACCCTCCGAGATACCTGATTGACTATAGTCAGGGCGACAGTGATGACAGCTCACTCACTACTATAGATTATGCATACAGGGCAGTGTGCGGTGTCCCTCTGACCTTTAAAGAGGCCATGGAATCGCCAGAATCAGAAAAGTGGTCCAGGGCAATGGACGAGGAAATGGAGTCTCTAAGAGACAACAAAACATTCACCCTTACGAAATTGCCAGAGGGCAAGAAAACAGTGGGAGGAAGGTGGGTGTATTCGATAAAGACAGATATAGACGGACACGACAAGTACAAGGCTAGATTTGTAGCAAAGGGATATAGCCAGAGAGCTGGGGTGGATTATGGGGAGACATTTTCGCCAACAGCCAACCTAACAAGTGTTCGAGTGCTTCTACAGAAGGCGGCTCAGTATGACTTGATTTTACACCAGATGGATGTAAAGACGGCCTATCTTCATGCCCCCATAGACTATGACATATACATGGAACAACCTGAGGGTTATATTGAGAAGGGAGAAAAACTAGTGTGTAAACTAGAGAAGTCAATCTACGGCCTCAAGCAGTCTGGCCGCAATTGGAATTTACTGTTACACGAGTGTTTGACAGGTGATGGTTTTACACAAAACCAATCAGACCATTGTGTGTACTCCAAGGAGTCAAAGGAAGGGAAAACGATCATTATAACCTGGGTAGATGATCTTATCATAGCATCAAGCAGCACAGAGATGCTGAGTAAAGTGAAAAAGATGCTGTCCACAAAATTCAGGATGAAAGATCTGGGCAGGTTAAAGTGCTTTCTTGGGATGGACTTCACTCAGTCCGCCAACTGTGTAACAGTTTCACAACAAAGGTACTCTGAGAAAATATTGGAGCGTTTTGATATGCAGGAGTGCAGGGTAAGAGAAACCCCATGTGAGCAGAAATTAGACTACTCAGAAGATGCACCAAAAATGTTAGATGTGAAAAAGTACAGAGAGGTGGTCGGGAGTCTAATATACTTAGCTACATGTACACGTCCAGATTTATGTTTTGTTGTGAGCAAGCTATCTCAGCATTTTGCAGAGCCTACAGAAGAGCAATGGGTGACAGTAAAACATGTGTTTCGTTACCTTAAGGGCACCACAGACAAACGGCTCTGTTACAGGAAGAGCGACGAGAAGCTTGGCTTACAGGCATATAGTGATGCCGACTGGGCTTCAGATACTGCGGATAGACGCAGCACATCAGGTTACTGTGTGAGCATGAGCAGGGGAAGTGCACTTATCTCTTGGAAAGCCAAGAAACAAGCTACTGTGGCACTTTCTACGTACGAGTCGGAGTATATGGCTCTGGCTTTAGCCATCCAGGAATGTATTTATGTTGAACAGTTACTGGGAGGTATTGATTCATATGAATACAAGAGAACAGTGGTTTATGAGGACAACCAGGGGACAATAGCTTTAGCGAAGAACCCGGTGTGTAGGCAACGCTGCAAACATGTGGATATCAAATACCACTTTATAAGGTCTACCATAAGAGAGGAAAGGATGTCATTGGTGTATTGCCCTACAGACGAAATGGTTGCGGATGTAATGACGAAGCCCGCATCCAAGGTAAAACTGAAGACATTTGCTAAGGCAATGTTTTGTGTGTGAAATGTGAGTGGTATGGGTTATACCAAGTTTATTTTCATTTGTTCTATGATTATGAAAAGGTATACAGTAAGCACATGATTCATAAGTGGGAGTGTTGAGATATGACACCAATGTATTTGTATGACTGTGTGTTACTGTGTACTATTATTTTGTTTACGACTTTGTTTGTCCACAAGTGGGCGGTGTTGCGCTTGCATGCGCGGATTGATTACGTCACTGAGACGCCGTTCATTTTCTTCATCTCCCCAAACTACCGAATAAACGGAGGCTGCATTTTCCCCTCCAGCAGAAGTTCGGTAGTCAGTACGATTCTTTATAACGGTTTAATAATCTACTTCATCTGCGCAGAGATAGACAAAGTATTAGTCTAGTCTTCTAACAGTGGATGTATCAGATTTCTTCTCAGATGTGGACAGGTTTGTTAACTCTGTTATGAAAATTAGAAAAACAGCTGGATATGAAGAGCTCAGTAAGCAGAAGAGGTTTCGTCTAAAGAAGATTCTGACGAAACGCAGGAAAGAAATGCGAGGAAAGGTTCCTTTAAATGTTCAAAACTGAAATATAGGTGATACACAAAAGGTGTTTTTCTCTCTTGGAAAGGTTTCACTCTCTTATCCTTCCTTTTCTCTCTTCTTTTGATGGACGATTTGCGAGTAGGGAGTCTAAATATTAATGGAGGACGGGATAGAGTTAAGCGAGGTGTGGTAGCTGAGCTGAGTAGAGCTAAGAACATAGACGTGCTCTTCCTACAGGAAACACATAGCTCTGTAGACAACGAGATAGAGTGGGGAAGGAGTTGGGCAGGCCAGGTTTTTTTGAGCCATGGTACCAACTTTAGTGCAGGTGTAGCTGTACTTTTCTCGCAGCGCTTCCTTTTAACAAATGTTTTGACATGTGAAGTGGAGCAGGGAAGAATCCAGGTAGTTCAAGCAACAATCCGAGAAATACCTTTTGTGTTTATCCATGTGTATGCTTATAATACAGGCACTGATCGCTTGAGATTGTTTAGCAAACTGAGGGATAAACTTAAAAAATTTAATAGTGGCTCAATCATAGTGGTGGGAGGAGACTGGAATTGCACTACACACCCTACAGTTGACAGAAACTCAGAAGAGCCCCATCCACCGTCAGTGTATTTTCTGTCCACTGTGGTCACAGAAAACGACCTTACGGATGTTTGGAGGACACTTAGTCCAACAGCTAGGCAGTACACATGGGTAAAAGCTGCCGAGGGTAGTGTGAGGGCAGCCAGGTTGGACAGGATTTACCTCAATCAAACATACAGCAACAGGTTGATTAAGTCCACGATATCACCTGTGGGATTTTCAGATCACCATTTAGTAGTGGCAGATTTTTCCTTACAAGTCCAATTTCGACACTGTTCCCACTGGCACTTCGATGTGCAGCTAACGCATGATAAAGCCTTCTGTCAGTTCTTCTCTGACTTCTGGAGTCATTGGAGGACGAGGAGGAAGGATTTTGAGAGCTTAGCTCGATGGTGGGAGGTAGGAAAAACACAAATTAGGATTTTATGTCAGCAATACAAACAACACACTCTCGGTGTTGAGAAAATCTGTCTTGGCGAATTAGAGAGAGAAATTAGGATAATAGAAGGCGAAGTAATTGGACATGATGGTAACAGCAGCATGCTCCAACTTCTTTTTTCTTTAAACTCGAGAGAAAAATTAGAAAGAACAATGTGATGATGCATCTCAAACTTCCCAGTGGGGCAATTACAACTGATCCATCAGAGATGAAGAAGTTCGCCATAGACTTTTACAGCAGCCTGTTCAGTGCGGAGACCTGTGACTCTGACTTTGTGGGGGAGATACTGGAGGGACTGCCTCAGCTGGGTGAAACACAGGTGACTTCGCTGGAGTCCCCCATCTCCTTTGATGAGATATCTGTGGCGGTTCAGCAGCTCAGCTGTGGCAAAGCCTCCGGAGTTGATGGACTTCCTTCAGAGTTCTACAAGACGTTCTGGACTCTAATTGGACGAGGCTTACACGATGTTTTTAAAGAATGTTTGAACTCTGGAACTCTACCTTTGAGTTGTAGAAGGGCTGTCCTGACACTGCTACCAAAAAAGGGAGATCTTGGCCTACTGAAAAACTGGAGGCCAGTTTCATTGTTATGTACTGACTATAAGATAATTGAAAAATGTCTTTCAAATAGACTCAAACAGTGTATGGATACGGTTGTACATTACAGCCAGACGTACTGTGCTCCTGACCGTACAATTAAGGATAATCTTTTTTTGATATGGGAAATTATTGCCATATCTAAGCTCCAGGAGCTGGATGTTGGCCTGCTTTTCTTAGATCAAGAGAAGGCTTTTGACAGGATTGATCATTGCTATCTGTTCAAAACACTTCAAGGTTTTGGTTTTGGGGATAGATTTGTTAACTGGATCAAGTTGTTGTATTCTGGAGCCAGTGTTCTGTTGAAGGTAGGAGGTGGACTCAGCCGACCTGTCTCTGTTAAGAGAGGTATAAGACAGGGTTGTCCCTTATCTGGGATGCTGTACTCCCTGGCCATTGAACCGCTTTTATTTCAGCTCAGGCAGGGGCTCCCAGGGCTAACCTTTTCAGGGAACATCACCACTGCAGTTAGCTTATCAGCATACGCTGACGATGTCACAGTTTTCATAACAACTCAAAACGATGTACAATTTCTCAAGCAGAAATTGGCCTTATACGAACAAGCTTCCTTTGCAAAAGTCAATAGGTCAAAATCTGAGGGTCTCTTGCTGGGGGAGTGGAACAATAGAGAAAAGCCGACATTACCAGCGGGGCTGCAGTGGAATACAGAAGTGATAAAATGCCTAGGTGTTTTTCTAGGCAGTGACCACTTCCTGAGCAAAAACTGGGAGGGTTTAACTGAAAAGGTCAGTGCCCGATTGTCTAGATGGACTTGGATCCAGCCTCAGTTGTCCTATAGGGGGAGAGTCTTGATTGTTAACAACTTGATTGCCTCGATATTCTGGCATCAGTTTACAGTTGTAGAACCTCCGGACACGCTCATATGGGAAGTACAGAAGACGCTGGTGGACTTCTTCTGGGGAGGCTTTCACTGGACCAAGTCTGCTGTACTGTTCCTACCAGTGCTAGAAGGAGGCCAGGACCTGATTGACCTCCGCAGTCGCATCATGGCTTTTTGCCTTCAAACTGTGCAGCATCTTTTATACCATGACCAGCGACTTTGGAGTGAAACAGCGTCTGTGTTGCTTTGGTGCTTTGGAGGGTCATGAACCTGAACTATGACAAACGCCTGTTCCTTCTGGACCTGGCTGGCATGGATTTCACGACAACACCCTTCTATCAATCTGTTCTCCGTGCTTGGGGAATGGTCTTACGCACCAACAGAGACTACTCCCAGCTCTATGGCAGTGTAGGGGAGGAACCACTGTTCCATAACCCACTGATACACTGCAGGATGCTCAGCTCCGTAAGTGTACAGAGATCCCTCATAAGAGCTGGACTTACGAAGTTAGCGTGTCTCAGATCAAGAGGACAGTGGAAGACGGCTGGCATTTTGAGCCAAGAGACTGGCTTTAAATCTCTTCGTTTGATGGAGAGGTTGTTGGGAGAAGTGATCAGTGCACTTCCTGGCTTCTTCAGGGAGGCACTAGGAGCGGAGTGTGGCGAGGATCAGCCAGCTATGCAGCCTGTCTTTCCATCTTTGTCAGTCCGTGCAGCAGTGGAGGAGCAGGAAGAAGCGAAGGGGGCCATTCTGTCCTTCAAAACGCCAGAACTACATGACCTCTCAAGTACATCACAGAAGGCCTTGTACGCAGTCGCTGTAAAGGTTCTCAACAGAACATCACTAGCCGGTGTGCAGGAGTCGAGGTGGTTGAGTGTGTTGGCACCAGGCTCATCCCCCAGGGGCAGCTGGAGGTCCCTGTACAAACCCCCAATAGAGAAACGCACTGTGGATCCACAGTGGAGGGTAGTACTGTGGCTGTGGCTACGAACAGACATGTGGCACACATTGATCCTAGGGTAGGGAGTCAATGCTCTTTCTGCAATGATGAGGAAACCCTACAGCATTTATTGCTCAGATGTCCCAAGTTGGGCCCTCTTTTCTCTGTACTGCAGCGGTGGCTCAGAGGTTTAGGAGAGGTTCTTGCAGACAACCTGTTTGTCTTTGGTCCGAGGTACACGGCAACACAGTGCAGACGTATCACCTTGGTTAATTTTTTGATAGGTCAGGCGAAAATTAACACTTGGCTTAGCAGACGGAACAAGATGAAAGGCACCGGGTCCACAGACGCCATGCTCATGTTTAGGGGTCTAGTGGCTGCTCGGCTGAAGATAGAGTTCATGTTTTTCAAACTTAGTTCAAACTTGGAAGGATTTATTTCTGTGTGGGGACATGTGCTGCGCACAGTGGAAGACCAAGTGCTTCTTCTTAATTTTTGAAAAAAGGGAAAATAGGGGGAAGGTCTGTATCCTTTTCTTTTTACTTTGTATGGCAATTGTTGTGTTTTTCCACTATGTATATGAGTATTTGTGTTAATGTTATCTTGATGTGACTGAAGAATTGGAACATTAAAGGCTTGGTTAAAGGTCAAAGGTCTCTCTCTCTCTGTCCTCTCTCTCTCTCGTCTGTCTTTGTCCTCTCTCTCTCTTGCTCTCTCTGTCCTCTCTCTCTCTCTGTCCTCTCTCGCTCTCTCTGAGCCCCCCCCTCACTCTGTGTGTGTGTGTCCTCTCTCTCTTTAATGTTACCCCATTCCTCTGTACTCCCCTATATCTCCCTAGCTGTCGTGATTTATTCTCAAAGTGGACCAGAAGCCACTCATGGATGACAAAGGGTTGAAAATGTCACCCGTCTGGTGTTTGGTAGTGACGTAGGTGCGGGTGCAGATGAAAGAGCTGCTGCTTTTTTTTGGGTGTGACCCCCCCCCCACGCCTGCATGTTTATTTCAAAAAGCCTCCACAGCCCACGTCTGGTCAGGCAGGCCAGACAGTGGCCTTTACGAGATTGCTTGCACATTGTGATAACTCCCATTTCATCACAGCTTGCACACAGTAAGACCTCGCTCATCCAAAGCTTTGGACTTATTTGTATGAATGAAATGGATTAAGGTTCCCAATCCAAACCTCCAAATATGAAGCATGTGAGGACAGACGTTCTGAAATTCTCTGCATGATTTGATGTGCAGGTTAAACGTTTTTGGTTGCATGGCTGAACAAGCAAATTCTAAGGGTGCACTCAGGTGACACTGCCTCATATGTACCACCCCTTTCACATAAGCAGCACTTTCTACACACAGCAGTCACTGTGGCAATTTTTTAACCTTTATTGGATCGTGACAGTGAAGAGGCAGACAGGAAATGGGGAAGAAGGGGAAGTATGACATGCAACAAAGGTCACTGGCTGGAATCCAACCGGCGACCATGTGGCCACGTGACGTAACCATTCAGCTACGGAGGAACCAGCAGTAGTGACCGTGACGTGTTACCAGAAATATTTATTGTTTTTCACAGTTGTAAAAGAAAAAAAAAATCTGAGTGCAATTTTTCAAAAGATGCAAAGAGCATGATACAAATATCCAACCGACCTCTCACTGATGGCCTTTTCCCCCACTTCCCTTAATTGTCTGGTCTGCCAGTGTGTGTGTGCATGTGTGTGCATGTGTGTGTGTGTGTGTGTGTGTGTGTATGTGTGTGTGTGTGTGTGTGTGGGGTTCATAGTGCAGAGGCGGATGGAAAAACCCCAAGGCGGTGTACATAAAACCTGCAGAGTCCTGCTGGGAGGGAGAGGAAAAGGCCTAAACCTATTTAAGAGACAAGAGCACGGCACACACACTTACGTATGGACCAGCCACACAGTTAGTAGGTTTTCTTACGCTTCTCTGTCACAGGACATGTATCTGGCTGGGCTGTTTGGCTCATTTCATATAAGTTGAAGCCAGGATAGGCGGACCACAATTTTTCAGATACTGCGACAATTTTCTTAGAAATTCTAACCATTAATATTTTTCAACGATAGACATGCCAATGGGCGGCACGGTGGCACAGTGGTCACCTCACAGCAAGAAGGTCCTGGGTTCGAGCCCCGGGGTAGTCCAACCTTGGGGGTCGTCCTCTGTGTGGAGTTTGCATGTTCTGCCCGTGTCTGCGTGGGTTTCCTCCAGGGGCTCCGGGTTCGTCCCACAGTCCAAAGACACGTAGGTCAGGTGAATCTGCCTTACTAAGTTGTCCCTAGGTGTGTGTATGTGTGTGTGTGTGTGTGTGTGTGTGTGGGCCCTGTGATGGCCTAGCGGCCTGTCCGGGGTGTCTCCCCACCTGTCGCCCAATGGCTGCTGGGATAGGCTCCAGCATCCTGTGACCCTGAGTAAGATTAAGCAGTTTGGATAATGAATGAATGAATTAGGAGGCAGCTTGAAACCGCCGCAGCCAGGACACGAACCCGGGTCTCCCGCACCACGGGCGACTGCGTTAACCAGTCGACTAAAGGGTCCGGCCCGTTAGCCAACCGGCTAGTGAGTCTAGTCATTCGTGATCATTACAATGTGTATACCACCAAGGTACTGTTGCCCTTTCAAGAATCAGGAACAATTTATCGTCATTTCTATCATGTACTTGAATACACAAAAGAAACGAAATTTCGTTTCACCCAGCCCACAGCAGTGCACCAGAAAAGATAAAAACACACCCAAAACTTCCAAAAACGACATCACCAAAAACATACAAAAACAGAGGGAACAAAGAAAAAAAACCCACACAATCAGTTAACAACACAGTCCAACAATTCCACCGACCAGGAGAACGAACGCCAGCCAGGATGACTGTCAGAACTGCCAGTCTGCATGGGCTAGCAGTTAGCTTAGCCTGTCCTGCTCCTGTCAGACCGCCCTCGGTGCTTCCTCTTTGGGCACAGCTCCAGTCAGGGCCGTGGTCCCTGGGCCCACAGGACACAGCAGACCAGGCTCCCTCAGCCGATCCAGCACCAGCTCTCCCAGCCAGACACCTTCGACACACCTCCCCGCACTACACACGATGACACAAACACAGACGCAGACAAAACCACTACACAGTTGATGCTAAGCGAGGCCGCCGCCAGACCGCCTCAGTGTTTCCTCTTCGGGTGCAGCTCCGAGCCGGGCCGTGGTCGGTGGGTCCACAGGACGCAGCAGACCAAGCTCTCTCAGCCCATCCAAGCCAGCTCTCCCAACCATCAAACGAAAGAAAACTCCATCCATCCATCCATCCATTATCCAAACTGCTTATCCTGCTCTCAGGGTCGCGGGGTCACTGGAGCCTATCCCAGCAGTCACTGGGCGGCAGGCGAGGAGGCACCCTGGACAAGCCGCCAGGCCATCACAGGGCCTGATCTATATACACTACCGTTCAAAAGTTTGGGATCACCCAAACAATTTTGTGTTTTCCATGAAAAGTCACACTTATTCACCACCATATGTTGTGAAATGAATAGAAAATAGAGTCAAGACATTGACAAGGTTAGAAATAATGATTTGTATTTGAAATAAGATTTTTTACATCAAACTTTGCTTTCGTCAAAGAATCCTCCATTTGCAGCAATTACAGCATTGCAGACCTTTGGCATTCTAGCTGTTAATTTGTTGAGGTAATCTGGAGAAATTGCACCCCACGCTTCCAGAAGCAGCTCCCACAAGTTGGATTGGTTGGATGGGCACTTCTTTGAGCAGATTGAGTTTCTGGAGCATCACATTTGTGGGGTCAATTAAACGCTCAAAATGGCCAGAAAAAGAGAACTTTCATCTGAAACTCGACAGTCTATTCTTGTTCTTAGAAATGAAGGCTATTCCATGCGAGAAATTGCTAAGAAATTGAAGATTTCCTACACCGGTGTGTACTACTCCCTTCAGAGGACAGCACAAACAGGCTCTAACCAGAGTAGAAAAAGAAGTGGGAGGCTGCGTTGCACAACTGAGCAAGAAGATAAGTACATTAGAGTCTCTAGTTTGAGAAACAGACGCCTCACAGGTCCCCAACTGGCATCTTCATTAAATAGTACCTGTTAGAGCCTGTTTGTGCTGTCCTCTGAAGGGAGTAGTACACACCGGTGTAGGAAATCTTCAATTTCTTAGCAATTTCTCGCATGGAATAGCCTTCATTTCTAAGAACAAGAATAGACTGTCGAGTTTCAGATGAAAGTTCTCTTTTTCTGGCCATTTTGAGCGTTTAATTGACCCCACAAATGTGATGCTCCAGAAACTCAATCTGCTCAAAGAAGTTCCCATCCAACCAATCCAACTTGTGGGAGCTGCTTCTGGAAGCGTGGGGTGCAATTTCTCCAGATTACCTCAACAAATTAACAGCTAGAATGCCAAAGGTCTGCAATGCTGTAATTGCTGCAAATGGAGGATTCTTTGACGAAAGCAAAGTTTGATGTAAAAAAAATATTATTTCAAATACAAATCATTATTTCTAACCTTGTCAATGTCTTGACTCTATTTTCTATTCATTTCACAACATATGGTGGTGAATAAGTGTGACTTTTCATGGAAAACACGAAATTGTTTGGGTGATCCCAAACTTTTGAACGGTAGTGTAAGTTCGAGATATGTCTTGTTGAAGTAGAGTAAAAATCGAAGGTCAAAATAAAAACTTCACACGATGACACAAACTTAGACACAGACATAGCCACTGCAAACGTGAGTTCGCGCCGCCGTCGTCCCACACCGGATGTGCCCTGTACACTTCCTGTACATTTGCAAGAATGTGCATGAATAAAAAGAGTGACCACATCACTGCCGACTCTGGGATGACCACTGGTGTTAGGGGGGTTGTCTTCAGGAAATCTCAGAAAATGCGGCGCGGTGGTTAGCGCGGTCGCCTCGCAGCAAGAGGGTCCTGGGTTCGAGCCCCGGGTAGTCCAACCTTGTGGATCGTCCCGGGTCGTCCTCTGTGTGGGTTTACTCCCACAGTCCAAAGACATGCAGGTCAGGTAAATCGGCCCCACTAAATTGCCCCTTGCTGTGTGTGTGCGTGTGTGTGTGTGTGTGTGCGCGCGTGCGTGCGCGTGCGTGCACCGGCCCTGTGTGATGGTCTGGCGGCCTGTCCAGGGTGTCTCCTTGCCTGCAGCCCAGTGACTACTGGGATAGGCTCCAGCATCCCCGTGACCCTGAGAGCAGGATAAGTGGTTCGGATAATGGAGGGATGGATGGATGGATGTGTTCGGAGGAAGGTGTGAAACAGCCGGGGGGCGGGGGTGCTTGCTTGCTCAAGAATAAATGGGGGTTCGATCTATTTGGTTACACCTAAGTGTGCAGTTAACAAACTGGCCCACGACTGTGTGTTTGCAGTGCTGCTTGTTCTCCTCTGCCTCCCTCTTTGACAGAAGAGCCATTTTGCATGTCCGGGGTTCAGGTCAGCAGTGTGACCCGGGCACTGATGCATGCCTCTCCCCTTAAAGCCTCGACTACAGCCAGACTCAAATTTACCGCCAGAGCCTATTCACTCCCACTCTCCCCATTCACGGGCCTCATGATTTAGTTCCCCCGGCTGCACACGGACAAAGGACACTGCTGGATTTTAGGAGGGCTCTGGAGGGCTGTGATTGGGCCTTTTAAATCCCTGCACCATAAAAGACCTTCTATTATAGTGCGTCTGAAAGCGCCATGAGAAGCGTGAAAAGAAGAAGGAGGAGGAGGAGGGCTGAGAGGTGGAGGTGAAGTGAGGCTTCCTCCGTTGCCTGGTTTGAGGGGGAAATGTTGCACGTGACGGTTGAGT